>NC_092290.1:23011741-23321557 GCF_036320965.1 Panulirus ornatus | reverse complement strand
TGTGAGCCCAGCATGGACTGTTGGAGCAAAAGATCCCCAAAGAACATATCAGGTAAACATCAAATAAACAGAAAATTTATGACAGCTTTAGTTCTTGGAATGTAATTAGTATCATTCCTTACGGAGTTAATGAAAGAAGATTTGCGCAAGTAAAAATCAGACATGGCTAATCCTGATATGAAAAGATAATATACAGAATAAATAGCTAGATTGAGGTGTCTAAATGTGTGTGGATGTAACCAAGATGAGAAAAAAGGAGAGATAGGTAGTATGTTTGAGGAAAGGAACCTGGATGTTTTGGCTCTGAGTGAAACGAAGCTAAAGGGTAAAGGGGAAGAGTGGTTTGGGAATGTCTTGGGAGTAAAGTCAGCGGTTAGTGAGAGGACAAGAGCAAGGGAAGGAGTAGCACTACTCCTGAATCAGGAGTTGTGGGAGTATGTGATAGAGTGTAAGAAAGTAAATTCTAGATTGATATGGGTAAAATTGAAAGTTGATGGAGAGAGATGGGTGATTATTGGTGCATATGCACCTGGGCATGAGAAGAGAGATCATGAGAGGCAAGTGTTTTGGGAGCAGCTGAATGAGTGTGTTAGTGGTTTTGATGCACAAGACCGGGTTATAGTGATGGGTGATTTGAATGCAAAGGTGAGTAATGTGGCAGTTGAGGGAATAATTGGTATACATGGAGTGTTCAGTGTTGTAAATGGAAATGGTGAAGAGTTTGTAGATTTATGTGCTGAAAAAGGACTGGTGATTGGGAATACCTGGTTTAAAAAGCGAGATATACATAAGTATACGTATGTAAGTAGGAGAAATGGCCAGAGAGCGTTATTGGATTACGTGTTAATTGATAGACGCATGAAAGAGAGACTTCTGGATGTTAATGTGCTGAGAGGTGCAACTGGAGGGATGTCTGATCATTATCTTGTGGAGGCGAAGATGAAGATTTGTGGGGGTTTTCAGAAAAGAAGAGAGAATGTTGGGGTGAAGAGTGTGGTGAGAGTAAGTGAGCTTGGGAAGGAGACTTGTGTGAGGAAGTACCAGGAAAGACTGAGTACAGAATGGAAAAAGGTGAGAACAAAGGAGGTAAGGGGAGTGTGGGAGGAATGGGATGTATTTAGGGAAGCAGTGATGGCTTGCGCAAAAGATGCTTGTGGCATGAGAAGCGTGGGAGGTGGGTTGATTAGAAAAGGTAGTGAGTGGTGGGATGAAGAAGTAAGATTATTAGTGAAAGAGAAGAGAGAGGCATTTGAACGATTTTTGCTGGGAAAAAATGCAAATGAGTGGGAGAGGTATAAAAGAAAGAGGCAGGAGGTCAAGAGAAAGGTGCAAGAGGTGAAAAAGAGGGCAAATGAGAGTTGGGGTGATAGAGTATCATTAAATTTTAGGGAGAATAAAAAGATGTTCTGGAAGGAGGTAAATAAAGTTTGTAAGACAAGGGAGCAAATGGGAACTTCAGTGAAGGGGGCTAATGGGGAGGTGATAACAAGCAGTGGTGATGTAAGAAGGAGATGGAGTGAGTATTTTGAAGGTTTGTTGAATGTGTTTGATGACAGAGTGGCAGATATAGGGTGTTTTGGTCGAGGTGGTGTGCAAAGTGAGAGGGTTAGGGAAAATGACTTGGTAAATAGAGAAGAGGTAGTGAAAGCTTTGCGGAAGATGAAAGCCGGCAAGGCAGCAGGTTTGGATGGTATTGCAGTGGAATTTATTAAAAAAGGGGGTGACTGTATTGTTGACTGGTTGGTAAGGTTATTTAATGTATGTATGACTCATGGTGAGGTGCCTGAGGATTGGCGGAATGCGTGCATAGTGCCATTGTATAAAGGCAAAGGGGATAAGAGTGAGTGCTCAAATTACAGAGGTATAAGTTTGTTGAGTATTCCTGGTAAATTATATGGGAGGGTATTGATTGAGAGGGTGAAGGCATGTACAGAGCATCAGATTGGGGAAGAGCAGTGTGGTTTCAGAAGTGGTAGAGGATGTGTGGATCAGGTGTTTGCTTTGAAGAATGTATGTGAGAAATACTTAGAAAAGCAAATGGATTTGTATGTAGCATTTATGGATCTGGAGAAGGCATATGATAGAGTTGATAGAGATGCTCTGTGGAAGGTATTAAGAATATATGGTGTGGGAGGAAAGTTGTTAGAAGCAGTGAAAAGTTTTTATCGAGGATGTAAGGCATGTGTACGTGTAGGAAGAGAGGAAAGTGATTGGTTCTCAGTGAATGTAGGTTTGCGGCAGGGGTGTGTGATGTCTCCATGGTTGTTTAATTTGTTTATGGATGGGGTTGTTAGGGAGGTAAATGCAAGAGTTTTGGAAAGAGGGGCAAGTATGAAGTCTGTTGGGGATGAGAGAGCTTGGGAAGTGAGTCAGTTGTTGTTCGCTGATGATACAGCGCTGGTGGCTGATTCATGTGAGAAACTGAAGCTGGTGACTGAGTTTGGTAAAGTGTGTGGAAGAAGAAAGTTAAGAGTAAATGTGAATAAGAGCAAGGTTATTAGGTACAATAGGGTTGAGGGTCAAGTCAATTGGGAGGTGAGTTTGAATGGAGAAAAACTGGAGGAAGTGAAGTGTTTTAGATATCTGGGAGTGGATCTGTCAGCGGATGGAACCATGGAAGCGGAAGTGGATCATAGGGTGGGGGAGGGGGCGAAAATTCTGGGGGCCTTGAAGAATGTGTGGAAGTCGAGAACATTATCTCGGAAAGCAAAAATGGGTATGTTTGAAGGAATAGTGGTTCCAACAATGTTGTATGGTTGCGAGGCGTGGGCTATGGATAGAGTTGTGCGCAGGAGGATGGATGTGCTGGAAATGAGATGTTTGAGGACAATGTGTGGTGTGAGGTGGTTTGATCGAGTGAGTAACGTAAGGGTAAGAGAGATGTGTGGAAATAAAAAGAGCGTGGTTGAGAGAGCAGAAGAGGGTGTTTTGAAGTGGTTTGGGCACATGGAGAGAATGAGTGAGGAAAGATTGACCAAGAGGATATATGTGTCGGAGGTGGAGGGAACGAGGAGAAGAGGGAGACCAAATTGGAGGTGGAAAGATGGAGTGAAAAAGATTTTGTGTGATCGGGGCCTGAACATGCAGGAGGGTGAAAGGAGGGCAAGGAATAGAGTGAATTGGAGCGATGTGGTATACCGGGGTTGACGTGCTGTCAGTGGATTGAATCAAGGCATGTGAAGCGTCTGGGGTAAACCATGGAAAGCTGTGTAGGTATGTATATTTGCGTGTGTGGACGTATGTATATACATGTGTATGGGGGGGGGGGTTGGGCCATTTCTTTCGTCTGTTTCCTTGCGCTACCTCGCAAACGCGGGAGACAGCGACAAAGTATAAAAAAAAAAAAAAAAAAAAAAAAAAATAGAGAAGAGGTAGTAAAAGCTTTACAGAAGATGAAAGCCGGCAAAGCAGCAGGTTTGGATGGTATTGCAGTGGAATTTATTAAAAAAGGGGGTGACTGTATTGTTGACTGGTTGATAAGGTTATTTAATGTATGTATGAATCATGGTGAGGTGCCTGAGGATTGGCAGAATGCTTGCATAGTGCCATTGTACAAAGGCAAAGGGGATAAGAGTGAGTGCTCAAATTACAGAGGTATAAGTTTGTTGAGTATTCCTGGTAAATTATATGGGAGGATATTGATTGAGAGGGTGAAGGCGTGTATAGAGCATCAGACTGGGGAAGAGCAGTATGGTTTCAGAAGTGGTAGAGGATGTGTGGATCAGGTGTTTGCTTTGAAGAATGTATGTGAGAAATACTTAGAAAAGCAAATGGATTTGTATGTAGCATTTATGGATCTGGAGAAGGCATATGATAGAGTTGATAGAGATGCTCTGTGGAAGGTTTTAAGAATATATGGTGTGGGAGGCAAGTTGTTAGAAGCAGTGAAAAGTTTTTATCGAGGATGTAAGGCATGTGTACGTGTAGGAAGAGAGGAAAGTGATTGGTTCTCAGTGAATGTAGGTTTGCAGCAGGGGTGTGTGATGTCTCTATGGTTGTTTAATTTGTTTATGGATGGGGTTGTTAGGGAGGTGAATGCAAGAGTTTTGGAAAGAGGGGCAAGTATGCAGTCTGTTGTGGATGAGCGAGCTTGGGAAGTGAGTCAGTTGTTGTTCGCTGATGATGCAGCGCTGGTGGCTGATTCATGTGGGAAACTGCAGAAGCTGGTGACTGAGTTTTGTAAAGTGTATGAAAGAAGAAAGTTAAGAGTAAATGTGAATAAGAGCAAGGTTATTAGGTACAGTAGGGTTGAGGGTCAAGTCAATTGGGAGGTAAGTTTGAATGGAGAAAAACTGGAGGAAGTAAAGTGTTTTAGATATCTGGGAGTGGATGTGGCAGCGGATGGAACCATGGAAGCGGAAGTGAATCATAGGGTGGGGGAGGGGGCGAAAATTCTGGGAGCTTTGAAGAATGTTTGGAAGTCGAGAACATTATCTCGGAAAGCAAAAGTGGGTATGTTTGAAGGAATGGTGGTTCCAACAATGTTATATGGTTGCGAGGCGTGGGCTATGGATAGAGTTGTGTGCAGGAGGGTGGATGTGCTGGAAATGAGATGTTTGAGGACAATATGTGGTGTGAGGTGGTTTGATCGAGTAAGTAATGTAAGGGTGAGAGAGATGTGTGGAAATAAAAAGAGTGCGGTAGAGAGAGCAGAAGAGGGTGTTTTGAAATGGTTTGGTCACATGGAGAGAATGAGTGGGGAAAGATTGACCAAGAGGATATATGTGTCAGAGGTGGAGGGAACGAGGAGAAGTGGGAGACCAAATTGGAGGTGGAAAGATGGAGTGAAAAAGATTTTGAGTGATTGGGGCCTGAACATGCAGGAGGGTGAAAGGCATGCAAGGAATAGAGTGAATTGGAACGATGTGGTATACCGGGGTCGACATGCTGTCAATGGATTGAACCAGGGCATGTGAAGCGTCTGATGTAAACCATGGAAAGTGTGTGGGGCCTGGATGTGGAAAGGGAGCTGTGGTTTCGGTGCATTATTACATGACAACTAGAGACTGAGTGTGAACGAATGGGGCCTTTGGTGTCTTTCCTAGCACTACCTCGCACACATGAGGGGGGAGGGGGTTGTTATTCCATGTGTGGCGAGGTGGCAATGGGAACAAATAAAGGCAGACAGTATGAATTATGTACGTGTGTATATATGTATATGTCTGTGTGTGTATATACATGTGTACATTGAGATGTATAGGTATGTATATTTGCGTGTGTGGACGTGTATGTATATACATGTGTATGTGGGCGGGTTGGGCCATTCTTTCGTCTGTTTCCTTGAGCTACCTCGCTAATGCGGGAGACAGCGACAAAGCAAAATAAATAAATAAATAGCTAGAGAACAAAAAGAAGCACAGATTTGGTTTATAGCTACAATGTTTGCTGATCTTATCAATATTACAACGAATCACTATTTGTTACATTATCAGCTTGAAAATAATACTTCTGATTACTACCAACCCGGATAAAAATTCTAAAGCAGATGAAAAAAGGATACCAAATGTTATGAAGGCTTAACTCATGCTGTACTTGACTGCACATGTGATATGAACTGACAATAAATCACAAACAAAAATGACTCCACTGAAATTGTGAATTTTTGTGCATTCTAAATTTGCTTTTCCTATTTTGTGCTTATCTAGATTAAGCCCATCAATTTAAGAGCATACGCAAAATTTTCAAATACATGTAGTCAGCCAGGTGAGCACACTCAATGATCACTTATGACAAGATTTGCATCTATTTCACCTATTGTCTCGTGTATTTTTCTGAACATGAAGATGATTAGCAATTCATGCATAAGGTAAGAACCTACTGAGGAGAAACATGTAAAAAAATAATTAAGAAAAATGTAATCTACCATGTCATTTATAAATATCCACTGAAAGTTTAGAACTGAAGATGACGCTAATGCTCGGTAAAACCCGTTTATTTTACCTACTTTCTTCTACATATTTCTAAATATGAAGATAATAATCATTACATGCCTTAAGTAAGAATATACTGAGGAGGACTGTGTACTTTTCATCAAAAGCTGAGTGCTTTCAACTACCAGAGATCACCAATACTGAGCATGACTTTCACTCATTTCACCCATATTCTCCTCTATTTTTTCTAAATATGCAGATAATCAATTCATGCAACACCCCATACACATGTACATACACACGTCCACACACGCAAATATACATACCTAAACAGCTTTCCATGGTTTACCCCAGACGCTTCACATGCCTTGCTTCAATCCACTGACAGCACGTCAACCCCTGTATACCACATGACTCCAATTCACTCTATTTCTTGCCCTCCTTTCACCCTCCTGCATGTTCAGGCCCCGATCACACAAAATCTTTTTCACTCCATCTTTCCACCTCCAATTTGGTCTCCCTCTTCTCCTCGTTCCCTCCACCTCCGACACATATATCCTCTTGGTCAATCTCTCCTCACTCATTCTCTCCATGTGCCCAAACCATTTCAAAACACCCTCTTCTGCTCTCTCGACCACGCTCTTTTTATTTCCACACATCTCTCTTACCCTTACGTTACTTACTCGATCAAACCACCTCACACCACACATTGTCCTCAAACATCTCATTTCCAGCACATCCATCCTCCTGCGCACATCTCTATCCATAGCCCACGCCTCGCAACCATACAGCATTGTTGGAACCACTATATAAGAATCTACTGAAGGGAATTTTGTAGAAACAATTAATGAAACGTGCAATCTACCATACTACTAACAAATTTTAAAACTAACGTTTTGAACTTAACCTGAGACATGGTAATTCCAACTCGACCACCTATTTCGTCCATTATTTTTCTGACGTGTAAATAATCATTAGCTTTTGAAGTTTAAGAAGACTTTAGGGCTATACTTGGTGCATTTTCAGGTATCGCTGAGTCAAAACCATGCTGGATGCTCATGGGAAGTGACCAAAACCTCATACAAATGTCATAATATTGGCAGGCAGATCATATGACCCCCTACAAATCCCTAATTTGCCTTTATAATGAGCCTTCTGGCACTTAAGGGTTAAAAAGGTTGGAATTCTGCCTTAGTGTATCATCAGTTCAACTGATATGACATGGGACATTGGTCTTGGGGTCTGTCAACAACTCTCCTTCTGATGACAAAGGGTAGTGTGGTGATCAATACTCGACATCATCTAAGATTCCATATAAATAATCAAATCCTTGTTGTGATTCTATAAAGAAAAAAACAAAAAACAATCATATGTGGTACTGTAAGGAATCTATCCAGGCCAAAACCCTACAACTCAGTTCCCTATGTGTATCCTTGCGTCAGGGGACCTTGGGCCTCAGAGTCTGTGTTTGCCTTCCCTACCAATGACACAGACGTATAGGATGATTTTGATTAAAGAATAATTTGAGCAGTATATCAGCAGTTATTAGTATTCTGTGTACTGAGGGCAATCACAGTCCCACTGACATTCAATGCAGGAAAAATTCCATGATGTATCAACAAGGCCTTCCTCTGAGTACACAACCTCTGACTCAGTTTCCTAACTGGAACATTTGGGTTCCCTTAGTGAAAAATTAAACCTCAACATCTGCTTTCATCTCCCTTACTGATGACACATGGTTATGAGAACCACACCATAAAACTGTTGAGTGGTCATACTAATAAAAGATACATAATGTAACATAACAAATTCATGGAGGAAGTGGTCTGTTGGAAAGTCCTGGTGAGAAGTAAACCTCAATATGTTGAACCTGAATCCAAATATCTTATGACACAATATATGACCACAACAACCAAGATCTATACACAATACCTCCGACTAAGAAAGATTTCTAAAACAGGGCAAACATACCATAAACTACCACATTCTTCCAACTCTTTAAACATATTATTCATAAATGATTTACTTTTACTTTTAACCACAGAAAATTCAAAATAAATAGCACAAGGTTTGCAGATACACAGCTGAGTAACAATATACACTACCTGGTCAAATTCATAGCTAAGCAAATAGGTAAAGGTCGCAGACAACTTCGAACACCCAGAATACTATTTCAAGCATCTCTTGTAGCAGCGTGGGAATGAATGATTGGGAACAGTTTGTCAGTGGACTAAATCAACACACTCCTTTAAGCCAAGCCTGGAGGGGTATCAATAGAATCACAGGATAGAAAAATAAAAAAGTATCTCATCCCAACCTGCTGCAAATGGCTAACAAATTAATCATGAAATGAGCTTATACTTGTAGCTATAATATGCTGCCACCTGAGACTAGGAATGTTTTGTACAACAAATCCAAAGAAAGAGAAAATCTTACCCAATTCACGTTAAACAAGCACATGATGAATGTGATGTGCCATTTACTGAGTCTGAACTTGATGCAGCTCTGACGAGGGGTAGGGGCGGTGTCCCTGGGGAGGATGGTATCCCTTATGACCTCATTAGACTTCTAAGATGTGTACCTGGTATTCCATTATTAAAGCTGTATAATATGAATTATGCCATGGGCCATTTACCCTCCTCACGGCCCAAGCAGCCTAACTGTACCAATACCTAAACGCAATCATCTTGATGAATTTTGCCCTATCTCCCTGATGAGTTGCCTGAATGAAACTTTTGAAAGGATGGTGCTCAACAGACTACTAGACAGAATCAAAGAACATAAGTCACTTAATATTAATTGTTCCACACATGGCAAAAGTGTACACAACTATATCACTACTTTCCTAACAGTTCATGGAGACAGAAGGCATAAGTGCACCACTTTTCTAGACCTAAAAGCTGCATTTTATATTGTCAACAGGAAAGTTATTTCAAGTGAGTTAGCAAAATTGTACATAGGTGGCCAGCTCCTGCACTGGATACTCAGCTATCTCTCTACCAGAAAATCAGTTGTATTGTTCCAAGGTTACAAAAGTGAAGTCAAAGACATACTACTTGGCACTCCTCAAGGTAGGGTACTTAGACCCACTTTGTTCAATGTACTAATCAATGCATTACTGAAATCGATTCCACAGTGTGCCAGAAATATTACTGTTACTTATGCAACCGATATTCTTGTACACATCAGAACATATCGTGAAATGCAAACTATTCTTAACTGCATACATATAGACTGTGAAAGCCTTGGCTTCATCATTGCTGCACAAAAAAATAAGGTCTTCAATAAACGAATTGGTAATGGCAGGAGCAGACCATCTAAGCTGACAGTTAATAGAAACTTGATTGACCATATTCATTTATTTATTTATTTATTTTGTTTTGTTGCTGTCTCCCACGAATGCGAGGTAGCGCAAGGAAACAGACGAAAGAAATGGCTCAATCCACCCCCACACACATGCACACACACACACGTCCACACACACAAACATACACACCCACACATCCCAACATACACACATATATACACACACAGACACATACATATACACACATGCACACAATTCACACTGTCTGCCCCTACTCACCCCCATCACCACCCCGCCACACACAGAATAACATCCCCTCCCCCCTCATGTGCGTGAGGCAGCGCCAGGAAAAGACAACAAAGGCCACATTCGCTCACACTCAGTCTCCAGCTGTCATGCAATAATGCCCGAAACCACAGCTCCCTTTCCACATCCAGGCCCCACACAACTTTCCATGGTTTACCCCAGACGCTTCACATGCCCTGATTCAATCCACTGACAGCACGTTGACCCCAGTATACCACATTGATCCAATTTACTCTATTCCTTGCCCGCCTTTCACCCTCCTGCAAGTTCAGGCCCCAATCACTCAAAATCTTTTTCACTCCATCTTTCAACATCCAATCTGGTCTTCCACTTCTTCTCGTTCCCTCCACCTCCGACACATATATCCTCTTGGTCAATCTTTCCTCACTCATTCTCTCCATGTAACCAAACCATTTTAAAACACCCTCTTCTGCTCTCTCAACCACACTCTTTTTATTTCCACACATCTCTCTCACCCTTACATTACTTACTCGATCAAACCACCTCACACCACATATTGTCCTCAAACATCTCATTTCCAGCACATCCACCCTCCTGCGCACAACTTTATCCACAGCCCACGCCTTGCAACCATACAACATTGTTGGAACCACTATTCCTTCAAACATACCCATTTTTGCTTTCCGAGATAATGTTCTCGACTTCCACACATTCTTCAAGGCTCCCAGGATTTTCGCCCCCTCCCCCACCCTATGATTTACTTCCGCTTCCATGGTTCCATCCGCTGCCAGATCCACTCCCAGATATCTAAAACACTTTACTTCCTCCAGTTTTTCTCCATTCAAACTTACCTCCCAATTGACTTGACCCTCAACCCTACTGTACCTAATAATCTTGCTCTTATTCACATTTTTTCTTAACTTTCTTCTTTCACACACTTTACCAAACTCAGTCACCAGCTTCTGCAGTTTCTCACATGAATCAGCCACCAGCGCTGTATCATCAGTGAACAACAACTGACTCACTTCCCAAGCTCTCTCATCCCCCAACAGACTGCATACTTTCCCCTCTTTCCAAAACTCTTGCATTCATCTCCCTAACAACCCCATCCATGTCTCCTTTAAATATCTTGGTGTCTCAGTCCTATGTGCAGCAGCTCGATTCCAAAAATAAAATCGACAAAGCACAGATAAATTTAAGAGCTCTTAAGTTGTAGCAGGGTACAACTGTAATTATGGGGCAAATATTAGAGTTGTTATAATGATGTACTTCCTTAATATTAGGTCTCTAATAGATTACCACATACCAGTTTTGGTCCTGCACCACAGGAAAGGTAACAACAGACTTAAAAAATGCAGAAAGAAGCATTATGAATCATACTTGGTTGTCTGAAGTCCACTAAAGTATTCAACATGCAGAAAGAACTTGATATTCCTAGCACTGAAGACAGACTAATTGAAATCAATCTCATGATAGGACTGAAACTTCAGCATGGTGATCCAGATACAGTTGTTTCTAAAGAATTGTGAAACCATATATGCCATGGCACAAGTGAATCTAAATGGATCCAAATAACAGCCAAACACATGACAATGTTTGGAGTACATAATTTGCATAAAATTAGGAAGCAGCAGAATTTCCTGACTTCCTGACACACAACTTCCTTTGACAACACTACACCTACTTATTCACCTAAGAATACAATTACTTATAATCATCATCTTCAACACTTAGCCAAAACCAGTGCTCTTGAACATGTACAGAAACTCTAGACTGAAAATAACATAGCCCAGTGCATCTATACTAATGGTTCTCATGATTCTGCCACTGGGAGGGCAGGCAGTGTTGCCACTGTGATCTAGCTCATTGGTAATAGATTAAAGAAAAGTGTTAGAATAAACAACTGAGCATCTACTCTACATACTGAATTGTCCACCATTCTTGTTGTTCTTGAACTGGTAAGAATCTGCCACAAACAGTTGAATTATCTCAGATTCTTTATCTTCACTACCTGCCCTTAACACACTGAGATCAGAATGTAACAGGCTGGTCTCTGAAGCCAGAGACAAATATTCAGACACTATTGCTCAATGAATTCAAATGAAATTGTTATGGATTCCCTCTCATATAGGCATCCATGAACATCACAAAGCTGATGCTTTAGTCAAACTTGCACTTAGTAAAGGTGAGGCTGAAAACAACACTGGGTTGTCAATTAGAAGCCTCAAAACAGCAATCAGAAAGGAACTAACAGACCTCTTTGAAGCCTGAAGATGAGTGCAGATAATCACAAGTAGAAACATTTTCCATCACAGTGAAAAGTGTAAAGTAAAACATGTATATGGAGAAAACAATAAGATCTGCAGATTACATGATGTAACTCCTAGAGTAAGTCTAGGCTATTAAGGTTAGGTATAGGTACTATCGGTGCTTTGGCCTATCCGTAGATGTTAATCATGTGGATTATAAAGTCTCTGGTCAAAGATTTGAACACAAAGTTGAACACTATGCCTTAGAATGTGAAAAAATAAAAGCCTTTTAGGGATAAATCTAAACAAACCCCACAAGAAATGTCACAAAACTTTATTGTTAATAACAATAGGTTCCCTACGTGTCAGAGGTGGAGGAAACAAGAAGTGGGAGACCAAACTGGAGGTGGTAGGATGGAGTGAAAAAGATGTTCAGCGATCAGGGCCTGAACATGCAGGAGGGTGAAAGGAGTGTAAGGAATAGAGTGAATTGGAACGATGTGATATACCAGGGTAGATGTGCTGTCAATGGATTGAACCAGGGCATGTGAAACATCTGGGGTAACCCATGGAAAGTTTTGTGGGGCCTGGATGTGGAAAGGGAGCTGTGGTTTCAGTGCATTATACATGACGGCTAGAGACTGAGTGTGAACGAATGTGGCCTTTGTTGTCTTTTCCTAGTGCTACCTTGTGCACCTGCAGGGGGAAGAAGTTGTCATTTCATAGGTGGTGGGGTGGCGACAGGAATGAATAAAGGCAGCAAGTATGAATTATGTACATGTGTATACATGTATATATCTGTGTATGTATATATATGTATACGTTGAAATGTATAGGTATGTTATGTGCGTATGTGGACGTTTCGTCTGTTCCCTTGTGCTACCTCGCTAACGCAGGAGACAGCAACATAGTATAATAAATAAACAAAAAACAAAATACTTGAAATTCTAAGTTTGCATCCACTTTTTGCATCTAATCAGCAAAACTTACCATATGAAACTATGTAATGTAAAGAAATACCTGTTATGAAGTGTAACATCCCATGTAATATCAACCTACCAGGGTCTGACCAAGACCCTTTATGACCCCTGTAATCCTTTTGTGCTACCGCTCACAGGAGGAGAATGGGGTGCACAGTAAATTTGCTGGGGTTACTGGCACAAACCAAATCCACACTTGCTTAAAGTGAATAAGACTGTGGGACATACAGTGAATTATGGAAAGTAAGTGGCATGTATGTCAATGATACCATTTATCAGTTTATATACAGTGTTTACAAAGATGTTATTTCTTGCTCTCTCTCTCTCTCTATCTCTCTCTCTCTCTGCTACTGATATTTTGAATGATAATAACCCCCCAAAATCCAGCAAGTACTTCTTCCTTGCCTGAAAAACACATGTAATCAAGTTACAAATATAAGCCATCAATGCCATAAACAGGTGGTTTCTATTAAAACTATAAAATCATAAGCAAATTGGTGTACAAGACAAGTTACCACAGTGAAAACTCAGTACAGTACTCCAAATTTTGAACATTTCAAGAAATATCACTTTTAAAAATGTATGCATTCAAAGTATAAAATGCACTGAAAAATAATAAATAAGAGTTACATAATCAAAGACAGACTGTAGTTTTCAGCATAAGAAGCAAATTATGTTTGGTAATGTGAGGAGCATGGCATAGCAATGATGGTGGTCACCATTTTAGATGCCAACATAAATTTACCAATAGTAACTACAGTTTGCAATTTCCTGTGTAAAATATACCTTATAGGTGTTTGCAATTTTAATTTTTTGCATTTTCTGATTCACTTTAGCATTTGCAGGATGTACTGCATTGTTCTGACAGAGTAGTCATTACTACTATTTTGCTGTCCTTGGTCTCAATAATCTGATGGCTGCCTATTTTGAAGCCAACAGTACTTTAATAACATAGAATTTGTAATTTAATTTAAAAAATGTAACTTACCTGCCATGATATTAATTCAATACATTTCCCGGTTCATTCTGGCATTTTGTGAGAGATTTCACTGTGAAGGCAGAAAAGGTCTTACCATATTTCTGGTGATCATTTCACAGTAAATTACTCTGGTAGTCTTTGTTATGGCTAAACTGGTGGTCACCAGTTTAGAACACTACTTTAGTACTGTTTTAGAACATTACCTTAGTCATGTCAATATGCAAAGGAAAATGAAAGAACACCCTCCCAAACTTTTATCTTTACCAAGACCTCTTCAAAGGAAGTGACAAAAACTAAATGAAGAACAAGAATCATTGCCTGACCCACTAATACCCGAGGAACTTGGTCTTGCATCTGACCCAAAAGTGTACAAGGAATACGGCCTCTGAACTAATCACATGTGATGATAAATCAAAGGTTAAATCCAGACCTCTCTAATATTCCCTAATGAAACTCCATTCCCCTGTAGTTATGTCAAGCTTTACATTCTAATTCATTATTACTGTAGCTGCAATCACCACACAGTTGTATGCCACTCAGGTCCCACAACTGCCTACTCAAAACAAAGAGCAATTTCATTTTGAGCATTTCTGCCTTCTTCTTACTTCCTCTTTATCACACACTTGCATATCTTACCCTCATGTATGACTTCTAATTTTTGTGACAAGATCACTTTTAGCTGAAGAAAAGTACTCACTCAAAATGCATGGAAACCTCACATCAACTAAACTACTGAGTACTCTACGCTCCCCTTTCATAATGCTTCCAGCTCTACTTATCTACCACACCTATTTTCCCTAAAGCAGCATTAGCATAACTTTAAAGATTCTACTATTTGACCTAAATTATCATGAATTTTAATCAGAAAGCAATTGTCAACTATAAAAGAAAATAATTCTTTTTCATTTATTTATTTATTAAACTTGACCGCTGTTTCTCGGGTCAGCAAGGTAATGCCGGCAAACAGGTGGAGAATGGCCCATCCACTCATATACACATTCTTTTTTTTTTTCATGCTATTCGCCATTTCCCACATTAGCGAGGTAGCGTTAAGAACAGAGGACTGAGCCTTGGAGAGAATATCCTCACTTGGCCCCCTTTTCTATTCCCCTTTTGGAAAACTAAAAAATGAGAGGGGAGGATTTCCAGCCTCCTGCTCCCTCCCTTTATAGCTGCCTTCTACGACACACAGGGAATACATGGTAAGCATTCTTTCTTCCCTATCCCCAGGTATATATAAATACATATTTATTCATTTATTTATTTATTTTGCTTTGTCGCTGTCTCCCACGTTAGCGAGGTAGCGCAAGGAAACAGACGAAAGAATGGAACAACCCACACACATACACAGGTATATATATACACATCCACACACTAATAAACATACCTATACATCTCAACGTATACATATATATATACACACACACAGACATATACATATATACATATGTACATAATTCATACTGTCCGCCTTTATTCATTCCCATCGCCACCTCACCACACATGAAATAACAACCCCCTCCCCCCTCTGTGTGCAAGGTAGCGCTAGAAGAGACAACAAAGGCCCCATTCTTTCACACTCAGTCTCTAGATGTCATGTAATAATGCACCGAAACCACAGCTCCCTTTCCACATCCAGGCCCCACAGAACTTTCCATGGTTTACCCCAGATGCTTCACATGAACTGGTTCAATCCATTGGCAGCACGTCGACCCCGGTATACCACATTCTTCCAATTCACTCTATTCCTTGCATGCCTTTCACCCTCCTGCATGTTCAGGCCCCGATCACTCAAAATCTTTTTCACTCCATCTTTCCACCTCCAATTTGCTCTCCCACTTCTCCTTGTTCCCTCCACCTCTGACACATATATCTTCTTGGTCAATCTTTCCTTACTCATTCTCTCCATGTGACCAAACCATTTCAAAACACCTTCTGCTCTCTCAACCACACTCTTTCGATTTCCACACATCTCTCTTACCCTTACGTTACTTACTCGATCAAACCACCTCATATCACATATTGTCCTCAAACATCTCATTTCCAGCACATCCACCTCTTCCGCACAACTCTATCCATAGCCTACTGCGACACGTGGGGAGCGCGTGGGAGGTGTTCTTTCTCCCCTGTCCCCAGGGATATATATATATATATATGTATATATATATAATGTATATATATATATATATATATATATATATATATATATATATATATATATATATATATATATCATCCCTGGGGATAGGGGAGAAAGAATACTTCCCACGTATTCCCTGCGTGTCGTAGAAGGCGACTAAAAGGGGAGGGAGCGGGGGGCTGGAAATCCTCCCCTCTCGTTTTTTTTTTTTCAATTTTCCAAAAGAAGGAACAGAGAATTGGGCCAGGTGAGGGTATTCCCTCAAGGCTCAGTCCTCTGTTCTTAACGCTACCTCGCTAATGCGGGAAATGGCGAACAGTTTGAAAGAAAAAATATATATATATATATATATATATATATATATATATATATATATATATATATATATATATATATATATATATATATATATATACCTCGCAAACGCGGGAGACAGCGACAAAGCAAAATAAATATATATACATATATTACATATATATATATATATATATATATATATATATATATATATATATATATATATATTTTTTTTTTTCATACGATTCGCCATTTCCCGCATTTGCGAGGTAGCATTAAGAACAGAGGACTGGGCCTTAGAGGGAAAATCCTCACCTGGCCCCCTTCTCTGTTCCTTCTTTTGGAAAATTAAAAAAAAATGAGAGGGGAGGATTTCCAGCCACCCGCTCCCTCCCCTTTTAGTCGCCTTCTACGACACGCAGGGAATACGTGGGAAGTATTCTTTCTCCCCTATCCCCAGGGATAATATATATATATATATATATATATATATATAAAATTTTTTTTTTTTCTTTTTGCTTTGTCGCTGTCTCCCGTGTTTGCGAGGTAGCGCAAGGAAACAGACGAAAGAAATGGCCCAACCCACCCCCATACACATGTATATACATACGTCCACACACGCAAATATACATACCTACACAGCTTTCCATGGTTTACCCCAGACGCTTCACATGCCTTGATTCAATCCGCTGACAGCACCTCAACCCCGGTATACCACATCACTCCAATTCACTCTATTCCTTGCCCTCCTTTCACCCTCCTGCATGTTCAGGCCCCGATCACACAAAATCTTTTTCACTCCATCTTTCCACCTCCAATTTGGTCTCCCTCTTCTCCTCGTTCCCTCCACCTCCGACACATATATCCTCTTGGTCAATCTTTCCTCACTCATTCTCTCCATGTGATCAAACCATTTCAAAACACCCTCTTCTGCTCTCTCAACCACGCTCTTTTTATTTCCACACATCTCTCTTACCCTTACGTTACTTACTCGATCAAACCACCTCACACCACACATTGTCCTCAAACATCTCATTTCCAGCACATCCATCCTGCTGCGCACAACTCTATCCATAGTCGACGCCTCGCAACCATACAACATTGTTGGAACCACTATTCCTTCAAACATACTCATTTTTGCTTTCCGAGATAATGTTCTCGACTTCCACACATTCTTCAAGGCTCCCAGAATTTTCGCCCCCTCCCCCACCCTATGATCCACTTCCGCTTCCATGTTTCCATCCGCTGCCAGATCCACTCCCAGATATCTAAAACACTTCACTTCCTCCAGTTTTTCTCCATTCAAACTCACCTCCCAATTGACTTGACCCTCAACCTTACTGTACCTAATAACCTTGCTCTTATTCACATTTACTCTTAACTTTCTTCTTTCACACACTTTGCCAAACTCAGTCACCAGCTTCTGCAGTTTCTCACATGAATCAGCCACCAGCGCTATATCATCAGCGAACAACAACTGACTCACTTCCCAAGCTCTCTCATCCCCAACAGACTTCATCCTTGCCCCTCTTTCCAAAACTCTTGCATTCACCTCCCTAACAACCCCATCCATAAACAAATTAAACAACCATGGAGACATCACACACCTCTGCCGCAAACCTACATTCACTGAGAACCAATCACTTTCCTCTCTTCCTACACGTACACATGCCTTACATCCTCGATAAAAACTTTTCACTGCTTCTAACAACTTGCCTCCCACACCATATATTCTTAATACCTTCCACAGAGCATCTCTATCAACTCTATCATATGCCTTCTCCAGATCCATAAATGCTACATACAAATCCATTTGCTTTTCTAAGTATTTCTCACATACATTCTTCAAAGCAAACACCTGATCCACACATCCTCTACCACTTCTGAAACCACACTGCTCTTCCCCAATCTGATGCTCTGTACATGCCTTCACCCTCTCAATCAATACCCTCCCATACAATTTGCCAGGAATACTCAACAAACTTATACCTCTGTAATTTGAGCACTCACTCTTATCCCCTTTGCCTTTGTACAATGGCACTATGCACGCATTCCGCCAATCCTCAGGCACCTCACCATGAGTCATACATACATACATTAAATATATACATATATATATAAAATCCCTATCCCTGGGGATAGGGGAGAAAGAATACTTCCCACGTATTCCCCGCGTGTCATAGAAAGCGACTAAAAGGGGAGGGAGCGGGGGACTGGATATCCTCCCCTCTCTTTTTTTTTTTTTTTTTTTTTAAGAAAAAGGAACAGAGAAGGGGGCCAGGTGAGGATATTCCCTCAAAGGCCAAGTCCTCTGTTCTTAACGGTACCTTGCTAACGCGGGAAATGGCGAAGTTTGAAAAAAAAAAAAAATATATTATCCCTGGGGATAGGGGAGAAAGAATACTTCCCACGTATTCCCTGCGTGTCGTAGAAGGCGATTAAAAGGGGAGGGAGCGGAGGGCTGGAGATCCTCCCCTCTCATTTTTTTCTTTTTTTTTTTTTGTTTTCCAAAAGATGGAACAGAGAAGGGGGCCAGGTGAGGATATTCCCTCAGAGGGCCAGTCCTCTGTTCTTAACGCTACCTTGCTAACACGGAAAATGGCGAATAGTTTGAAAGAAAGAAAAGAAATATATATATATATATATATATATATATATATATATATATATATATATATATATATATATATATATATACATATATATATATATATATATATATATATATATATATATATATATATATATATATTTTTTTTTTTTGCTTTGTCGCTGTCTCCCGCGTTTGCGAGGTAGCGCAAGGAAACAGACAAAAGAAATGGCCCAACCCACCCCCATACACATGTATATACATACGTCCACACACGCAAAATATACATACCTACACAGCTTTCCATGGTTTACCCCAGACGCTTCACATGCCCCGATTCAATCCACTGACATCACGTCAACCCCGGTATACCACATCGCTCCAATTCACTCTATTAATTGCCCTCCTTTCACCCTCCTGCATGTTCAGGCCCCGATCACACAAAATCTTTTTCACTCCATCTTTCCACCTCCAATTTGGTCTCCCTCTTCTCCTCGTTCCCTCCACCTCCGACACATATATCCTCTTGGTCAATCTTTCCTCACTCATTCTCTCCATGTGCCCAAACCATTTCAAAACACCCTCTTCTGCTCTCTCAACCACGCTCTTTTTATTTCCACACATCTCTCTTACCCTTACGTTACTTACTCGATCAAACCACCTCACACCACACATTGTCCTCAAACATCTCATTTCCAGCACATCCATCCTCCTGCGCACAACTCTATCCATAGCCCACGCCTCGCAACCATAAAACATTGTTGGAACCACTATTCCTTCAAACATACCCATTTTTGCTTTCCGAGATAATGGATTTGTATGTAGCATTTATGGATCTGGAGAAGGCATATGATAGAGTTGACAGAGATGCTCTGTGGAAGGTATTAAGAATATATGGTGTGGGAGGAAAGTTGTTAGAAGCAGTGAAAAGTTTTTATCAAGGATGTAAGGCATGTGTACGCGTAGGAAGAGAGGAAAGTGATTGGTTCTCAGTGAATGTAGGTTTGCGGCAGGGGTGTGTGATGTCTCCATGGTTGTTTAATTTGTTTATGGATGGGGTTGTTAGGGAGGTGAATGCAAGAGTTTTGGAAAGAGGGGCAAGTATGAAGTCTGTTGGGGATGAGAGAGCTTGGGAAGTGAGTCAGTTGTTGTTCGCTGATGATACAGCGCTGGTGGCTGATTCATGTGAGAAACTGCAGAAGCTGGTGACTGAGTTTGGTAAAGTGTGTGAAAGAAGAAAGTTAAGAGTAAATGTGAATAAGAGCAAGGTTATTAGGTACAGTAGGGTTGAGGGTCAAGTCAATTGGGAGGTGAGTTTGAATGGAGAAAAACTGGAGGAAGTGAAGTGTTTTAGATATCTGGGAGTGGATCTGGCAGCGGATGGAACCATGGAAGCGGAAGTGGATCATAGGGTGGGGGAGGGGGCGAAAATTCTGGGAGCCTTGAAGAATGTGTGGAAGTCGAGAACATTATCTCGGATATATATATATATATATTCTTTTTTTTTCATACTATTCGCCATTTCCCGCGATAACGAGGTAGCGTTAAGAACAGAGGACTGGGCCTTTTTTGGAATATCCTCACCTGGCCCCCTCTGTTCCTTCTTTTGGAAAAAAAATGTGTGGAAGTCGAGAACATTATCTCGGAAAGCAAAAATGGGTATGTTTGAAGGAATAGTGGTTCCAACAATGTTGTATGGTTGTGAGGCGTGGGCTATGGATAGAGTTGTGCGCAGGAGGGTGGATGTGCTGGAAATGAGATGTTTGAGGACAATGTGTGGTGTGAGGTGGTTTGATCGAGTAAGTAATGTAAGGGTAAGAGAGATGTGTGGAAATAAAAAGAGCGTGGTTGAGAGAGCAGAAGAGGGTGTTTTGAAATGGTTTGGGCACATGGAGAGAATGAGTGAGGAAAGATTGACCAAGAGGATATATGTGTCGGAGGTGGAGGGAACGAGGAGAAGTGGGAGACCAAATTGGAGGTGGAAAGATGGAGTGAAAAAGATTTTGAGTGATCGGGGCCTGAACATGCAGGAGGGTGAAAGGAGGGCAATTAATAGAGTGAATTGGATCGATGTGGTATACCGGGGTTGACGTGCTGACAGTGGATTGAATCAGGGCATGTGAAGTGTCTGGGGTAAACCATGGAAAGCTGTGTGGGGCCTGGATGTGGAAAGGGAGCTGTGGTTTCGGGCATTATTGCATGACAGCTAGAGACTGAGTGGAAACGAATGAGGCCTTTGTTGTCTTTTCCTGGCACTACCCCGCACACATGAGGGGGGAGAGGGATGGTATTCCATGTGTGGCGAGGTGGCGATGGGAATGAATAAGGGCAGACAGTGTGAATTGTGTGCATGGGTATATATGTATGTGTTTGTGTGTGTATATATATGTGTACATTGAGATGTATAGGTATGTATATTTGTGTGTGTGGACGTGTGTGTATATACATGTGTATGGGGGTGGGTTGGGCCATTTCTTTCGTCTGTTTCCTTGCGCTACCTCGCAAACGCGGGAGACAGCGACAAAGCAAAATAAATAAAACATATATATTATTGGTGTCAATGGGAGGTTTGGGCTCAACTCTATAAAATGATTTGTTAGCTAACTAAAGGGATTTATCAATGAAAGACACCAAGAATCTTTTAGTTCTCCCTTTCAATAATTTTACTTTACTTCCCATGTTGCTTAAATCCTTTAATTTAAATGTTGCCTTCGGCAACAATAATACTATAAAGAATATCTTAATCAGGAATTCACCAGAAAATTCTCCTGGATGCATCTATAAAGTGCCATGTACAAATTGTCATAAGTTTTATGTTGGGCAGACTGGTAAGGATCTCTCTGTTAGACTTAAGCAACATAAATAGAGTATAAGAACGGGACAAGAATCAAATGCCTTGTTTAATCAGGTTAAAAAAGTATCATCATTGTATTGACTGGAGTAATGCCATCTCAGTTATTAACTCTAACTCTATTACCACGAGAAATATCATTGAATCTTCTATTATTAAATACGCAAAGAATTATAAGTATAATCTTAATATTAGTGATGGTCTATACAAATTAGATAACTTTATTGTTGATAAAATTTGTAAAATGATAAGTTTATGAACGCTTGTTGTCTGTCTTGGAAAAATGCATGTTTACCAAATGGCGTCTTAGCTTCCTCTCTTCATTGTATACCAACTGACTGTTATATTCCTCTCTTGTGTCTCCCCTGATGATGTGATTATTACACAAAAGTGCACTTGGGAACTTATCATGTTTCATTTTCCTCGTGAACTCATAGGAATATCTTGATCACGCACAAAATTGTGATCCTTTCCAATACGTATACTCTTTCTTTTCTTTCAAACTATTCGCCATTTCCCGCATTAGCGAGGTAGCTTTAAGAACAGAGGACTGGGCCTTTGAGGGAATACCCTCACCTGGCCTAATTCTCTGTTCCTTCTTTTGGAAAATTAAAAAAAAAAAAACGAGAGGGGAGGATTTCTAGCCCCCCGCTCCCTCCCCTTTTAGTCGCCTTCTACAACACGCAGGGAATACGTGGGAAGTATTCTTTCTCCCCTATCCCCAGGGATAACGTATATATATATATATATATATATATATATATTTTTTTTTTTTTTTTTTTTTTTTTATACTTTGTCGCTGTCTCCCGCGTTTGCGAGGTAGCGCAAGGAAACAGACGAAAGAAATGGCCCAACCCCCCCCCATACACATGTACATACACACACCCACACACGCAAATATACATACCTACACAGCTTTCCATGGTTTACCCCAGACGCTTCACATGCCTTGATTCAATCCACTGACAGCACGTCAACCCCTGTATACCACATCGCTCCAATTCACTCTATTCCTTGCCCTCCTTTCACCCTCCTGCATGTTCAGGCCCCGATCACACAAAATCTTTTTCACTCCATCTTTCCACCTCCAATTTGGTCTCCCTCTTCTCCTCGTTCCCTCCACCTCCGACACATATATCCTCTTGGTCAATCTTTCCTCACTCATTCTCTCCATGTGCCCAAACCATTTCAAAACACCCTCTTCTGCTCTCTCAACCACGCTCTTTTTATTTCCACACATCTCTCTTATCCTTACGTTACTTACTCGATCAAACCACCTCACACCACACATTGTCCTCAAACATCTCATTTCCAGCACATCCATCCTCCTGCGCACAACTCTATCCATAGCCCACGCCTCGCAACCATACAGCATTGTTGGAACCACTATTCCTTCAAACATACCCATTTTTGCTTTCCGAGATAATGTTCTCGACTTCCACACATTTTTCAAGGCTCCCAAAATTTTCGCCCCCTCCCCCACCCTATGATCCACTTCCGCTTCCATGGTTCCATCCGCTGACAGATCCACTCCCAGATATCTAAAACACTTCACTTCCTCCAGTTTTTCTCCATTCAAACTCACCTCCCAATTGACTTGACCCTCAACCCTACTGTACCTAATAACCTTGCTCTTATTCACATTTACTCTTAACTTTCTTCTTCCACACACTTTACCAAACTCAGTCACCAGCTTCTGCAGTTTGTTAGGTATAAGTTTGTTGAGTATTCCTGGTAAATTATATGGGAGGGTATTGATTGAGAGGGTGAAGGCATGTACAGAGCATCAGATTGGGGAAGAGCAGTGTGGTTTCAGAAGTGGTAGAGGATGTGTGGATCAGGTGTTTGCTTTGAAGAATGTATGTGAGAAATACTTAGAAAAGCAAATGGATTTGTATGTAGCATTTATGGATCTGGAGAAGGGATATGATTGAGTTGACAGAGATGCTCTGTGGAAGGTATTAAGAATATATGGTGTGGGAGGCAAGTTGTTAGAAGCAGTGAAAAGTTTTTTATCGAGGATGTAAGGCATGTGTATGTGTAGGAAGAGAGGAAAGTGATTGGTTCTCAGTGAATGTAGGTTTGCAGCAGGGGTGTGTGATGTCTCCATGGTTGTTTAATTTGTTTATGGATGGGGTTGTTAGGGAGGTGAATGCAAGAGTTTTGGAAAGAGGGGCAAGTATGAAGTCTGTTGTGGATGAGAGAGCTTGGGAAGTGAGTCAGTTGTTGTATGCTGATGATACAGCGCTGGTGGCTGATTCAGTTGAGAAACTGCAGAAGCTGGTGACTGAGTTTAGTATAGTAAAGTGTGTGAAAGAAGAAATTTAAGAGTAAATGTGAAAAAGAGCAAGGTTATTAGGTACAGTAGGGTTGAGGGTCAAGTCAATTGGGAGGTAAGTTTGAATGGAGAAAAACTGGAGGAAGTAAAATTTTCCAAAAGAAGGAACAGAGAAGGGGGCCATATGAGGATATTCCCTCAAAGGCCCAGACCTCTGTTTTTAACGCTACCTCGCTAATGCGGGAAATGGCGAATAGTATGAAAAATAAAATATAAGAAAGAAGAAAGTTAAGAGTAAATGTGAATAAGAGCAAGGTTATTAGGTACAGTAGGGTTGAGGGTCAAGTCAATTGGGAGGTGAGTTTGAATGGAGAAAAACTGGAGGAAGTGAAGTGTTTTAGATATCTGGGAGTGGATCTGGCAGCGGATGGAACCATGGAAGCGGAAGTGGATCATAGGGTGGGGGAGGGGGCGAAAATTCTGGGGGCCTTGAAGAATGTGTGGAAGTCGAGAACATTATCTCGGAAAGCAAAAATGGGTATGTTTGAAGGAATAGTGGTTCCAACAATGTTGTATGGTTGCGAGGCGTGGGCTATGGATAGAGTTGTGCGCAGGAGGATGGATGTGCTGGAAACGAGATGTTTGAGGACAATGTGTGGTGTGAGGTGGTTTGATCGAGTGAGTAACGTAAGGGTAAGAGAGATGTGTGGAAATAAAAAGAGCGTGGTTGAGAGAGCAGAAGAGGGTGTTTTGAAATGGTTTGGTCACATGGAGAGAATGAGTGAGGAAAGATTGACCAAGAGGATATATGTGTCGGAGGTGGAGGGAACGAGGAGAAGAGGGAGACCAAATTGGAGGTGGAAAGATGGAGTGAAAAAGATTTTGTGTGATCGGGGCCTGAACATGCAGGAGGGTGAAAGGAGGGCAAAGAATAGAGTGAATTGGAGCGATGTGGTATACCGGGTTTGACGTGCTGTCAGTGGATTGAATCAAAGCATGTGTATGGGGGTGGGTTGGGCCATTTCTTTCATCTGTTTCCTATATATATATATCCATCCATGTCTTTCCATTTAATCATTGCCTTGTTACAGTGCCAGATTGTATTCATCTTTATTTGTACTCTTTGTCAATCAAAATGCGTCCAATCTTCTTCAGGTGTACAAGCCGTATCAGTATCCCTTCATTAATCCTTAATGACAGTGAAATATAGTAACAAGTTTTTGATTTCACTGCAGCAATAGATGTATTTTTTGCTGGAAAAAATAACAAATGAGAGTGTAAATCAAATGGGACAATATGATACATATTTCTCTTACGTCTACCTCACGTAAAGAAGTCATTGCACAATTTTGTATGAAACAGAATTGAGTGTGGTGGATATTTTAGTTTGTTTTCATTTTGTCTGTAATCATACCCTTGTTACTTTATTGTTACTTATTTACTTTGCTACTGCCCTTACCAGTAAACTTAAGGTAATCTTTTCTGTCTTCATGTAACCATGTGGTTTTTATATTTTCTGCTCATTGATAATGATCAAGTATTTTCTTTGTCAGTTCGTCCAAATCTTTCTTGAATTCTGTACATGTTGAGTATGATTTCCATGGTTTACCTCAGACGTTTCACATGCCCTGGTTCTGTCCATTAATGGCATATTTACCCCAGTATACCACATCATTCCAATTCACTCTATTCTGTGCACGCCCTTCACCTTCGTGCATGTTCAGGTCCTGATCGCTCAAAATCTTTTTCACTCCTTCCTTCCTTCTCCAATTTGGTCTACTGCTTTTCCTTGTTCCCTTCACTTCTGACACATATATCCTCTTTGTCAACCTTTCCTCACATATATATATTACATGAAGATGTACATTATTTTGTGGAAAGAAAGTTAAAGATGTTATAGTGTTATGTAAATGTCCTAACTCTGAAGTATGAAAGGGAAACTGAAGTTAACATAGATCAGAATAGGTAAATATTGAACAGTAGAGATGCGTAACTCATTTAGTTTGATGTAGTTGGAATTAGGATGGTAGACAGAGTAAAGAATGAAGGTAAGGGAAAGATGTGTGGTGTTTAGAAATCACTAGAATATATCCTTCTTTAAGCATAGAATGATCATGCAGAACATTTGGCAGATGATAGGATGGTCAACAAAATATATGGTCATATAGCTGAAGTTTATCCCTGGGGATAGGGGAGAAAGAATACTTCCCACGTATTCCCTGCGTGTCGTAGAAGGCGACTAAAAGGGGAGGGAGCGGGGGGCTGGAAATCCTCCCCTCTCAATTTTTTTTAATTTTCCAAAAGAAGGAACAGAGAAGGGGGCCAGGTGAGGATATTCCCTCTGTGGCCCAGTTCTCTGTTCTTAACGCTACCTCGCTAATGCGGGAAATGGCGAATAGTTTGAAAAAAAAAAAAAAAAAAAAAAAAATATATATATATATATATATATATATATATATATATATATATATATATATATATATATATATATATATATCCCTGGGGATAGGGGAGAAAGAATACTTCCCACGTATTCCCTGCGTGTCGTAGAAGGCGACTAAAAGGGGAGGGAGCGGGGGGCTGGAAATCCTCCCCTCTTAATTCTTTTTAATTTTCCAAAAGAAGGAACAGAGAAGGGGGCCAGGTGAGGATATTCCCTCAGTGGCCCAGTTCTCTGTTCTTAACGCTACCTCACTAACGCGGGAAATGGCGAATAGTTTGAAAAATATATATATATATATATATATATATATATATATATATATATATATATATATATATATATATATATATATATATATATATATTTATTATATATATATATATATATATATATATATATATATATATATATATATATATATATATATATATATATATATATATGGGGGGGGATGTTATTCCATGTGTGGCGAAGGTGGCGTTGGGACAGACAGTGTGAATTGTGTGCATGTGTATATATGTATGTGTCTGTGTGTGTATATATGTGTATATTGAGATGTATGGGTATGTATATTTGCGTGTGTGGACGTGTATGTATATACATGTGTATGGGGGTGGGTTGGGCCATTTCTTTCGTCTGTTTCCTTGTGCTACCTCGCAAACGCGGGAGACAGCGACAAAGCAAAATAATAATAATAATAATAATATATTTATTATATTTTTTTTTATTATACTTTGTCGCTGTCTCCCACGTTTGCGAGGTAGCGCAAGGAAACAGACGAAAGAAATGGCCCAACCCCCCCCCCCCATACACATGTATATACATACGTCCACACACGCAAATATACATACCTACACAGCTTTCCATGGTTTACCCCAGACGCTTCACATGCCTTGATTCAATCCACTGACAGCACGTCAACCCCGGTATACCACATCGCTCCAATTCACTCTATTCCTTGCCCTCCTTTCACCCTCCTGCATGTTCAGTCCCCGATCACACAAAATCTTTTTCACTCCATCTTTCCACCTCCAATTTGGTCTCCCTCTTCTCCTCGTTCCCTCCACCTCCGACACATATATCCTCTTGGTCAATCTTTCCTCACTCATTCTCTCCATGTGCCCAAACCACTTCAAAACACCCTCTTCTGCTCTCTCAACCACGCTCTTTTTATTTCCACACATCTCTCTTACCCTTACGTTACTCACTCGATCAAACCACCTCACACCACATATTGTCCTCAAACATCTCATTTCCAGCACATCCATCCTCCTGCGCACAACTCTATCCATAGCCCACGCCTCGCAACCATACAACATTGTTGGAACCACTATTCCTTCAAACATACCCATTTTTGCTTTCCGAGATAATGTTCTCGACTTCCACACATTCTTCAAGGCCCCCAGAATTTTCGCCCCCTCCCCCACCCTATGATCCACTTCCGCTTCCATGGTTCCATCCGCTGCCAGATCCACTCCTAGATATCTAAAACACTTCACTTCCTCCAGTTTTTCTCCATTCAAACTCACCTCCCAATTGACTTGACCCTCAACCCTACTGTACCTAATAACCTTGCTCTTATTCACATTTACTCTTAACTTTCTTCTTCCACACACTTTACCAAACTCAGTCACCAGCTTCTGCAGTTTCTCACATGAATCAGCCACCAGCGCTGTATCATCAGCGAATAACAACTGACTCACTTCCCAAGCTCTCTCATCCCCATCAGACTTCATACTTGCCCCTCTTTCCAAAACTCTTGCATTTACCTCCCTAACAACCCCATCTATAAACAAATTAAACAACCATGGAGACATCACACACCCCTGCCGCAAACCTACATTCACTGAGAACCAATCACTTTCCTCTCTTCCTACACGTACACATGCCTTACAACCTCACTGCTTCTAACAACTTTCCTCCAACACCATATATTCTTAATACCTTCCACACAGCATCTCTATCAACTCTATCATATGCCTTCTCCAGATCCATAAATGCTACATACAAATCCATTTGCTTTTCTAAGTATTTCTCACTTACATTCTTCAAAGCAAACACCTGATCCACACATCCTCTACCACTTCTGAAACCACACAGCTCTTCCCCAATCTGATGCTCTGTACATGCCTTCACCCTCTCAATCAATACCCTCCCATATAATTTACCAGGAATACTCAACAAACTTATACCTCTGTAATTTGAGCACTCACTCTTATCCCCTTTGCCTTTGTACAATGGCACTATGCACGCATTCCGCCAATCCTCAGGCACCTCACCATGAGTCATACATACATTAAATAACCTTACCAACCAGTCAACAATACAGTCACCCCCTTTTTTAATAAATTCCACTGCAATACCATCCAAACCTGCTGCCTTGCCGGCTTTCATCTTCCGCAAAGCTTTCACTACCTCTTCTCTGTTTACCAAATCATTTTCCCTAACCCTCTCACTTTGCACACCACCTCGACCAAAACACCCTATATCTGCCACTCTATCATCAAACACATTCAACAAACCTTCAAAATACTCACTCCATCTCCTTCTCACATCACCACTACTTGTTATCACCTCCCCATTTGCGCCCTTCACTGAAGTTCCCATTTACTCCCTTGTCTTACGCACTTTATTTACCTCCTTCCAGAACATCTTTTTATTCTCCCTAAAACTTAATGATACTCTCTCACCCCAACTCTCATTTGCCCTTTTTTTCACCTCTTGCACCTTTCTCTTGACCTCCTGTCTCTTTCTTTTATACATCTCCCACTCAATTGCATTTTTTCCCTGCAAAAATCGTCCAAATGCCTCTCTCTTCTCTTTCACTAATACTCTTACTTCTTCATCCCACCACTCACTACCCTTTCTAATCAACCCACCTCCCACTCTTCTCATGCCACAAGCATCTTTTGCGCAATCCATCACTGATTCCCTAAATACATCCCATTCCTCCCCCACTCCCCTTACTTCCATTGTTCTCACCTTTTTCCATTCTGTACTCAGTCTCTCCTGGTACTTCCTCACACAGGTCTCCTTCCCAAGCTCACTTACTCTCACCACCCTCTTCACCCCAACATTCACTCTTCTTTTCTGAAAACCCATACAAATCTTCACCTTAGCCTCCACAAGATAATGATCAGACATCCCTCCAGTTGCACCTCTCAGCACATTAACATCCAAAAGTCTCTCTTTCGCACGCCTGTCAATTAACACGTAATCCAATAACGCTCTCTGGCCATCTCTCCTACTTACATAAGTATACTTATGTATATCTCGCTTTTTAAACCAGGTATTCCCAATCATCAGTCCTTTTTCAGCACATAAATCTACAAGCTCTTCACCATTTCCATTTACAACACTGAACACCCCATGTATACCAATTATTCCCTCAACTGCCACATTACTGACCTTTGCATTCAAATCACCCATCACTATAACCCGGTCTCGTGCATCAAAACCACTATCACACTCATTCAGCTGCTCCCAAAACACTTGCCTCTCATGATCTTTCTTCTCATGCCCAGGTGCATATGCACCAATAATCACCCATCTCTCTCCATCAACTTTCAGTTTTACCCATATTAATGGAGAATTTACTTTCTTACATTCTATCACATACTCCCACAACTCCTGTTTCAGGAGTAGTGCTACTCCTTCCCTTGCTCTTGTCCTCTCACTAACCCCTGACTTTACTCCCCAGACATTCCCAAACCACTCTTCCCCTTTACCCTTGAGCTTCGTTTCACTCAGAGCCAAAACATCCAGGTTCCTTTCCTCAAACATACTACCTATCTCTCCTTTTTTCACATCTTGGTTACATCTACACACATTTAGGCACCCCACTCTGAGCCTTCGAGGAGGATGAGCACTCCCCGCGTGACTCCTTCTTCTGTTTCCCATTTTAGAAAGTTAATACAAGGAGGGGAGGATTTCTGGCCCCCCGCTCCCGTCCCCTCTAGTCGCTTTCTACGACACGCGAGGAATACGTGGGAAGTATTCTTTCACCCCTATCCCCAGGGATAATATACATATATATATACATATACACATACACACATATATATATATATATATAAATATATATATATATATAAATATATATATATATATATATACTTCCCACACATTCCCTGCGTGTCATAGAAGGCGACTAAAAGGGGAGGGAGCGGGGGGCTGGAAATCCTCCCATTTTCTTTTTTTTTTTTTAATTTTCCAAAAGAAGGAACAGAGAAGGGGGTCAGGTGATAATATTCCCTCAGAGGCCCAGTCCTCTGTTCTTAACGCTACCTTGCTAACGTGGGAAATGGCGAATAGTTTGAAAGAAAGATATATATATATATATATATATATATATATATATATATATATATATATATATATATATATATATATATATATATATATATATATATATATATATATATTTTTTTTTTTTTTTTTTTTTTTTTTATACTTTGTCGCTGTCTCCCGCGTTTGCAAGGTAGCGCAAGGAAACAGATGAAAGAAATGGCCCAACCCACCCCCATACATATGTATATACATACGTCCACACACGCAAATATACATACCTACACAGCTTTCCATGGTTTACCCCAGACGCTTCACATGCCTTGATTCAATCCACTGACAGCACGTCAGCCCCGGTATACCACATCGCTCCAATTCACTCTGTTCCTTGCCCTCCTTTCACCCTCCTGCATGTTCAGGCCCCGATCACACAAAATCTTTTTCACTCCATCTTTCCACCTCCAATTTGGTCTCCCTCTTCTCCTTGTTCCCTCCACCTCCGACACATATATCCTCTTGGTCAATCTTTCCTCACTCATCCTCTCCATGTGCCCAAACCACTTCAAAACACCCTCTTCTGCTCTCTCAACCACACTCTTTTTATTTCCACACATCTCTCTTACCCTTACGTTACTCACTCGATCAAACCACCTCACACCACACATTGTCCTCAAACATCTCATTTCCAGCACATCCATCCTCCTGCGCACAACTCTATCCATAGCCCACGCCTCGCAACCATACAACATTGTTGGAACCACTATTCCTTCAAACATACCCATTTTTGCTTTCCGAGATAATGTTCTCGACTTCCACACATTCTTCAAGGCCCCCAGAATTTTCGCCCCCTCCCCCACCCTATGATCCACTTCCGCTTCCATGGTTCCATCCGCTGCCAGATCCACTCCCAGATATCTAAAACACTTCACTTCCTCCAGTTTTTCTCCATTCAAACTCACCTCCCAATTGACTTGACCCTCAACCCTACTGTACCTAATAACCTTGCTCTTATTCACATTTATATACCTAGAAAAGCAAATGGATTTGTATGTAGCATTTATGGATCTCGAGAAGACATATGATAGAGTTGATAGAGATACTCTGTGGAAGGTACTAAGAATATATGGTGTGGGAGGCAAGTTGTTACAAGCAGTGAAAAGTTTTTATCGAGGATGTAAGGCATGTGTACGTGTAGGAAGAGAGGAAAGTGATTGGTTCTCAGTGAATGTAGGTTTGCGGCAGGGGTGTGTGATGTCTCCATGGTTGTTTAATTTGTTTATGGATGGGGTTGTTAGGGAGGTGAATGCAAGAGTTTTGGAAAGAGGGGCAAGTATGCAGTCTGTTGTGGATGAGAAAGCTTGGGAAGTGAGTCAGTTGTTGTTCGCTGATGATACAGCGCTGGTGGCTGATTCATAAGAGAAACTGCAGAAGCTGGTGACTGAGCTTGGTTAAGTGTGTGAAAGAAGAAAGTTAAGAGTAAATGTGAATAAGAGCAAGGTTATTAGGTACAGTAGGGTAGAGGGTCAAGCAATTGGGAGGTAGGGTTGAGGGTGAAGTCAATTGGGAGGTAAGTTTGAATGGAGAAAAGCTGGAGGAAGTAAAGTGTTTTAGATATCTGGGAGTGGATCTGGCAGCGGATGGAACCATGGAAGCGGAAGTAAATCACAGGGTGGGGGAGGGGGCGAAAATTCTGGGAGCCTTGAAGAATGTGTGCAAGTCAAGAACATTATCTCCGAAAGCAAAAATGGGTATGTTTGAAGGATTAGTGGTTCAAACAATGTTGTATGGTTGCGAGGCGTGGGCTATGGATAGAGTTGTGCGCAGGAGGGTGGATGTGCTGGAAATGAGATGTTTGAGGACAATATGTGGTGTGAGGTGGTTTGATTGAGTAAGTAATGTAAGGGTAAGAGAGATGTGTGGAAATAAAAAGAGTGTGGTTGAGAGAGCACAAGAGGGTGTTTTAAAATGGTTTGGTCACATGGAGAGAATGAGCGAGGAAAGATTGACCAAGAGGATATATGTGTCAGAGGTGGAGGGAACGAGGAGAAGTGGGAGACCAAATTGGAGGTGGAAAGATGGAGTGAAAAAGATTTTGAGTGATTGGGGCCTGAACATGCAGGAGGGTGAAGGGCGTGCAAGGAATAGAGTGAATTGGAACGATGTGGTATACCGGGGTCGACGTGCTGTCAATGGATTGAACCAGGGCATGTGAAGCATCTGGGGTAAACCATGGAAAGTGTGGGGCCTGGATGTAGAAAGGGAGCTGTGGTTTCGGTGCATTATTACATGACAGCTAGAGACTGAGTGTGAACGAATGGGGCCTTTGGTGTCTTTCCTAGCGCTACCTCGCACACAGAGGGGGGAGGGGGTTGTTATTCCATGTGTGGCGAGGTGGCGAAGGGAACAAATAAAGGCAGACAGTATGAATTATGTACATGTGTATATATGTATATGTCTGTGTGTGTATATATATGTGTACATTGAGATGTATAGGTATGTATACATGTGTATGTGGGCAGGTTGGGCCATTCTTTCGTCTGTTTCCTTGCACTACCTCGCTAACGCGGGAGACAGTGACAAAGTAAAAAAAAAAAAAAAAAATATATACATATACTGAATACTACATAATCATTTAAAGCACTCCCAACCTGTGACCATGATGGGCTACAGGTAACTCCACAAAGTTAAAACAAATGTGCTTGTGTGTGTGTGTGTGTGTGTGTGTGTGTGTGTGTGTGTGTGTGTGTGTGTGTGTGTGTGTGTGTGTGTGTAACTCCCTAAATGAACACTACAGGGAGGAGGTACTGAACTCATGGGGCCCCATTTCTTGAACTTTCTTGATCATAAAACTTTTTGAGCGTTTGTGTAATGACATTCACATTCTATCACAGCTTTTCTACTCATCCACTACTCTAATGCCATTAAGTATTTTTCTATATCTTTTCTAACTAGTTTCTAACTTACTCTAAAATATTTCTGGTTACCCAATTCTTGTATCCTTGGAAAACAGCATTAAACTCCAGCAGTTTAGGCATTAAAGGTTCTGATTAAGTCACCATATATTATCTCTCTTACTTAGTCTACAAATCTATGGCAATGAATTTTTCCCTGTAACTCAACTCTCTTAATGCTTGAATTAATTCTCTGTTACTTCCCTGTGCATTTTTAGGTGTATTCACTGAAACTGAGAAGAACATTCTAGTTTTAGCCTAATGTCATTCTATTCTAGGTTTTACATGAAATTCCAATATTTGCCAGCAGGCAGTTTTGTTCTTTAAAATTCTCATCAAGTAGTGCTCTAGCAACATGTTAGTACAATGTAGTTTCTTTTAAGACTCACAAACACTTTTTATCTTAACAGTAGCAAAAATGGCACAACTGAATGCCCCAATCATGACCATCTTAGATTTAATATATATGAATATACTTCCATCAACACCAAGTTCCCATTTATGAAACCAGCCCTGAGAGAAGCATGAGAAACTGGGTTGGCTGTGAACTAAATGCACCCACCAAACAACTTAAATCATGGGAGACCTGCACATAATCAAAAGTTAAAGACTAAAACCACTACAGGTTGAATATCCCTTATCTGAAATAATTGGGACCATAAGTGTTTCGGACTTTGGAGTATTTGCTTATACATAATGAGATAAATTGGAGATGGGAGCCTAGTCTAAACTGAAAACACTCATGTTTTATAGACACCTTATACACATAGCCAGAAGATAATCTATAAAATAATTCTAATAATTTTGTGCATATCTTTATACCACAGAGCAGTGAATAAGCAAAAAACAGAGTAATGCATATAGGCTTGGCAGTGACAATGGTTGTAACAAACTGGCGCTAACAGAGCATGAGCGTCGAAACCCAGCATGGGCAAGTGAGGTCAGGTGTGGAACTTTCCACTTGTAATGTCACGTCCCCACTCAAAATGTTTTGGATTTCATAGCATTTCTGATTTTGGATTTTCAGATTAGGGATGCTCAACCTATACATAGATTTTTGTACTTTATTTTCTGCTAGATGATACTCATGTCGGGGTATTCTTTCACCAGCTCTCATTCTCATCACTTTTCACTAATCAGGCTGAGTCTCATCAACCATATATAGGACCAACACTGGACCTCCACATTATTTTTTTACCTTCCTCATAACCTTGGAATCATTCACAAACATATTCTGAAATGGGTACAATCCTTCTGGCAAGTCATTTATGTAGATTAAAATAAACAAACTATAACACTTCTGCCAAATCAAAATCACACCACTGCTCCAAGAGGACTGGATGGTTGTTCCTAGGGCTCCAGCGACCAGCAAAAAGTGAGTGGGAACTGTTTTATATTTTGTAGCACTGCTCCTAAACCTGGCTCTTTTTCTATTAATTTCTGCAGCATTTATGTTCTCATATCCAACATCCCCTCTGCAGAACACTCTCTACTTCTTCCTCTGATCATCTCTCTGAAACCCAACTGTCCAAGGTTGCTTCTCTGCATTATCAAATCTCCAACTACAACACCTACCATCATTTCCATTCTAAGGGTGGAGTTCATGCTTACTCTTGTGTAAAAAGACACTGCTTGCCTCAGAAAGCATGAGTCTCCCAACTTTGTAGTCATCTGCTCTTAAATTTCTCTACTCTCCACAACTCTGCTTGTTTGTTTTGAATACTTACCCTATTCCTACAACAATGTACAACTCTTCAATTAACTGACCTCCTTCCATAAACCAATGCTCTGTTCACAACCAAATGCTGAAATCCTCAATGAAGAGGATTTCATTGAACACCTCAATGATTCATTAGACTTGACTTGAGATGATCCCAGTGGAGCCAAGACCCTTTTTCTTTCTCCCTTAACAATCTAAAACATAAAAAAACATCCAATGTGAGTTCTTGACTGTTACAACCACTCTCCAAAATCAACTTTTTTTTTCACCTCTGAATCATCCCACAATCCATAGCCAACTTCTGCCACTTTTGAGTCATCTTCTTACCTCTGTCACTTCCAGTCATGTATACCCACACCTCATCCCTCTTGAAATGCAAACCCAGGCACTTTGGTAGAGCTCAGCAATCATCCTAATCCTAGCACAGCTTCTCTCATGACTTTACTTGGGACAGGATCTCCTCCACTGGTCAGAGATACTTCCACTTGTACTGGCTGCACAGTGGTAATTGTTTTGGCTGGAATGAAGCCCTACATCCCATCCTCTATCAGGTCTTTCTCCCCAGGAATGGTTTGATCACTCCTGCTGTGATACCTGTCCTATCAGTGATATAGCATACTGGGCCATGACAGCTCTTTCTGTTTCTCATAAGCCAAGGACAACTTGACAAAAAGAAAGTGTGCTGATTTGACTTTTTTGCATAAAATCATCTGGTCCTTAACAAAATGTATCTGCAATGACTTCAGTAACTCAACCTTCTTCCTCTATTACAACATGATTGATGTACAATTAACTCTCTAACTGATAAGCTGCTCCCTTCAGTACCTGTAATTCTATTTTAGATGGTTCCATGTCTAGTCCTCCTCTCCATCTCCTCCCACTGAATCTAAATTTTCCTTACCCAGGGACTTCCAAGTACTTTCCAATTCTCAAGTGGACTAGGTGTATGGCCCAGATGGCATACCTCCTTAAATCCTACGGGAGTGTGCTTCTGAGTAAGCTCCAATCTTTCTCAACTACTTTGTTCTGTATCTCAAAACCTAAACTTTTCCTTCAGTGCAGCACATCCCATCCCTAAGATAGGAGACTGTTTTAAAATTCAAATTATCAACCAATGCTTTCACTTCTATTATCTCCAAACTATTAGAAACTCTCCTTAACACTTTTCACTGTAGCAGTCATAATATCCATGGTCACTCTGTGAGATAGCCTCAAATATTCTACAGAAAAATATCTCCTCCAGATTGTTATTGCTCCTAACTAGAACACATTTTTTCTAATAAATTCATTTACAATTCAACCCAGTGTGACACTATTAACATGTGCTATGCATTCCCTAAAATATGCTACTCTACTGCCATGCACAAGAGGCACTCCATGAATATCTTTTTGCATATGTAGTGATATATGACACTAATATTAATGTTTTAGCTCCACTAAAATGTTTGCTAAGGGTTTTCATAAAATCTATTTTCTTGTACGAGTGATGCAGCTCCATAAATCATAAAAGCAATGGCACACATCTCCTACACACTTCCCTGACATCCCTAAGTATAATGACAAGTAATGTTGAATGACAATGTATGCTATGCCATCGGAAGCATTAAGGGCTGTATATATATATGTATGCGAGAAATACTTAGAAAAGCAAATGGATTTGTATGTAGCATTTATGGATCTGGAGAAGGCATATGATAGAGTTGATAGAGATGCTCTGTGGAAGGTATTAAGAATATATGGTGTGGGAGGCAAGTTGTTACAAGCAGTGAAAAGTCTTTATCGAGGATGTAAGGCATGTGTACGTGTAGGAAGAGAGGAAAGTGACTGGTTCTCAGTGAATGTAGGTTTGCGACAGGGGTGTGTGATGTCTCCATGGTTGTTTAATTTGTTTATGGATGGGGTTGTTAGGGAGGTGAATGCAAGAGTTTTGGAAAGAGGGGCAAGTATGAAGTCTGTTGGGGATGAGAGAGCTTGGGAAGTGAGTCAGTTGTTGTTCACTGATGATACAGCGCTGGTGGCTGATTCATGTGAGAAACTGCAGAAGCTGGTGACTGAGTTTGGTAAAGTGTGTGTTAAGAGTAAATGTGAATAAGAGCAAGATTATTAGGTACAGTAGGGTTGAGGGTCAAGTCAATTGGGAGGTGAGTTTGAATGGAGAAAAACTGGAGGAAGTGAAGTGTTTTAGATATCTGGGAGTGGATCTGGCAGCGGATGGAACCATGGAAGCGGAAGTGGATCATAGGGTGGGGGAGGGGGCGAAAATTCTGGGGGCCTTGAAGAATGTGTGGAAGTCGAGAACATTATCTCGGAAAGCAAAAATGGGTATGTTTGAAGGAATAGTGGTTCCAACAATGTTGTATGGTTGTGAGGCGTGGGCTATGGATAGAGTTGTGCGCAGGAGGATGGATGTGCTGGAAATGAGATGTTTGAGGACAATGTGTGGTGTGAGGTGGTTTGATCGAGTGAGTAACGTAAGGGTAAGAGAGATGTGTGGAAATAAAAAGAGCGTGGTTGAGAGAGCAGAAGAGGGTGTTTTGAAGTGGTTTGGGCACATGGAGAGAATGAGTGAGGAAAGATTGACCAAGAGGATATATGTGTCGGAGGTGGAGGGAACGAGGAGAAGAGGGAGACCAAATTGGAGGTGGAAAGATGGAGTGAAAAAGATTTTGTGTGATCGGGGCCTGAACATGCAGGAGGGTGAAAGGAGGGCAAGGAATAGAGTGAATTGGAGCGATGTGGTATACTGGGGTTGACGTGCTGTCAGTGGATTGAATCAAGGCATGTGAAGCGTCTGGGGTAAACCATGGAAAGCTGTATAGGTATGTATATTTGCGTGTGTGGACGTATGTATATACATGTGTATGGGGGGGGGGGGTTGGGCCATTTCTTTCGTCTGTTTCCTTGCGCTACCTCGCAAACGCGGGAGACAGCGACAAAGTATAATAAATAAAAAAATAAATATAAAATATAATATATATATATATATATATATATATATATATATATATATATATATATATATATATATTCAAACTCACCTCCCAAATGACTTGACCCTCAACCATACTGTACCTAATAACCTTGCTCTTATTCACATTTACTCTTAACTTTCTTCTTCCACACACTTTACCAAACTCAGTCACCAGCTTCTGCAGTTTCTCATATGAATCAGCCACCAGCGCTGTATCATCAGCGAACAACAACTGACTCACTTCCCAAGCTCTCTCATCCCCAACAGACTTCATACTTGCCCCTCTTTCCAAAACTCTTGCATTTACCTCCCTAACAACCCCATCCATAAACAAATTAAACAACCATGGAGACATCACACACCCCTGCCGCAAACCTACATTCACTGAGAACCAATCACTTTCCTCTCTTCCTACACGTACACATGCCTTACATCCTCGATAAAAACTTTTCACTGCTTCTAACAACTTTTTGAATGGAGAAAAACTGGAGGAAGTGAAGTGTTTTAGATATCTGGGAGTGGATCTGGCAGCGGATGGAACCATGGAAGCGGAAGTGGATCATAGGGTGGGGGAGGGGGCGAAAATTCTGGGGGCCTTGAAGAATGTGTGGAAGTCGAGAACATTATCTCGGAAAGCAAAAATGGGTATGTTTGAAGGAATAGTGGTTCCAACAATGTTGTATGGTTGCGAGGCGTGGGCTATGGATAGAGTTGTGCGCAGGAGGATGGATGTGCTGGAAATGAGATGTTTGAGGACAATGTGTGGTGTGAGGTGGTTTGATCGAGTGAGTAACGTAAGGGTAAGAGAGATGTGTGGAAATAAAAAGAGCGTGGTTGAGAGAGCAGAAGAGGGTGTTTTGAAGTGGTTTGGGCACATGGAGAGAATGAGTGAGGAATGATTGACCAAGAGGATATATGTGTCGGAGGTGGAGGGAACGAGGAGAAGAGGGAGACCAAATTGGAGGTGGAAAAATGGAGATTTTGTGTGATCGGGGCCTGAACATGCAGGAGGGTGAAAGGAGGGCAAGGAATAGAGTGAATTGGAGCGATGTGGTATACCGGGGTTGACGTGCTGTCAGTGGATTGAATCAAGGCATGTGAAGCGCCTGGGGTAAACCATGGAAAGCTGTGTAGGTATGTATACTTGCGTGTGTGGACGTATGTATATACATGTGTATGGGGGGGGGGGTTGGGCCATTTCTTTCGTCTGTTTCCTTGCGCTACCTCGCAAACGCGGGAGACAGCGACAAAGTATAATAAATAAAAAAATAAATATAAAATATAATATATATATATATATATATATATATATATATATATATATATATATATATATATATATATATATATATATATATATATATAAAAGTAATCTTTAATTTGTTTATGGATGGGGTTGTTAGGGAGGTGAATGCAAGAGTTTTGGAAAGAGGGGCAAGTATGAAGTCTGTTGTGGATGAGAGAGCTTGGGAAGTGAGTCAGTTGTTGTTCACTGATGATACAGCGCTGGTGGCTGATTCATGTGAGAAACTGCAGAAGCTGGTGACTGAGTTTGGTAAAGTGTGTGAAAGAAGAAAGTTAAGAGTAAATGTGAATAAGAGCAAGGTTATTAGTACAGTAGGGTTGAGGGTCAAGTCAATTGGGAGGTAAGTTTGATTGGAGAAAAACTGGAGGAAGTAAAGTGTTTTAGATATCTGGCAGTGGATCTGGCAGCGGATGGAACCATGGAAGCGGAAGTGGATCATAGGGTGGGGGAGGGGGCGAAAATCCTGGGAGCCTTGAAGAATGTGTGGAAGTCAAGAACATTATCTCGGAAAGCAAAAATGGGTATATTTGAAGGAATGGTGGTTCCAACAATGTTGTATGGTTGCGAGGCGTGGGCTATGGATAGAGTTGTGCGCAGGAGGATGGATGTGCTGGAAATGAGATGTTTGAGGACAATGTGTGGTGTGAGGTGGTTTGATCGAGTGAGTAACGTAAGGGTAAGAGAGATGTGTGGAAATAAAAAGAGCGTGGTTGAGAGAGCAGAAGAGGGTGTTTTGAAGTGGTTTGGGCACATGGAGAGAATGAGTGAGGAAAGATTGACCAAGAGGATATATGTGTCGGAGGTGGAGGGAGCGAGGAGAAGAGGGAGACCAAATTGGAGGTGGAAAGATGGAGTGAAAAAGATTTTGTGTGATCGGGGCCTGAACATGGAGGAGGGTGAAAGGAGGGCAAGGAATAGAGTGAATTGGAGCGATGTGGTATACCGGGGTTGACGTGCTGTCAGTGGATTGAATCAAGGCATGTGAAGCGTCTGGGGTAAACCATGGAAAGCTGTGTAGGTATGTATATTTGCGAGTGTGGACGTATGTATATACATGTGTATGGGGGGGGTTGGGCCATTTCTTTCATCTGTTTCCTTGCGCTACCTCGCAAATGCGGGAGACAGCGACAATAAAAAAAAAAAAAAAAAAATATATATATATATATATATATATATATATATAAGTATATATATATATAAGTATATATATACATAAGTATACTTATGTAAGTAGGAGAGATGGCCAGAGAGCGTTATTGGATTACGTGTTAATTGACAGGCGTGCGAAAGAGAGACTTTTGGATGTCAATGTGCTGAGAGGTGCAACTGGAGGGATGTCTGATCATTATCTTGTGGAGGCTAAGGTGAAGATTAGTATGGGTTTTCAGAAAAGAAGAGTGAATGTTGGGGTGAAGAAGGTGGTGAGAGTAAGTGAGCTTGGGAAGGAGACCTGTGTGGGGAAGTATCAGGAGAGACTGTGTACAGAATGGAAAAAGGTGAGAACAATGGAAGTAAGGGGAGTGGGGGAGGAATGGGATGTATTTAGGGAATCAGTGATGGATTGCGCAAAAGATGCTTGTGGCATGAGAAGAGTGGGAGGTGGGCTGTTTAGAAAGGGTAGTGAGTGGTGGGATGAAGAAGTAAGAGTATTAGTGAAAGAGAAGAGAGAGGCATTTGGACGATTTTTGCAGGGAAAAAATGCAATTGAGTGGGAGAAGTATAAAAGAAAGAGACAGGAGGTCAAGAGAAAGGTGCAAGAGGTGAAAAAAAGGGCAAATGAGAGTTGGGGTGAGAGACTATCAGTAAATTTTAGGGAGAATAAAAAGATGTTCTGGAAGGAGGTAAATAGGGTGCGTAAGACAAGGGAGCAAATGGGAACTTCAGTGAAGGGCGTAAATGGGGAGGTGATAACAAGTAGTGGTGATGTGAGAAGGAGATGGAATGAGTATTTTGAAGGTTTGTTGAATGTGTCTGATGACAGAGTCGCAGATATAGGGTGTTTGGGTCGAGGTGGTGTGCAAAGTGAGAGGGTTAGGGAAAATGATTTGGTAAACAGAGAAGAGGTAGTAAAAGCTTTGCGGAAGATGAAAGCCGGCAAGGCAGCAGGTTTGGATGGTAGTGCAGTGGAATTTATTAAAAAAGGGGGTGACTGTATTGTTGAGTGGTTGGTAAGGTTATTTAATGTATGTATGACTCATGGTGAGGTGCCTGAGGATTGGCGGAATGCGTGCATAGTGCCATTGTACAAAGGCAAAGGGGATAAGAGTGAGTGCTCAAATTACAGAGGTATAAGTTTGTTGAGTATTCCTGGTAAATTATATGGGAGGGTATTGATTGAAAGGGTGAAGGCATGTACAGAGCATCAGATTGGGGAAGAGCAGTGTGGTTTCAGAAGTGGTAGAGGATGTGTGGATCAGGTGTTTGCTTTGAAGAATGTATGTGAGAAATACTTAGAAAAGCAAATGGATTTGTATGTAGCATTTATGGATCTGGAGAAGGCATATGATAGAGTTGATAGAGATGCTCTGTGGAAGGTATTAAGAATATATGGTGTGGGAGGCAAGTTGTTAGAAGCAGTGAAAAGTTTTTATCGAGGATGTAAGGCATGTGTACGTGTAGGAAGAGAGGAAAGTGATTGGTTCTCAGTGAATGTAGGTTTGCGGCAGGGGTGTGTGATGTCTCCATGGTTGTTTAATTTGTTTATGGATGGGGTTGTTAGGGAGGTAAATGCAAGAGTCTTGGAAAGAGGGGCAAGTATGAAGTCTGTTGGGGATGAGAGAGCTTGGGAAGTGAGTCAGTTGTTGTTCGCTGATGATACAGCGCTGGTGGCGGATTCATGTGAGAAACTGCAGAAGCTGGTGACGGAGTTTGGTAAAGTGTGTGGAAGAAGAAAGTTAAGAGTAAATGTGAATAAGAGCAAGGTTATTAGGTACAGTAGGGTTGAGGGTCAAGTCAATTGGGAGGTGAGTTTGAATGGTGAAAAACTGGAGGAAGTGAAGTGTTTTAGATATCTGGGAGTGGATCTGTCAGCGGATGGAACCATGGAAGCGGAAGTGGATCATAGGGTGGGGGAGGGGGCGAAAATTTTGGGAGCCTTGAAAAATGTGTGGAAGTCGAGAACATTATCCCGGAAAGCAAAAATGGGTATGTTTGAAGGAATAGTAGTTCCAACAATGTTGTATGGTTGCGAGGCGTGGGCTATGGATAGAGTTGTGCGCAGGAGGATGGATGTGCTGGAAATGAGATGTTTGAGGACAATGTGTGGTGTGAGGTGGTTTGATCGAGTAAGTAACGTAAGGGTAAGAGAGATGTGTGGAAATAAAAAGAGCGTGGTTGAGAGAGCAGAAGAGGGTGTTTTAAAATGGTTTGGGCACATGGAGAGAATGAGTGAGGAAAGATTGACCAAGAGGATATATGTGTCGGAGGTGGAGGGAACGAGGAGAAGAGGGAGACCAAATTGGAGGTGGAAAGATGGAGTGAAAAAGATTTTGTGTGATCGGGGCCTGAACATGCAGGAGGGTGAAAGGAGGGCAAGGAATAGAGTGAATTGGAGCGATGTGGTATACAGGGGTTGACGTGCTGTCAGTGGATTGAATCAAGGCATGTGAAGCGTCCGGGGTAAACCATGGAAAGCTGTGTAGGTATGTATATTTGTGTGTGTGGACGTGTGTATGTACATGTGTATGGGGGGGGTTGGGCCATTTCTTTCGTCTGTTTCCTTGCGCTACCTCGCAAACGCGGGAGACAGCGACAAAGTATAAAAAAAAAAAAAAAAAAAAAATATATATATATATATATATATATATATATATATATATATATATATATATATATATATATATGTCTAAGCTGCAGTGAAACAAAAAAATCCCAAGAACTATACAGCCAAGCCACAGCGAAAAGAAAAATGCCCCAGTAAACTGATTAACGTTTATTTTCTTAGGGATTGTGTTAAATCATCAAAGCATATGACGGAGTGTGACACAAGTATTTCCTTTCTAAACATCCTTCCTTTGGCTTTTCTGCTTCTCTTTGTTCTCTAGTGTACAGCTTCCTGTCTAGTTGATCACCCACATTAGCCAATGAAGTGACTTCCCTCTCTTATTCTATAAACAACAGCATTTCTCAGGGCTTTGACCTTCTGACTACTCTCTTTCTTCTCTCTATAAAGGATCATCTCTCATCAACATCTAACCCTGTTCACTATTATACTGATGATTCACTCTAAATACTTCAATCACTTTCCCTTCACTTCTGATTCTAATATGGTACCCAATTTCTTCCTTATACTGAAAACATCTTCCCTAATTAACACCTGTGCCTTATCAGAATTTGAAAAGAATAACATAACTGAACATGATAGACCTAAAATGCAATTTCTAACTATACCTGTGTACGTGTAGGAAGAGAGGAAAGTGATTGGTTCTCAGTGAATGTAGGTTTGCGGCAGGGGTGTGTGATGTCTCCATGGTTGTTTAATTTGTTTATGGATGGGGTTGTAAGGGAGGTAAATGCAAGAGTCCTGGAAAGAGGGGCAAGTATGAAGTCTGTTGGGGATGAGAGAGCTTGGGAAGTGAGTCAGTTGTTGTTCGCTGATGATACAGCGCTGGTGGCTGATTCATGTGAGAAACTGCAGAAGCTGGTGACTGAGTTTGGTAAAGTGTGTGGAAGAAGAAAGTTGAGAGTAAATGTGAATAAGAGCAAGGTTATTAGGTACAGTAGGGGTGAGGGTCAAGTCAATTGGGAGGTGAGTTTGAATGGAGAAAAACTGGAGGAAGTGAAGTGTTTTAGATATCTGGGAGTGGATCTGTCAGCGGATGGAACCATGGAAGCGGAAGTGGATCATAGGGTGGGGGAGGGGGCGAAAATTTTGGGAGCCTTGAAAAATGTGTGGAAGTCGAGAACACTATCTCGGAAAGCAAAAATGGGTATGTTTGAGGGAATAGTGGTTCCAACAATGTTGTATGGTTGCGAGGCGTGGGCTATGGATAGAGATGTGCGCAGGAGGATGGATGTGCTGGAAATGAGATGTTTGAGGACAATGTGTGGTGTGAGGTGGTTTGATCGAGTAAGTAACGTAAGGGTAAGAGAGATGTGTGGAAATAAAAAGAGCGTGGTTGAGAGAGCAGAAGAGGGTGTTTTGAAATGGTTTGGGCACATGGAGAGAATGAGTGAGGAGAGATTGACCAAGAGGATATATGTGTCGGAGGTGGAGGGAACGAGGAGAAGAGGGAGACCAAATTGGAGGTGGAAAGATGGAGTGAAAAAGATTTTGTGTGATCGGGGCCTGAACATGCAGGAGGGTGAAAGGAGGGCAAGAAATAGAGTGAATTGGAGTCATGTGGTATACAGGGGTTGACGTGCTGTCAGTGGATTGAAGCAAGGCATGTGAAGCGCCTGGGGTAAACCATGGAAAGCTGTGTAGGTATGTATATTTGCGTGTGTGGACGTGTGTATGTACATGTGTATGGGGGGGGGGTTGGGCCATTTCTTTCGTCTGTTTCCTTGCGCTACCTCGCAAACGCGGGAGACAGCGACAAAGTAAAAAAAAAAAAAAAAAAAAAAAAAAAAAAAAAAAAAAAAAAACCTCTTTCTAAATGTTACTTGTTTTCCTACATTCAATTTGAGAAAAACAATTCTTCCCTACAATAACAAAAAACATTTTTGGCACGACCATATCCTCCACTTTATCCAAATAAAAATACAGGTGCACCACCGAATTTCTGGCAACTAATGGTTCAGCACACCCTTTAGTCTGGACAAAATTACATGAGGGAACTTGAAATTACCACGGCCACCAGACTAGTTTACTGGGCGGTCAAAGATGGCACGCTTATCTACATTCTTTACACTGCACTTGTTGGTAATGATACTGCAATTCTGTGAAATTCTTAGCTTATTTTGCTTAAATCTAACCCTAGCTATGGCTTCTAAGACATATGAGAGTGTTAGTCGTGGTGTCAAACGTACACACCAGTCCATATCGATCCAAGATAAAGTAGAACTGACTTCAAGAAGCAAATGACGATTAGAAAAACAATGAAAGATGGTAAGAGTACTGAGCACGATCGAGTGATGACAGAATGGTTTCGACAGTGTCAGAGTGATGGAGTGGACTTGTCTGGCAGCATGATAATGGGCCAGGATAAGTTGTTCCATAAAGAGCTTAAATACAACAGGAGCATGACTATAGTGAAAAATGACTTCAAAGATTCAAGAAGCCTCATGAAATTTCCATGAATAATGTGTGCAGAGAAAAGTAGTTTGCAAACTAAGAAAGCACACAAGTAGCCAGCTCTTGGGAGCAAAAACCAAAGTAATACCTAAAGAAGAGGGAAAGTAAACCAACATTGTGGCGTAAGGCAAGAGGGTCAAGTTTGGAAGTTAGCCTAGGACAGTTTATAAGTCAGACTACTTTTGACTCAATTCTGTCAAGTAAGAATGCAGAACTATAACCACCCCAGATGTGAGGGCAGTACTCCAAACAAGGACGAATCAATCCTTTGTATAAACAGAGCATCTTTTCAGAAGGGAAGAAGTTTCACCATCTAAACAGGACACCCAGTTTCATAGAGGCAGACAGCTATTGCTGTAATGTGGAGCTTTCAAGAAAGAGTGGATGTTACAGTAATACCAAGGATGTTCATCGAGTCAAGAGGTGGAATTACAGAACCATCAAAGGAGAGACGAAAGTTGTGAGAAGTTTTTGACAGAGAGATGGGTAGAAACTGGTTCTTGATGGCATTAAACTTAACAAGATTTTGTCTACCCCACAGAGATATCCTGTCACTGAGGAAGCTGTTTCAAGGCGAGATGTAGACTAAGTGAGAGAAGAGGGAGCAGAACTGAAGGATGTAGATGAATGCAGTGTTGATTCGTCAGCGTATGAGTGCACGGGATTATTTGTGGAGGAGAGAAAATTACTGAAAAAAAAGACAAAAAGTGTAGGGAACAGGACAGAACCTTCAGGTACACCACAGATGATGGAGAAAAGAGAGAAGGCTGATCCATCAACAACTACAGAGATGGAGTGGCTGGACAGAAAGGTACATATGAAAAGGCAAAGTGAGGGAGGGAAGCCAAAATAGTGGAGCTTAGAGACCCCGATGCCACATCCTGTCAAAAGTCTTAAATATGTCAAGCGCAACTACACAAGACTCCCCCAAATCTTTCAGGGATGATGACCAGACATTGGTAACATAGGAAAGAATATCACCAGATCAGAGAAAAGACTGATTTTTGAGGTGTTTAAGTATACAGGAGGTGAAGAGGGATTCAAAGACTTTGGAAATGGTAGATATCAAAGCAACAGGACGAAAGTTAGAGGAGTTAGAATGGTCACCATTCTTAGGGATGGGATGTACCAAAGCATTCCTTCCAAGAAGAAGGAAAAGTTTTGGCTTTTACACAGAAACAGAACAGACAAGCAAGCACAGGCTTAAATTCAGAGGCATGCTCTTTCAGTACAGGAGGATGGATGCCATCAGGACCATACGCCTTGCTTGTGTCTAGAGGAAGAAGCACTTTCGGACAGTCCTAAGAGATTGCAGGAAGGGGCATAGGGTTAGTACAAAGAGCATTAGGGGGTGAAGGAGTGTCAGAGTCATTCAAAGTGGAGTTAGAGGAGAAACAGGAACCAGAGAGACTTGCTTTGTCAACAGGAGATACAGCTATAGTACTGTCAGAACAGAAAAGTGAAGGAAAGGAAGAGTGACAGAAGTTGTTAGAGATGCCCTTACATAAAGACCAGAAAGACCTATCAGTGCATGACATGGAAATATTATCGTACTTCCTTTGAATAAAGGAACATTGTCTCATGGATAACATGCTTATAGTGATTACAGGCAGTGATAAAAGCTAAATGGAACCAATTGGAAGGAGAGTTTTCCAAGCCTGATATGCCTAATTCCTTGCCTGAACGGCTTCAGAGCAGGAACAGTTGAACCATGGATTAGATGATGAGGTAGTCTTGCAGGAAGAAGGGATAAATGCTTCCATTCCCACAAGAATAACCTCTGCCATGCATTTAACAAGAGACAGAGGCAGCTCCACATGAGAGACAGTAATTTACCCAAGGAAAGCCAAAAAAGAAGTTCCATGAGTTACTCCAGTCAGCTTTGTTGAGGTGCTAGTATTCACGCTTACAGGGGGCTTCTGGAGAGGGTGGTGTTAAAACAGATACATCAGATGAAAAAATTGGGGTGAGACTGAATTTACAGCAGGATGGACTTGAGGTGATAAACAAATCCAGATTATTAGGAGAGTGGTCACAAAAGTCAAGAATATGGGTAGGTACAAATATTTCAAATCATCAGAGATCTTTTTCATGAAAGGTTGGAGTGCTGCTCACACATATGAGCAATTCTTATTAGCCAGAATGAAATCAAAAGCCTTTTGTCTTTTTAATTTTCTAAGCTTCACCTCTTTCCAACACCCTCTCCCTGTCTGCAATATTGGCGCCGCCCTCTTCTTATTCTACATGCATCATTTTGGCTACTGCTCTCATAAGTTGTGAGTGAACCAACCATCAAAGCTCAGATCCATGAGACACATCTGGCCTCTGCTTCCCAAAGTTCTGCTATGGAGACCAGCCACACAAGGAGCAACCATAATGATAATTCCTTCTTGCAAACAATGAAGCTCTTACATTCTCTTCCTTCTTTCAGCTTTCCTTTATTTCTATAACCTTTCTACCTTTAAGAATCATGTTTACAACCACCTTAGGAGCTCTGACTGATTTCTTCATTCTTTTTTCTAACCCTACATTCCTTGCACAGCTTTGACTGGGTTATATTTGGTATAGGCCATGTTGATCATCATAGAAAGAAAAAACTAGTCATCCATTTGTTATCTGATTATCTTTTCCACTATTTTATAAATCAGTTTCATCTGAGAGACCATATTTCATCTAACACATTTTCCAATTTACTTCCTTAAGGTCAATCATGACATGTGCCCTCTCCCTCTCCCTTGGCACTACACCTTCCTCCAGTCACAGTGACTGGAGTATGGTATACTGAACAATACTTCAAGTGACCTGTCAACTGAACCAAATACCTTGTAAGGGTCACGGCCCTTTTATAATCTACTTACTTTTCTGGAAATCTCACTGCTTTCCAAGACCTCTTTCCCATGTATCCTCCATAATATAAACTATTCTAAATTTCTCATTCAGCTCCTCAGATATATAAGCACCATCCATAGGAATCCCTCAACTAATTAGCTGCTTTTTAGTTCACATTTCACTCCAGATAAATTAATAGACAAGTGGTAGATTCTCTCTTCCTCTGTCCACAATATTCTTTTTAAAATTGTTCTGCTCTAGCTTCCTTATCATGCTATCCCTAATACACACAGGCCTTTGTCTACCATGGTTTTGCTAAAAATAAACAAAAATTTGAGTATCTGTGGCTTTCCAAGGCACCACCATAGGCTAACCACTGGAGAGATCAGGAGGCACATGGATTGCTGCTGCAAAAGGGAGGCAAGAGAAACGTCACAACCAGGTGACGCTGTTGGGTTGCACATCAAGACATCCTTTTGTGTAACGTCACTAATTGCTGCTTTGTGTGAGTATAGAAGCCAAGTGTGTGGCATCAGGGGTGATATACAGTACTCCCATTATAAACAAAAGTTAAATCTTTTGTACACGATTCCTTTGTACATTCATAGAATACACAAGCTTACATAAGCTTTGAAGTTTGATATGTTTATCTCTATGCTTCAGTTGCTCATCATAGAAGTTACTGTATGTCATTCAAGGAACCTTTACCATACGTCCCCTTTTCCCACAGGCCTTGTACTTTGCCGATCATGGTATTGCTAACTCTTTGACCTTCCATGAAAGTGACTCCCATGGTTACCAAGGAGTTACTGTAGCAACTAAATATAAAGCAACATTTCATACTTACAACAGTTCAGAATTATGGTACAACACATGTATCAAAACATAACCCCTTCTAGATGCAAAATATTTGAAATACATTTCTTTCTAATATTTCTAGTGTCAAAAGTTAATTTCCTTTAACCCTTTCACTGCACAAATGATTTCATTTCTCCTCCCAAAATAATTCTTCTTTTTTCAATCTATAGAAAGGTGTACAAAAAAGCTGAAAACCATTACCTTTTCTGAAAAATTGAAGTTTATCCATTCCTAAAACTGGAAAAATTATTGATAGCATTACTCAGTCCAAGTATGCAAAAATTACTGTGACTTATATCTCTATGATTAGGAGCACAAAATCGATCTAGGCCATTATTTTTTTCTTCCTCAGTTAAGAGGTAGATATTCCTAGTTTAGTGGAAAATAATTAATTTATCCAATTATTCAGTCCAAAATACAATGTGAAGTGGGTGTGACACTGGATGCCACAGATGCCCTGAGTCCCTAGAAATGGCACATGACCACCTACAGTCATCATATAAGTTACTAAGGCCTCCAAGCAGTTCCAGACTCATCCTTTCAGGTTCCATTTCTAACCAGCCAAAAGTGCCTATAATGCAAGTGATTCAACTTGTGGCTGGAGATTAAGTTTGTAGATTGACATTCACAGTTCCTTGCCATATAACAGTAAATTTATGTCCATAACAATGAAATTGTCAGTAATAAAAATTTGAAGATATTTCAATATTTTTTTAAACACTGCATTTTTAACGATATCACAGCAATATATTCTTCAATTCATATCCAATCCACTGGTAGTCAGTCTGTAAACAGACATAGTCAGCAAACACTAACTCTTGCTACATTATGTGCTTTTTCCTATCATTAACAGCTTCCCAAGTAACCGACACTATTTCAATATGTCTGCCAAGAATAATTAAAGGCACTCAAAGAACTTGATATGAAATTAAAGGTACTGAAGTAATTTGATACTAGAAAGAAACCTATGACAGTTATGTCCACAGGTCTTACTCATTCTAATATTGGACCTTGTCTGGCCTTTCATTAAATGCTACATCAGTGTATAGAAGAGCAATGTGATGGAGAAAAAATGAAAATCACAGGAACACATCACTAAGTAAAAACTAAGATAAGTTAAAAGAAGGCCAAGTCATTACACTGTATAATGACCTATACAGTGAAGCAGATGATTCAAGTCAGGAAAACTGAGGAAGGAAGTTACACACCTCAACAAGTAGTTAATGTGAATGACACTGGCTTATTTTCAGATAATGCTAGCCAGGACATGAATTAGCAAAGAAGAGAAGACTGCTCCACAGCTCAAGGAAGCCAAATATCGCATGACACTTCAACTAGAAGGAAATGTCAATAGAGATTTTAAGCTTAGGCCTTTGCTAGAGTTTAAGGATGAAAATTCTGAGGGCTAAGAAGGTTAAAGTAGTTGGCATCACCTGAGATCTGCTATGCTAACAGAAGGTATGGGACACCTAAAGAATTTTTCATGGGTGGATTACTGGCTCCTGTCCAGCTGTAGGGTATTACTATGCCAAAAAACTTAGCCAATGGAGCCCTGCTTATTCCAGAAAGTGCACCTGTCCATCCTGAACACTTAACTGAGATAAACATATATATTAGGGTGAAGTAACCTCCTAAAAGCACCAGTTCCATGCCTCAACCCATGGATCAGGGTAACTGCCATCTTCAAGGCAAATTAGGATGTGGAGGCCATTCCACCAATTCCTTGTTGGCACAAAAGGGAAGAGTAAGCTTTCAGTAAAAGAAATGTGTTGTGCTTAAAGTTATCTATAGAGTTTGGAGGTACAGAAAGTCCACAGGTTACAAATGGGTTAAGTTCATGTACCGTGTTAGTAAGCTGATCTGTTCATAACTTGGAAAATATTAAGAAATTTGAGTAAATGCCTATACCTGACGGTTATAATGTATTAGACACTGGAATCTAAAAGAAAATATAGTTAACAGAACATCATATTAAGTAAAACTTAATGAAAAAAGATGCAAATCCATAGTTTGTAAGTATGATTAATTGATTGTATAATGGACCAGGTACAAAAAAATATTGTTTTTGGAGCTCTTTTGTAAGTTTAGGTGTTCATAGGTCAGATGCTCATACGTCGAGGATCCCATTTAATTTACCCCCACGGTTCAGGCTGAGTCCAGGCCACTTAGTTAAGATTGCTGGTCATGTGGACAAAATTACTGTACCACATAAGAAAGCAAAACCCACAACAATGAATGGTACTTGGAGTAAGGTATGGCCTGGGTCATATATACTTTCTCAAGGTTTGGGCAAGCACAAACAATTCCCTAAACAATAATGACTTGCTAACTATGTTGGCTTTGATGAAGTTGGTGAGCAATGTGGCTGAGTTTCGTGAGTCACAATCTGAGGACATGCCAAAGAGGATATTAAGGAGCTGAAGGCACATAAATTCTAAGATGACATGGCAAAATATTTCTCTATCACACACTACTTTGCAATCAAAAGTGCACAGAGGATATTAAGGAGCTGAAGGCACATAAATTCTAAGATGCCATGGCAAAAAATTTCTCTATCACACACCACTTAGCAATCAAAAATGCAATCAAGAAGAGCTGAAATAGACTCTGGCTCTCATTAATGATATGGACTACAAATGTGAAAATGTCCTTGGCCTTACAAATACTTCATGTAGCTACTAGATGGCTTTTTCATAACAGACAGGAAAATTTCTCCTCCTACACCTACAATTAAAAAAGGCGCAGAATCATATAATCTAGGGTGTGAGGCACACAACTCTAATGCCCTTCCCTCCCAGTAACACTCATTCTACCCTATCCCACTCCACCATAATATCAAGCTCTATTCACATTTTATAGTGGGTTTTCATCACCATCATATCAAGCTCTATTCACCACATTAAGTGGAGGGTTTTCATCAAATACCATCTAAATCTACTATTGTATTTCTATCATACTGCCTGTATAGTCAATATCAAAGAGTTAGGAAAATACTGCTCAGGAACTAAACCCCCTTATACAATGGGTTTCAACTGTCACTATGCAAAAGGTCAATGATATTTCACATAAACACAAGTTTTCTGGGAACAAAACCTTGTCACTAAACAGTGGATGGCTGTAGTCATTCCTTGCCCTTGTATCCCTTTCATATGCTGGTTGGATGATACCTATATCTCTCCTCCATAGTACATCCCCAAGCTCTTCTGCATTCTGATATAAAATCTTATTAACCCATTCCACCCTCTTTTCTAACCTTCCCTCACTATCTAAAGTCAAAAATACTTATGCTCTAGCTCCTTCACTGTAGGTTTCACACCAATTAGCTAAGGAACTCTATTTCCCAATTTATGTTTTTTAGAAACTGTCAAGTTCTCGAGTAGTTTCCATGATTATATTTCCTCTTGGTGTTACCAGATTCTGCCTGCTTCTGGATACAACACATGAAATCATCCTTGGAGAGCCCTTATCACTGTCAGTGGACAGAAAAGAGTAAAGTATTGTCAAGAGTCTTCTCACTCTTTTTAAAGGAATCAATCACATAATTTCCCTGCTCCTTCATGAAGTGCAGCCCTAAAGTTGCAGGAGCCACATAAAAGGGGTCTGTTTTCCTGACACTTATCTCGCTGAAGTTTGGGGGGGGGGGGGGGGGGGGGAGGCAAGCAAGTATGTATATGTAAATGTGTATATATGTATATGTCTGTGTATGTGCAAGTAGATATGTATATATATGTATATGTGCATATATGGGCGTTTTATCCCAGGGGATAGGGGAGAAAGAATACTTCCCACGCATTCCTCACGTGTCATAAAAGGCGACTAAAGGGGATGGGAGCGGGGTGCTAGAAACCCTCCCCTCCTTGTATTTTAACTTTCTAAAAGGGGAAACAGAAGAAGGAGTCACACAGGGAGTGCTCATCCTCCTCGAAGGCTCAGATTGGGGTGTCTAAATGTGTGTGGATGTAACCAAGATGGGAAAAAAGGAGAGATAGGTAGTATGTTTGAGGAAAGGAACCTGGATGTTTTGGCTCTGAGAGAGACAAAGCTCAAAGGTAAAGGGAAAGAGTGGTTTGGGAATGTCTTGGGAGTAAAGTCAGGGGTTAGTGAGAGGACAAGAGCAAGGGAAGGAGTAGCACTACTCCTGAAACAGGAGTTGTGGGAGTATGTGATAGAGTGTAAGAAAGTAAATTCTAGATTGATATGGGTAAAACTGAAAGTTGATGGAGAGAGATGGGTGATTATTGGTGCATATGCACCTGGGCATGAGAAGAAACATCATGAGAGGCAAGTGTTTTGGGAGCAGCTGAATGAGTGTGTTAGTGGTATTGATGCATGAGACCGGGATATAGTGATGGGTGATTTGAATGCAAAGGTGAGTAATGTGGCAGTTGAGGGAATAATTGGTATACATGGGGTGTTCAGTGTTGTAAATGGAAATGGTGAAGAGCTTGTGGATTTATGTGCTGAAAAAGGACTGGTGATTGGGAATACCTGGTTTAAAAAGAGAGCTATACATAAGTATACGTATGTAAGTAGGAGATGGCCAGAGAGCATTATTGGATTACGTGTTAATTGATAGGCGCACAAAAGAGAGACTTTTGATGTTAATGTGCTGAGAGGTGCAACTGGAGGGATGTCTGATCATTATCTTGTGGAGGCGAAGGTGAAGATTTGTATGGGTTTTCAGAAAAGAGGAGAGAATGTTGGGGTGAAGAGAGTGGTGACAGTAAGTGAGCTTGGGAAGGAGACTTGTGTGAGGGAGGAAGTACCAGGAGAGACTGAATACAGAATGGAAAAAGGTGAGAACAAAGGAGGTAAGGGGAGTGGGGGAGGAATGGGATGTATTTAGGTAAGCAGTGATGGAATTCGCACAAGATGCTTGTGGCATGAGAAGTGTGGGAGGTGGGCAGATTAGAAAGGGTAGTCAGTGGGGGGATGAAGAAGTAAGATTATTAGTGAAAGAGAAGAGAGAGAGGCATTTGGATGATTTTTGCAGGGGAAAAATGCAAATGAGTGGGAGATGTATAAAAGAAAGAGGCAGGAGGTCAAGAGAAACGTGCAAGAGGTCAAAAAGAGGGCAAATGAGAGTTGGGGTGAGAGAGTATCAGTAAATTTTAGAGGGAATAAAAGATGTTTTGGAAGGAGGTAAATAAAGTGCATAAGACAAGGGAGCAAATGGGAACTTCAGTGAAGGGGGCTAATGGGGAGGTGATAACAAGTAGTGGTGATGTGAGAAGGAGATGGAGTGAGTATTTTGAAGGTTTGTTGAATGTGTTTGATGATAGAGTGGCAGATATACGGTGTTTTGGTCGTGGTGATGTGAGAAGGAGATGGAGTGAGTATTTTGAAGGTTTGTTGAATGTGTTTGATGATAGAGTGGCAGATATAGGGTGTTTTGGTCGAGGTGGTGTGCAAAGTGCGAGGGTTAGGGAAAATGGTTTGGTAAACAGAGAAGAGGTAGTAAAAGCTTTGCGGAAGATGAAAGCCGGCAAGGCAGCAGGTTTGGATAGTATTGCAGTGGAATTTATCAAAAAAGGGGGTGACTGTATTGTTGACTGGTTGGTAAGGTTATTGAATGTATGTATGATTCATGGTGAGGTGCCTGAGGATTGGTGGAATGCTTGCATAGTGCCATTGTACAAAGGCAAAGGGGATAAGAGTGAGTGCTCAAATTACAGAGGTATAAGTTTGTTGAGTATTCCTGGTAAATTATATGGGAGGGTATTGATTGAGAGGGTGAAGGCATGTACAGAGCATCAGATTGGGGAAGAGCAGTGTGGTTTCAGAAGTGGTAGAGGATGTGTGGATCAGGTGTTTGCTTTGAAGAAAGTATGTGAGAAATACTTAGAAAAGCAAATGGACTTGTATGTAGCATTTATGGATCTGGAGAAGGCATATGATAGAGTTGATAGAGATGCTCTGTGGAAGGTATTAAGAATATATGGTGTGGGAGGCAAGTTGTTACAAGCAGTGAAAAGTTTTTATCAAGGATGTAAGACATATGTACATATAGGAAGAGAGGAAAGTGATTGGTTCTCAGTGAATGTAGGTTTGCGGCAGGGGTGTGTGATGTCTCCATGGTTGTTTAATTTGTTTAAGGATGGGGTTGTTAGGGAGGTGAATGCAAGAGTTTTGGAAAGAGGGGCAAGTATGCAATCTGTTGTGGATAAGAGAGCTTGGGAAGTGAGTCAGGTGTTGTTCGCTGATGATACAGCGCTGGTGGCTGATTCATGTGAGAAACTGCAGAAGCTGGTGACTGAGTTTGGTAAAGTGAATGAAAAAAGAAAGTTAAGAGTAAATGTGAATAAGAGCAAGGTTATTAGGTACAGTAGGGTTGAGGGTCAAGTCAACTGGGAGGTAAGTTTGAATGGAGAAAAACTGGAGGAAGTAAAGTGCTTTAGATATCTGAGAGTGGATCTGGCAGCGGATGGAACCATGGAAGCGGAAGTGAATCATAGGGTTGGGGAGGGGGCGAAAATTCTGGGAGCCTTGAAGAATGTGTGCAAGTCGAGAACATTATCTCGGAAAGCAAAAATGGGTATGTTTGAAGGATTAGTGGTTCCAACAATATTGTATGGCTGCGAGGCGTGGGCTATGGATAGAGCTGTGCACAGGAGGGTGAATGTGCTGGAAATGAGATTTTTGAGGACAATATGTGGTGTGAGGTGGTTTGATCGAGTAAGTAATGTAAGGGTAAGAGAGACGTGTGGAAATAAAAAGTGTGTGGTTGAGAGAGCAGAAGAGGATGTTTTGAAATGGTTTGGTCACATGGAGAGAATGAGTGAGGAAAGATTGACCAAGAGGATATATGTGTCAGAGGTGGAGGGAACGAGGAGAAGTGGGAGACCAAATTGGAGGTGGAAAGATGGAGTGAAAAAGATTTTGAGTGATTGGGGCCTGAACATGCAGGAGGGTGAAAGGCATGCAAGGAATAGAGTGAATTGGAACGATGTGGTATACCGGGGTCGACGTGCTGTCAATGGATTGAACCAGGGCATGTGAAGCATCTGGGGTAAACCATGGAAAGTTTTGTGGGGCCTGGATGTGGAAAGGGAGCTGTGGTTTCGGTGCATTATTACATGACAGCTAGAGACTGAGTGTGAGCGAATGGGGCCTTTGTTGTCTTTTCCGAGCGCTACCTTGCACACGAGGGGGGAGTGGGTTATTATTCCATGTGTGGCGGGGTGGCAAGGGGAATGAATAAGGGCAGACAGTATGAATTATGTTTTTTTTTTTAGCACAAGGAAACAGACGAAAGAAATGGCCCAACCCACCCCCATACACATGTATATGCGTCCACACAAGCAAATATACATACCTACACAGCTTTCCATGGTTTACCCCAGACGCTTCACATGCCCTGATTCAATCCACTGACAGCACGTCAACCCCGGTATACCACATCGCTCCAATTCACTCTATTCCTTGCCCTCCTTTCACCCTCCTGCATGTTCAGGCCCCGATCACACAAAATCTTTTTCACTCCATCTTTCCACCTCCAATTTGGTCTCCCTCTTCTCCTCGTTCCCTCCACCTCCGACACATATATCCTCTTGGTCAATCTTTCCTCACTCATTCTCTCCATGTGCCCAAACCACTTCAAAACACCCTCTTCTGCTCTCTCAACCACGCTCTTTTTATTTCCACACATCTCTCTTACCCTTACGTTACTTACTCGATCAAACCACCTCACACCACACATTGTCCTCAAACATCTCATTTCCAGCACATCCATCCTCCTGCGCACAACTCTATCCATAGCCCACGCCTCGCAACCATACAACATTGTTGGAACCACTATTCCTTCAAACATACACATTTTTGCTTTCCGAGATAATGTTCTCGACTTCCACACATTCTTCAAGGCTCCCAGAATTTTCGCCCCCTCCCCCATCCTATGATCCACTTCCGCTTCTATGGTTCCATCCGCTGCCAGATCCACTCCCAGATATCTAAAACACTTCACTTCCTCCAGTTTTTCTCCATTCAAACTCACCTCCCAATTGACTTGACCCTCAACCCTACTGTACCTAATAACCTTGCTCTTATTCACATTTACTCTTAACTTTCTTCTTTCACACACTTTACCAAACTCAGTCACCAGCTTCTGCAGTTTCTCACATGAATCAGCCACCAGCGCTGTATCATCAGCGAACAACAACTGACTCACTTCCCAAGCTCTCTCATCCCCGACAGACTTCATACTTGCCCCTCTTTCCAAAACTCTTGCATTCACCTCCCTAACAACCCCATCCATAAACAAATTAAACAACCATGGAGACATCACACACCCCTGCCGCAAACCTACATTCACTGAGAACCAATCACTTTCCTCTCTTCCTACATGTACACATGCCTTACATCCTCGATAAAAACTTTTCACTGCTTCTAACAACTTGCCTCCCACACCATATATTCTTAATACCTTCCACAGAGCATCTCTATCAACTCTATCATATGCCTTCTCCAGATCCATAAATGCTACATACAAATCCATTTGCTTTTCTAAGTATTTCTCACATACATTCTTCAAAGCAAACACCTGATCCACACATCCTCTACCACTTCTGAAACCACACTGCTCTTCCCCAAGCTGATGCTCTGTACATGCCTTCACCCTCTCAATCAATACCCTCCCATATAATTTACCAGGAATACTCAACAAACTTATACCTCTGTAATTTGAGCGCTCACTCTTATCCCCTTTGCCTTTGTACAATGGCACTATGCACGCATTCCGCCAATCCTCAGGCACCTCACCATGAGTCATACATACATTAAATAACCTTACCAACCAGTCAACAATACAGTCACCCCCTTTTCTAATAAATTCCACTGCAATACCATCCAAACCTGCTGCCTTGCCGCAAAGCTTTTACTACCTCTTCTCTGTTTACCAAATCATTTTCCCTAACCCTCTCACTTTGCACACCACCTCGACCAAAACACCCTATATCTGCCACTCTATCATCAAACACATTCAACAAACCTTCAAAATACTCACTCCATCTCCTTCTCACATCACCACTACTTGTTATCACCTCCCCATTTGCGCCCTTCACTGAAGTTCCCAATTGCTCCCTTGTCTTACGCACTTTATTTACCTCCTTCCAGAACATCTTTTTATTCTCTCTAAAATTTAATGATACTCTCTCACCCCAACTCTCATTTGCCCTGAATTATGTACATGTGTATATATGTATATGTCTGTGTGTGTATATATATGTATACATTGAGATGTATAGGTATGTATATTTGCACGTGTGGACGTGTATGTATAAACATGTGTATGTGGTGGGTTGGGCCATTCTTTCGTCTGTTTCCTTGCGCTACCTCGCTAATGCGGGAGACAGCGACAAAGCAAAATAAATAAATAAATAAATGGGCGTTTATGTATATATACGTGTATATGAGTGGATGGGCCATTCTTTGTCTGTTTCCTGGTGCTACCTTGATGATGGAAGCACGTATGAATATGTAAATGTGTATATATGTATATGTCTGTGTATGTGTATGTAAATATGTATATATATGTATATGTGCATGTATGGGCGTTTATGTATATATACGTGTATATGAGTGGATGGGCCATTCTTTGTCTGTTTCCTGGTGCTACCTCGATGATGTGGGAAACAGCGATTATGTTTAATAAAACAAATTAATAATAATAATAATAATAATAATAATAATAATAATAATCTTTCTTTCTTTCAAACTATTCGCCATTTCCCGCATTAGCGAGGTAGCGTTAAGAACAGAGGACTGAGCCTTTGAGGGACTACCCTCACCTGGCCCAATTCTCTGTTCCTTCTTTTGGAAAATTAAAAAAAAAAAACGAGAGGGGAGGATTTCCAGCCCCCCGCTCCCTCCCCTTTTAGTCGCCTTCTACGACACGCAGGGAATACGTGGGAAGTATTCTTGCTCCCCTATCCCCAGGGATAATATATATATATATATATATATATATATATATATATATATATATATATATATATATATATATATATACACATATATATATATATATATATATATATATATATATATATATTTTTTTTTTTTTTTTTTTTTTTTTTGTCGCTGTCTCCCGCGTTTGCGAGGTAGCGCAAGGAAACAGACGAAAGAAATGACCCAACCCACCCCCATACACATGCCTTGATTCAATCCACTGACAGCACGTCAACCCCGGTATACCACATCGCTCCAATTCACTCTATTCTTTGCCCTCCTTTCACCCTCCCGCATGTTCAGGCCCCGATCACACAAAATCCTTTTCACTCCATCTTTCCACCTCCAATTTGGTCTCCCTCTTCTCCTTGTTCCCTCCACCTCCGACACATATATCCTCTTGGTCAATCTTTCCTCACTCATCCTCTCCATGTGCCCAAACCACTTCAAAACACCCTCTTCTGCTCTCTCAACCACGCTCTTTTTATTTCCACACATCTCTCTTACCCTTACGTTACTCACTCGATCAAACACATTAATAATAATAATAATAATAATAATAATAATAATAATAATAATAATTTTTTTTTTTTTTTTGCTTTGTCGCTGTCTCCCGCATTTGCGAGGTAGTGCAAGGAAACAGACGAAAGAAATGGCCCAACCCACCCCCATACACATGTATATACATACGTCCACACACGCAAATATACATACCTACACAGCTTTCCATGGTTTACCCCAGACGCTTCACATGCCTTGATTCAATCCACTGACAGCACGTCAACCCTGGTATACCACATCGCTCCAATTCACTCTATTCCTTGCCCTCCTTTCACCCTCCTGCATGTTCAGGCCCCGATCACACAAAATCTTTTTCACTCCATCTTTCCACCTCCAATTTGGTCTCCCTCTTCTCCTCGTTCCCTCCACCTCCGACACATATATCCTCTTGGTCAATCCTTCCTCACTCATTCTCTCCATGTGCCCAAACCATTTCAAAACACCCTCTTCTGCTCTCTCAACCACGCTCTTTTTATTTCCACACATCTCTCTTACCCTTACGTTACTTACTCGATCAAACCACCTCACACCACACATTGTCCTCAAACATCTCATTTCCAGCACATCCATCCTCCTGCGCACAACTCTATCCATAGTCGACGCCTCGCAACCATACAACATTGTTGGAACCACTATTCCTTCAAACATACCCATTTTTGCTTTCCGAGATAATGTTCTCGACTTCCACACATTCTTCAAGGCTCCCAGAATTTTCGCCCCCTCCCCCACCCTATGATCCACTTCCGCTTCCATGTTTCCATCCGCTGCCAGATCCACTCCCAGATATCTAAAACACTTCACTTCCTCCAGTTTTTCTCCATTCAAACTCACCTCCCAATTGACTTGACCCTCAACCCTACTGTACCTAATAACCTTGCTCTTATTCACATTTACTCTTAACTTTCTTCTTTCACACACTTTACCAAACTCAGTCACCAGCTTCTGCAGTTTCTCACATGAATCAGCCACCAGCGCTGTATCATCAGCGAACAACAACTGACTCACTTCCCAAGCTCTCTCATCCCCAACAGACTTCATACTTGCCCCTATTTCCAAAACTCTTGCATTCACCTCCCTAACAACCCCATCCATAAACAAATTAAACAACCATGGAGACATCACACACCCCTGCCGCAAACCTACATTCACTGAGAACCAATCACTTTCCTCTCTTCCTACACGTACACATGCCTTACATCCTCGATAAAAACTTTTCACTGCTTCTAACAACTTGCCTCCCACACCATATATTCTTAATACCTTCCACACAGCATCTCTATCAACTCTATCATATGCCTTCTCCAGATCCATAAATGCTACATACAAATCCATTTGCTTTTCTAAGTATTTCTCACATACATTCTTCAAAGCAAACACCTGATCCACACATCCTCTACCACTTCTGAAACCACACTGCTCTTCCCCAATCTGATGCTCTGTACATGCCTTCACCCTCTCAATCAATACCCTCCCATATAATTTGCCAGGAATACTCAACAAACTTATACCTCTGTAATTTGAGCACTCACTCTTATCCCCTTTGCCTTTGTACAATGGCACTATGCACGCATTCCGCCAATCCTCAGGCACCTCACTATGAGTCATACATACATTAAATAACCTTACCAACCAGTCAACAATATAGTCACCCCCTCTTTTAATAAATTCCACTGCAATACCATCCAAACCTGCTGCCTTGCCGGCTTTCATCTTCCGCAAAGCTTTTACTACCTCTTCTCTGTTTACCAAATCATTTTCCCTAACCCTCGCACTTTGCACACCACCTCGACCAAAACACCCTATATCTGCCACTCTATCATCAAACACATTCAACAAACCTTCAAAATACTCACTCCATCTCCTTCTCACATCATAATGTTAATAATAATAATAATAATAATAATAATAATAATGGCTGATTCATGTGAGAAACTACAGAAGCTGGTGACTGAGTTTGGTAAAGTGTGTGAAAGAAGAAAGTTAAGAGTAAATGTGAATAAGAGCAAGGTTATTAGGTACAGTAGGGTTGAGGGTCAAGTCAACTGGGAGGTGAGTTTGAATGGAGAAAAACTGGAGGAAGTGAAGTGTTTTAGATATCTGGGAGTGGATCTGGCAGCAGATGGAACCATGGAAGCGGAAGTGGATCATAGGGTGGGGGAGGGGGCGAAAATTCTGGGAGCCTTGAAGAATGTGTGGAAGTCGAGAACATTATCTCGGAAAGCAAAAATGTGTATGTTTGAAGGAATAGTGGTTCCAACAATGTTGTATGGTTGCGAGGCGTGGACTATGGATAGAGTTGTGCGCAGGAGGATGGATGTGCTGGAAATGAGATGTTTGAGGACAATGTGTGGTGTGAGGTGGTTTGATCGAGAAAGTAACGTAAGGGTAAGTGAGATGTGTGGAAATAAAAAGAGCGTGGTTGAGAGAGCAGAGGAGGGTGTTTTGAAATGGTTTGGTCACATGGAGAGAATGAGTGAGGAAAGATTGACCAAGAGGATATATGTGTCGGAGGTGGAGGGAACGAGAAGAAGAGGGAGACCAAATTGGAGGTGGAAAGATGGAGTGAAAAAGATTTTGTGTGATCGGGGCCTGAACATGCAGGAGGGTGAAAGGAGGGCAAGGAATAGAGTGAGTTGGAGCAATGTGGTATACCGGGGTTGACGTGCTGTCAGTGGATTGAATCAGGGCATGTGAAGCGTCTGGGGTAAACCATGGAAAGCTGTGTAGGTATGTATATTTGCGTGTGTGGACGTATGTATATACATGTGTATGGGGGTGGGTTGGGCCATTTCTTTCGTCTGTTTCCATCTTTCCACCTCCAATTTGGTCTCCCTCTTCTCCTCGTTCCCTCCACCTCCGACACATATATCCTCTTGGTCAATCTTTCCTCACTCATTCTCTCCATGTGCCCAAACCACTTCAAAACACCCTCTTCTGCTCTCTCAACCACGCTCTTTTTATTTCCACACATCTCTCTTACCCTTACGTTACTTACTCGATCAAACCACCTCACACCACACATTGTCCTCAAACATCTCATTTCCAGCACATCCATCCTCCTGCGCACAACTCTATCCATAGCCCACGCCTCGCAACCATACAACATTGTTGGAACCACTATTCCTTCAAACATACCCATTTTTGCTTTCCGAGATAATGTTCTCGACTTCCACACATTCTTCAAGGCTCCCAGAATTTTCGCCCCCTCCCCCACCCTATGATCCACTTCCGCTTCCATGGTTCCATCCGCTGCCAGATCCACTCCCAGATATCTAAAACACTTCACTTCCTCCAGTTTTTCTCCATTCAAACTCACCTCCCAATTGACTTGACCCTCAACCCTACTGTACCTAATAACCTTGCTCTTATTCACATTTACTCTTAACTTTCTTCTTCCACACACTTTACCAAACTCAGTCACCAGCTTCTGCAGTTTCTCACATGAATCAGCCACCAGCGCTGTATCATCAGCGAACAACAACTGACTCACTTCCCAAGCTCTCTCATCCCCAACAGACTTCATACTTGCCCCTCTTTCCAAAACTCTTGCATTTACCTCCCTAACAACCCCATCCATAAACAAATTAAACAACCATGGAGACATCACACACCCCTGCCGAAAACCTACATTCACTGAGAACCAATCACTTTCCTCTCTTCCTACACGTACACATGCCTTACATCCTCGATAAAAACTTTTCACTGCTTCTAACAACTTTCCTCCCACACCATATATTCTTAATACCTTCCACAGAGCATCTCTATCAACTCTATCATATGCCTTCTCCACATCCATAAATGCTACATACAAATCCATTTCAAATGTAAATATCAAAATCTCTTACATTCCTTAAATAAGGAATTGCATTCAGCTTGTCCAAGGCTTCACACAAATCTATCTTTACTTGTTCTCCTTTTCCTATGTTACTCTTTCTTCTCTGGTTGGAACACGGTCTTCTCCCACCCCCAAAAATCATCCATAACCTGTCTGTCTGTAAACTTCATATCGCATCAACTTTCTCAATTATGGGGCAGCTCACCAGTCACTGGTTACCTATTGTTGCAATTTGTCCATTTCCTTGACACCTATTTGATTTAGAATCCAAGTTTTTACCCTTGTACAATCATCCTGGATACTCTGCACTTTCCAGATCATTCTTTAATTCTTCTGACTCGAACAAAGTATACTTCAAACCCTATCATTCCAATCTGTAAGTTACTCTATCTTTCTAATTCAGTGTTTCCTGATCCCTGGTACCCTTCTGGCCATGAACTCGAGGTCTTCCTCCTTAGCCCCAGAACTCTTACCTAATTTCTGTTCTCCCTGTCCTTCTAAATTATCTAATCCCTTAACACTGTGCGTCTACATATTTTGTCATAGGTCTATCAGTCTGATTCTGCAGCAATATTCCTTTGAAGTCTTGTTAAGTTCCCTGAGTTCTATAGACATTTGCTTACACTTTTCAGGTTTCTTGCCTTTATACTTAGACTGTTTTGTATTTAGTTTATTTACAATTTTCTTCAGAGATCAACATGGCATATGTGTGTGTGTGTGTGTGTGTGTGTGTGTGTGTGTGTGTGTGTGTGTGTGTAATTAGCTAACTGTACAGTATAACGAGAGAATTCCACACTCGTAGGGCCCCATCTCTTGAACTTTTTCTCCTAACAACCTTTCAAAACTTCACTATTCTAGTTTTCCACTACCCTAATACTAATTAGCTACTTTGACATGTTTCTTGCTTATTTTCCTGTTATGGCCTCTGGATGCTGTATCTACACATCTTCTGAAGAACTGTTCATTGCCAGCATCATTAAACTGGTTTACTCTTCTCTTTTTCATGATGGACATATTATGTTACTCAACTCTCTCATTTCAGGTACCATCTCATATCTCCTCAGGACATTCTAAATAAGTTCTATCTGTTGCTTCAAGTGCAATGACTAAACTTGAGGAGCATATTCAAGTTTTGGTCAAAATATACATTTTGAATAGCTTAGTTAACATTCCCATATTTGTGTACTTGGTATGCAATCTTAACATTTGCCAGCAAATAGTCAGTCTCCTTTGCAATTTTTCTGAGATAATGTTCAAGTGACAGATTAAGTACAATGTTAATCTCCATGTTTCTGTTATGCAAAGATTCCGGAAACATGTTTCCAACTAGATTACATTCAAACTGAAGTTTCTTTTCAATGAGTACCTTCCTCATTTATTTGCATTTAATGGAATTGTTTCATCAGCCATATATCACATTAACTTTGGAATTTGTCTAAGTCATTTTGTAAGCTGATACAACCTTATCATTCCTTACTTCTCTCCTTCCTTTAACAACATCCACAAATACAATCAGGTATGAATTCAATTCTCCTAGCGAGTCATTAACATGTCATAAAAAGTAAAGGTCCCAAGACTGAGATCTTCAGCATACCACTGTTAATCCCACTTTGTAAAGGCTCCTTTGACATGTCCTTTGTTTCTTTCCACTAAGATAATATTCTTTCCATTGAAGGAATCTTCCCATAATGCCTATCAAAGAATGCAGTTTCTGTACCAACCACCAACATGGAAGTATCTAATGCCTTTTGGCAATCCAGGATCACACAATCTAACCATTCACCTTTTTGTTTAAAACAGAACTCACTCTCTCATATGTCTAACATTTGTTTCTGATGAACTATTTTCCATGAACATATGTTTTCTCTTTCATCTGACAGCAACCACCCACTTGCTTTCTGCTTATCTTTTTCAGTGTTTTACAGACCTTACTCTCTAAAAGTTCAATGCAATACTCCAATTTCCTTAAACCTAGGCAAAAACATTTGCTTTCTTCCACTCCATTTGCATTACATCCTCTTCCAAAGATATTCTGAATCATTTCAAGCAACATTTCATGTGTTTCTACCCACTCCAACAGAATAAATGGAGAAACTTCATCATGAACATGTTTGTCTTATGTATCAATAACCTCCATTGATTTCAGTGCTTTCCAAGCCCTGCTTACCTTCCCATCTCACCACTTCTTGGTTTACAGTGTCCTCCACTGTAAATTAACTTTTAAATTTCTTACTCAGTTTCTTAAACACATTTTCTTGTAGGCTTCGACCACTCTCTCCTCAAAATCTCTGTCTAAACAGCTGCTCTTCAACCAATAGTTTACTTCTGATAAAATCTAAAAGAGCACTGTAGTTCCCCTTCCCTTGTCCTCAGTAATTTTTTTGAATGTGTCACTGAATGATAAGATTCTTGTTACATTCATTCTTTGCCCTTTCAAATGCTGACCATCTGCAATGTCACTTGTATGATCAGCTGCAGTGTCACTCTTATCTCCTCCATAATACATTTCAATGCTCTTCTGTTTTGTAAGATCTTATATCAAACCACATCTCTTTCTTCTCTAAATTTCCCCTATCAACTATTATGGGTGCCCAAATTCTTATCCCTTCATTAGAGAATTCACAGAAACATCCATACCAATGTTCATAAAACTGAACTTAAAATTCCATTCCAATTTCTGTTCTCAGAGAATTTAGCATTCTGTGGACTCCATGATTGTATCTCCTTTCTTGTGTCATTGCCTTTCCCTCTCGAATAGAGTACAGATTCCTCTCCAATCTCCCTTTTGTATCCTAACTAAAGTTTTACATAAACAATTTTTCCAAGTTGTGTACCATATTCAAAAAAGCATTTTCAATTTCTGTATTATCATATGTACTCATAAGACAAAGTATTAATGATATCAGCCCCTCTGATTCTGCCGTGCTCAATTACAAGCTGATACACAAAATTTTCCCGTACACTGTCTAAGAACTTTCACTTCCATGACGCAATTTCCAAAACTGAATTTCCCCAATCTATCTTACTGTAATCTTCCATCATCATCACTGGTAAGCACATTTCTTGCCATTTCTGGCACCACCTTTAATATCCCTTTATTGTTATCATTATACAGTTGCTCTGGTTTATTAATCTTCTCTGGTGGATTGCAAATTATCAACACTATTATATGAGCAATTTATACATTTACTCACCTCATAATGAGGGGTTCAAGTTTACCATCCACCAGTTATTCTTTCGAAAACTTTAAGATGTTCTCTATAAACGGGGCCAATATCCATCTGCCTTAGTCTTCTCTTTTCCTCTCTGCTATCATGACTCCCTCCGGCAAAATAGATTTAATCTCATCTTTTTTGTTGGCTTTATCTCTAATACATTAACAATATCTAGTATGATCCCTCTAATTCAAATCTTGAACTCCAATTCTTTTCTGCTGACCACCAGTCCATGCACATTCTTGTAAATAGCTTTTAATCTAATGCTAGCACAACTTAATATACCTGGCCTCTATCTACTTACAATGGCACTTATCTCTCTAGCCTCTTTGAATGCTCCCCATTATTTGCCATCTGACTATTCTTCATTTCTTTCTAATTTATCAATTATTAGTGCACTTCCTAGCCTGCATAAGTTCCTCCTAGTGACACATCTCCATATTCAAAGCAATCAATACTGGCCATCACCTTATAAATCAACGACAACATTTATGGACTTTTTATTTTATTTCAGATATTCCATTTGTCATGTCTACAGCCATCAGTTGTTTTTAATTTGTATCTCTTTCTCACTACCCTTTTTTTTTTTTTTATTGAGGTATGGTCTCCTCCCAATCCAAAACTCATTACTCTAACTCTGAGCTTTATGTTTGTACTGTATTACAGCTTTTCCTTAAAAGACATTTTCCTCACTTTCTATAGCAGGGAAAATGTACAAGACTAGTTTCATTACATATGAATAATAAGTATTATTCTTAATTATTAACGCACTTCCTAGCCTGCATAAGTTCCTCCTAGCGACACATCTTCATATTCAAAGCTATCAATACTGGCCATCACCTTATAAATCAACTACAATATATATATGGACTTTTTCTTTTAATTCAGAAATTGCATTTGGCATGTCTACGGCCATCAGTAGTTTTTAATCTGTATTTCTTTCTCACTACCTTTCTTTTTTTCATTGAGGTATGGTCTCCTCCCAATCCAAAACTCATTACTCACTAACTCTGAGCTTTATGTTTGTACTGTATTATAGCTTTTCCTTAAAAGATGTTTTTCTTACTTTCTATAGCAGGGGAAATGTACAAGATTAGTTTCATTACATATGAATAATAAAGTATCTGTAATTACTATCATTATTATTATTATTATCATTATTATTATTATCATTATTATCATCATTATCATTATCAACAGCAGTAATTCGTCAATCTCGTAAGTCTCTAGTATGAAAATCAAAATGCTCACCTTTGTTAACTAATCCTAAATGCTTACTAGCCCAACATCATACACCCAACATATCAATCTGAGTGTTCTGTCTCTAACAGACTATGCTGCCCTCTCTACAACTCCACTTATCAATGAACTATATCCCCCACCCCTGTTGCCACGTCACTAAATCTGTTTTTATTTCAGATCCTTCTTTATCATCCCATTATCATTTCTGATATGGTGCACTCAATTTTCCTTCACATTTTGTTCTCTTGTGTAATGGCCATATCCCTTTACACTCTGATCAAAGAGTGCCTAAATTACTCATTAATTTCAACCCCTTTGATAGCTTTCACGGAATAATCTTTTTCTTTAATGAAATTCTTCAGTTCTCTGACTATTTCAACTGTCTACATGAACTCTAGTGATAATCATAATAATCTTTATTCAGCTGGAAATAACTCTCTCTCTCTCTCTCTCTGCCTCCCTCAATGTTGTTCAAGATTCTAGTCTGTTAGCCACTTATGATAATTCGCTCTTCCTTGGATTGTTGTACCAGAGTGAATGAAACTTTCACTTAGAAATCACTTTCCAAAATGTTTAGTTACAGTTTCCAAAAACATTTACATCTTAGTTCTGATACTGTAATCTCTAATTTTCAAAGCAATATTCACAATGAGCTAGGTTGGCTGACAATACTGAACACATCTGATATTTATGATACTGAAATCCTCTCAAATGTTTTGTTTTCTAGAAAAATAATAACCTAATTCTTAACAATTCACTTGATTATTTTGTTAATTATACTTCTTAGGTGATCCAGAGTATAATGCAAAATACAGTTTCAATATAGTATACTTAGCATCTCTCTTCAGCTTGTAAATGGTAAACAACTTCCAACAAATATAATGATCTTGTCACCTCATTTTTCCATGAATTACTTAATTCCTATACAACAAACAACTTCCTGGGGCCCCAATGATTACTCCTCCCTCCCCTTACTTTTTATACGTATGTAAAAGCTGTACATCTGGTATATCCTCTTCTTCAAATAAAAAATTGTCATGAATGTTGTGTTTGTGTGTATGTGTATATATATATATATATATATATATATAATATATATATATATATATATATATATATATATATATATATATATATTACATATATATTTTACATATATATATATAAAAATATATAAAACACATTTTTCAAAACTTCTTGTTACTTGTATCCCACAAACATGTAAATTCATTTCTGGTTATGCTTCACTCACTTAATTTCTTAACAATAAATATAAAAAAATACACTCTGCCTAACTAGGCAGAACTAACACAAAATATGCTACCATCAAAAATCAAATAAACTACACATACATATATATAAACATATATATATATATATATATATATATATATATATATATATATATATATATATATATATATATATATATATATATATAACTAGAAAAGGAGCCACTTATCTTAGGAGATTTGGATATACTACATCTTCTGGTAAGATGAAGAATCCTGTCTTCCACAAAAGAAAAAGAAAAAATGAATGGGGTACATGAAAAGAGTCCTCTAACCCATATATAACACCTTTTGACAACCAAAATGTATGCAATAATATAAGCAGCTACTTTGCATTGTCTGAGCACACATAAACCAACAGAAAGTTAATAAAAGTTCCAGCACTATCCCATAACCTTGACCATTCCCATAATCACTGATTCTCAGCTGCAGCTACACTGAAGAATGCAATCTTCTCAGTCTGAAGATTTTTTTAAAGTAGACATGACATGTGAAGGCTAGGCTCTGTACTGTTTGACACTAAAGGAAATTTTCCTATAATATCAAGGCATTCCCATTTAAAAAAGTGAATAAAGAAACTTTAAACAAGCAATTATCTCATCTGTTAAGGAGTTGGTGCACTGCTTAAATGCACAAAGTACCTGATGTAAACATGGTACATCAGTAACATTAAATCTCATTGAATTTTGTCATATTCTGTTGATGTCCAATTATACTTCATTTGACTATTTCCATGAAACCTTCAATCCAATTATCAATCTGAATCTAATTCCATACATGTGCAATGGATCAGGAGTACAAACTGAAAATTATATCTTAAAGAAACTTTAACTAAAAACAAAATGAGTAAACAAACTGTTACTGTATCACTACAATTATAAAGAATTTCATACAAAAACACATCTCAAAATCATTCCTACTCAATCTTTTGAATGCTTACATGGTCAGCCTCCCCATCATCTATAATTCTGCAAAACTCCTAACTCAATTAATCATGCAGCATTTAGTCTACTTGTGTATATATTCTCAGCATACAGTCATTAACACTAATATCTTATCTCTTATCCCATACACCTTCCTTATATCCATCTCATTTCTTTATCTTGTTACTACAAAAGTTACTAATTTCTAGTATCATCTACATTCACCTACAATGATTCAATATCCTCTACATTCATACATATGAATCTGATAAGGTTCTCCTTTACGCAATATTTTCATAACATCTCACTCCATTCCATGCACTAAGGCTCTCACAGCACAATTAAATCTTCCACCAAATACTAGGCATTCAATGTCTGCTTTGCTACAAACCTCAATATCAGGCATCAGTCCTAAAAATCTCAATTCATATTTTCTTACTTCAGTCTTCTTCACCACAATTCTAAAGGAATTTCAAAAGTGCAGTACACAGTACTTTCCCTATTATGGTACTTAGTCATTCCTTCTTATCATGATCAATTTTTTCCCCATTCAGAATGACAGTGCACAAGGAATGAGCCTTTCTTTAAAACGAACAAACTACTTTTGTGCTTAAACTCACTACCTCCAAACTCCATTCTTCTACAACTTCACCAGAACTGCAAACATTTTACCTTACTCACCATCTATATGCTGTACTACTAATCCAACAATCTGTGCTTTGTTGTTATGTTTTGACCATATCACACATCCATCAATTCTAATTCATATACTGCACATGCATAAAATTACTGATAAGACCCTCTGACACTCCAGTCCTTAGTTATTTATTCTTTCTTTTCATTAGACTTAATCGCCGTCTCCCGCGTCAGCAAAGGTAGCACAAGGAAACAAAGGAGGAATGGCCCAACCCACCCATATACATATGCATAAACGTCCATACACGCACTTTTTTTTTTTTTTTTTGCTTTGTTGCTGTCTCCCGCGTTTGTGAGGTAGCACAAGTAAACAGACGAAAGAAATGGCCCAACCCACCCCCATACACATGTATATACATACGTCCACACAAGCAAATATACATACCTACACAGCTTTCCATGGTTTACCCCAGACGCTTCACATGCCCTGATTCAATCCACTGACTGCACGTCAACCCCAGTATACCACATCGATCAAATTCACTCTATTCCTTGCCCTCCTTTCACCCTCCTGCATGTTCAGGCCCCGATCACACAAAATCTTTTTCACTCCATCTTTCCACCTCCAATTTGGTCTCCCACTTCTCCTCGTTTCCTCCACCTCCGACACATATATCCTCTTGGGCAATCTTTCCTCACTCATTCTCTCCATGTGCCCAAACCATTTCAAAACACCCTCTTCTGCTCTCTCAACCACGCTCTTTTTATTTCCACATATCTCTCTTACCCTTACGTTACTTACTCGATCAAACCACCTCACACCACACATTGTTCTCAAACATCTCATTTCCAGCACATCCATCCTCCTGCGCACAACTCTATCCATAGCCCACGCCTCGCAACCATACAACATTGTTGGAACCACTATTCCTTCAAACATACCCATTTTTGCTTTCCGAGATAAAGTTCTCGACTTCCACACATTCTTCAAGGCTCCCAGGATTTTCGCCCCCTCCCCCACCCTATGATTCACTTCCGCTCCCATGGTTCCATCCGCTGCCAGATCCACTCCCAGATATCTAAAACACTTTACTTCCTCCAGTTTTTCTCCATTCAAACTTACCTCCCAATTGACTTGACCCTCAACCCTACTGTACCTAATAACCTTGCTCTTATTCACATTTACTCTTAACTTTCTTCTTTCACACACTTTACCAAACTCAGTCACCAGCTTCTGCAGTTTCTCACATGAATCAGCCAACAGCGCTGTATCATCAGCGAACAACAACTGACTCATTTCCGAAGCTCTCTCATCCCCAACAGACTTCATACTTACCCCTCTTTCCAAAACTCTTGCATTCACCTCCCTAACAACCCCATCCATAAACAAATTAAACAACCATGGAGACATCACACACCCCTGCCACAAACCTACATTCACTGAGAACCAATCACTTTCCTCTCTTCCTACACGTACACATGCCTTACATCCTCGATAAAAACTTTTCACTGCTTCTAACAACTTGCCTCCCACACCATATATTCTTAATACCTTCCACAGAGCATCTCTATCAACTCTATCATATGCCTTCTCCAGATCCATAAATGCTACATACAAATCCATTTGCTTTTCTAAGTATTTCTCACATACATTCTTCAAAGGAAACACCTGATCCACACATCCTCTACCAGTTCTGAAACCACACTGCTCTTCCCCAATCTGATGCTCTGTACATGCCTTCACCCTCTCAATCAATACCCTCCCATATAATTTACCAGGAATACTCAACAAACTTATACCTCTGTAATTTGAGCACTCACTCTTATCCCCTTTGCCTTTGTATATACATACATATACATTTCAACGTATACATAACATATAAATACACAGACATATACATATATACACATGTACATATTCATACTTGCTACCTTCATCCATTCCAGTCACCACAGCTTAGTAATTCCACATATTTCACCTTATTCAAACAGTTTCTCAAGCGTAAATTGTTCTTCTTATCCCATCTTATTAATGTTTTCCAGAATCTACAATTCATTCAATCTTTCATCTCACCACACAAATACCACACTTCTCATCAATATATGTCAAATTCTTAAAATGTTATGTCTACCTGCAAACAAATCCTCTCTCACTACCATTCTGCTACTTTCACCTAACAGATTTCCATTTTCCTAGACATTGTCCTATTTCTTATCTAGATCTTCAGATAATAGATTAGTGTTCTGTTATAAACACTTATTAATGCTCCTTTTTTCAACTTGTCAACTGTTTCCTAAAATTATTCATTTTCTTATATTTACGTTACTTACACCTCTTTTACCTTTACACTGAAATCCCTGTATGCTCTGTTTCAGTGCTCAATACCATTTTCTACAGTTCACCAGGATATTCAACTCTGCTTTTTAAATCTCTTTTCTGTCCATTTTACTAAAGCTTTATTCTACCAAGCATTCATATCCTAAATCCTATTAAACTTTTTTATGCTTAAATGACTCTCTTCAAGTGCTTTCCTTAGTGAGTAGGATTGATGGTCAGTGGGCTTAACTGATTTACTTCTGTGGGTAAACGTGCTGAGAGGGGCAGCTTGTGGAGGCATGGGTGAAGATTTGTAGAGTTTCAGGAAAAATGGGAAACAATATAGATGAGAAGAAAGTAGTAAAATTGAGTGAGCTTGAAATAGATACTTGTGATGAAATACCAGGAGAGACTAAATGTAAAATGGCAAAAGGTGAGAGTATTAGTCAAGCAATTGGAAGAGGGTGAGAATAGATGGTTAAATATTTCAGGAAGCAGTGGTGGAATAAAAATATATACATATATATATGAGAGAGAGAGAGAGAGAGAGAGAGAGAGAGAGAGAGAGAGAGAGAGAGAGAGAGAGAGAGAGAGAGAGAGAGAGAGAGAGAGAGAGAGAGAGAGAGAGACAGAGACAGAGAGAGAGAGAGAGAAGGGGGGGGGGGGGGAGACATGCAGAATTGAAGTGAGGAGGAGATGGAGTGAATATTTTGAAGGACTGCTGAATGTTTGATGATAAGGTGGCAGATGTTGGGTGGTATGGGAAATGAGTCATGGATAATCATTTAGAAAAAAGAAAGGCAGTGAAAGCTTTGCAGATGATATGTGGTAAGGCAGTGGAAGTGGATGGTACTGCTGCTGAATTTATTAAAAAAAGGGGTGACTTTGGTGTTGACTGATTAGTTAGGACTTTCAATGTATGTATGGATCATGGTGAGGTGCCTGAGGATTGGCAGAATGCACATATTATACAAACATATAAAAGCAAGGAGGATAAATGTGAATGTTCAACTACAGTGGTATAAGTTTGTTGAGTGTACCTGATAAGTTGTATGGGAGGGTAGTGATTGCGAAGACTGAACGCAGAGAATCAGGTTGGGGACGAACATTGTGGATTCAGAAGTAATAGAGGAAGTGTGGATCAGGTGTTTGCATTGAAGAATGTAAGAAATACTTAAAAAAAAAAAAACATGGATTTGTATGTAGCACTTACGGATCTGGAGAAAGCACATTACAGGGTTGATAAAAAATGCCATGTGGAAGGTCTTAAGAATATATGGTGTGGAAGGAAAGCTGCTAGAAGTAGAAAGGTTTTTGTCATGGGTGTAAGGCATGTGTAAACGAAGGAAGAGAGGAGAGTGAATGGTTCCAAATAGATGCTGGTCTGTGGCAGAGGTGTGTGATGGATGGGGTTGTGAATGAAGTAAACATGAGAGTCCTGGAGAAAGGGGCAAGCAGGCAGTCTGTAGGCAATGAAAGAGCCAGGGAAGTGAGTCAGTTGTTGTTTGCTGCTGATACAGCACTAATGGCAGATTCTAATGTGAAACTGCAGAAGTTGGTGAGTGAGTTTGGAAGGGTGTGTCAGAGGGGGAAGTTGAGACTAAATGTGAAAAAAAGTAAGACTACTAGGTTTAGCGGAGTTGAGGGACAGGTAAGATCAGGTGCAAGTCTGAGTGAAGAAAAACTGAAGGCAGTGAAGTGTTTTAGATACCTGGGAGTGGAGATAGCAGTGAATGGAATCACGGAAGAGGAAATGAGTCACAAGGTGGGTGGGGGGGTAAAGGTTCCGGGAGCACTAAAGAATGTGTGGAAAGAGAGACTGTTATCTGGTAGGGCAAAAATGGATACATTTAAAGGTAAGGTGGTCACTGCAATATCACCAGGATGTGAGGCATAGGTTATAGATAAGACTGTGTGAAGCAGGGGGAGTGTGTTGGAAATGAAATGTATGAGGACAATTTGTGGTGTGAGGTGGTTTGATATAGTAAGTAATGAAAGGATAAGAGAAAGTGTGGTTGAAAGAGGCTTGGACATACAGAGGGAATGAGTGAGGAAAGGATGACACAGAGAATATATGTGCCAAGAGTGGAGGGAACAAGGAGAATGAGGCAGCCAAACTGGAGATGGAAGGATGGGGTGAAAAAGATTTGAAGCAATCGAGGCCTGAATATGCAGGAGGGTGAACGGTTTGTACACGAAAACGTGAATTAAAATGGTGTGGTTTATGATGGGTTGCTGTCCATGGACTGAAACAGGGCATGTGAAGCATCTGGGGTAAACCCATGGAAAGGATTGTGGGGCTTGGTTGTGGATTTGAAACTGTGGTTTCGGTGCATTATGCATGACAGCTAGAGAATGGATATGAGCAAATGTAGACTTTCTTCCTTCTGTTCCTGGCACTACCTTGCTAATGTGGGACATGGCAATAAAGTATCAAATAAAAATCTAATTGACATCAAAGTTTTTTTCATTATTCTCAACTCCTTTCCTAATATCTATTTTGAAATATAGTACCAGAGCATTTTGGGTAAAGTATTATCATATGATTGCATAAACTTGCCTTTTCCACATTATTCATTCCATCTTCCTAAAAACAATTAAGCCATGCTTACTCTATGTATACAGGAAGACTTAATTTCACTTGAACCCTAATTAATGCAAACAACCACTACACATGGAAAAGGTGGGGGGGCCTCCTACCTAAGTTCCATCAGTATATCCTCCCATACCAGAACAAAGAATGCCAAATCCTCAAAAAACTGGTAATTTTGAAAACCTACTGGTGTCCAGGTTACTGGGAGAAGAGTTGTGGACATTATACTTGAGTAGTGCAATTAGTGACATGTGACTCTTATCCCTTAACCTAAAACATGTCCCAAAACTGAACTTAAATACCTTGTCCTGGTTATAACAATTTCACATATTGCACTTTTGATTTAATGCAATTTGAAATTTATGAATAATTTTTTCTATTTTTTATAAAGTTTCCCTTCATCTCATTATCACTTAAAGGAAATTTCAAACCATAAGACAGCAACTTGTGAAAAGATTGGTGTTCAGCAAGAGATGGAAACAACCCAAAAGCATCAAGTGTCGAGGCAGTTAGTTCTGCAACTCAATTTTTGCAAGACCCATGTACTAACAACTCATTTCCTCCAAACTCAAGTACACAAAGAGCCTTCATCAGTTGGCCAGTACAGGATTTGTTTGTTGTAAAATGTATGAAGTCTATGTAACTTAATGAAAACAGTGAATTACTGATATCTATTTATGGTGCAATACTGTATCTAGGGAAAGGGGAAGAGTGGTTTGGGAATGTCTTGGGAGTAAAGTCTGGGGTTAGTGAGAGGACAAGAGCAAGGGAAGGAGTAGCAATACTCCTGAAACAGGAGTTGTGGGAGTATGTGATAGAGTGTAAGAAAGTAAATTCTCGATTAATATGGGTAAAACTGAAAGTTGATGGAGAGAGGTGGGTGATTATTGGTGCATATGCACCTGGGCATGAGAAGAAAGATCAAGAGAGGCAAGTGTTTTGGGAGCAGCTGAATGAATGTGTTAGTGGTTTTGATGCACGAGACCGGGTCATAGTGATGGGTGATTTGAATGCAAAGGTGAGTAATGTGGCAGTTGAGGGAATAATTGGTATACATGGGGTGTTCAGTGTTGTAAATGGAAATGGTGAAGAGCTTGTAGATTTATGTGCTGAAAAAGGACTGATGATTGGGAATACCTGGTTTAAAAAGCGAGATATACATAAGTATACTTATGTAAGTAGGAGAGATGGCCAGAGAGCGTTATTGGATTACGTGTTAATTGACAGGCGTTCGAAAGAGAGACTTTTGGATGTTAATGTGCTGAGAGGTGCAACTGGAGGGATGTCTGATCATTATCTTGTGGAGGCTAAGGTGAAGATTTGTATGGGTTTTCAGAAAAGAAGAGTGAATGTTGGGGTGAAGAGGGTGGTGAGAGTAAGTGAGCTTGAGAAGGAGACCTGTGTGAGGAAGTACCAGGAGAGACTGAGTACAGAATGGAAAAAGGTGAGAACAATGGAAGTAAGGGGAGTGGGGGAGGAATGGGATGTATTTAGGGAATCAGTGATGGATTGCTGCAAAAGATGCTTGTGGCATGAGAAGAGTGGGAGGTGGGTTGATTAGAAAGGGTAGCGAGTGGTAGGATGAAGAAGTAAGAGTATTAGTGAAAGAGAAGAGAGAGGCATTTGGACGATTTTTGCAGGGAAAAAATGCAATTGAGTGGGAGATGTATAAAAGAAAGAGACAGGAGGTCAAGAGAAAGGTGCAAGAGGTGAAAAAAAAGGGCAAATGAGAGTTGGGGTGAGAGAGTATCATTAAATTTTAGGGAGAATAAAAAGATGTTCTGGAAGGAGGTAAATAAAGTGCGTAAGACAAGGGAGCAAATGGGAACTTCGGTGAAGGGCGCAAGTGGGGAGGTGATAACAAGTAGTGGTGATGTGAGAAGGAGATGGAGTGAGTATTTTGAAGGTTTGTTGAATGTGTTTGATGATAGAGTGGCAGATATAGGGTGTTTTGGTCGAGGTGGTGTGCAAAGTGAGAGGGTTAAGGAAAATGATTTGGTAAACAGAGAAGAGGTAGTGAAAGCTTTGCGGAAGATGAAAGCCGGCAAGGCAGCAGGTTTGGATGGTATTGCAGTGGAATTTATTAAAAAAGGGGGTGACTGTATTGTTGACTGGTTGGTAAGGTTATTTAATGTATGTATGACTCATCATATGCCTTCTCCAGATCCATGTCTCCATGGTTGTTTAATTTGTTTATGGATGGGGTTGTTAGGGAGGTAAATGCAAGAGTTTTGGAAAGAGGGGCAAGTATGAAGTCTGTTGGGGATGAGAGAGCTTGGGAAGTGAGTCAGTTGTTGTTCGCTGATGATACAGCGCTGGTGGCGGATTCATGTGAGAAACTGCAGAAGCTGGTGACGGAGTTTGGTAAAGTGTGTGGAAGAAGAAAGTTAAGAGTAAATGTGAATAAGAGCAAGGTTATTAGGTACAGTAGGGTTGAGGGTCAAGTCAATTGGGAGGTGAGTTTGAATGGTGAAAAACTGGAGGAAGTGAAGTGTTTTAGATATCTGGGAGTGGATCTGTCAGCGGATGGAACCATGGAAGCGGAAGTGGATCATAGGGTGGGGGAGGGGGCAAAAATTTTGGGAGCCTTGAAAAATGTGTGGAAGTCGAGAACATTATCCCGGAAAGCAAAAATGGGTATGTTTGAAGGAATAGTAGTTCCAACAATGTTGTATGGTTGCGAGGCGTGGGCTATGGATAGAGTTGTGCGCAGGAGGTTGGATGTGCTGGAAATGAGATGTTTGAGGACAATGTGTGGTGTGAGGTGGTTTGATCGAGTAAGTAACGTAAGGGTAAGAGAGATGTGTGGAAATAAAAAGAGCGTGGTTGAGAGAGCAGAAGAGGGTGTTTTGAAATGGTTTGGGCACATGGAGAGAATGAGTGAGGAAAGATTGACCAAGAGGATATATGTGTCGGAGGTGGAGGGAACGAGGAGAAGAGGGAGACCAAATTGGAGGTGGAAAGATGGAGTGAAAAGGATTTTGTGTGATCGGGGCCTGAACATGCAGGAGGGTGAAAGGAGGGCAAGGAATAGAGTGAATTGGAGCGATGCGGTATACAGGGGTTGACGTGCTGTCAGTGGATTGAATCAAGGCATGTGAAGCGTCCGGGGTAAACCATGGAAAGCTCTGTAGGTATGTATATTTCCGTGTGTGGACGTGTGTATGTACATGTGTATGGGGGGGGTTGGGCCATTTCTTTCGTCTGTTTCCTTGCGCTACCTCGCAAACGCGGGAGACAGCGACAAAGTATAAAAAAAAAAAAAAAAAAAAAAAAAAATGACTCATGGTGAGGTGCCTGAGGATTGGCGGAATGCGTGCATAGTGCCAATTGTACAAAGGCAAAGGGGATAAGAGTGAGTGCTCAAATTACAGAGGTATAAGTTTGTTGAGTATTCCTGGTAAATTATATGGGAGGGTATTGATTGAGAGGGTGAAGGCATGTACAGAGCATCAGATTGGGGAAGAGCAGTGTGGTTTCAGAAGTGGTAGAGGATGTGTGGATCAGGTGTTTGCTTTGAAGAATGTATGTGAGAAATACTTAGAAAAGCAAATGGATTTGTATGTAGCATTTATGGATCTGGCAAAGGCATATGATAGAGTTGATAGAGATGCTGTGTGGAAGGTATTAAGAATATATGGTGTGGGAGGAAAGTTGTTAGAAGCAGTGAAAAGTTTTTATCGAGGATGTAAGGCATGTGTACGTGTAGGAAGAGAGGAAAGTGATTGGTTCTCAGTGAATGTAGGTTTGTGGCAGGGGTGTGTGATGTCTCCATGGTTGTTTAATTTGTTTATGGATGGGGTTGTTAGGGAGGTAAATGCAAGAGTTTTGGAAAGAGGGGCAAGTATGAAGTCTGTTGGGGATGAGAGAGCTTGGGAAGTGAGTCAGTTGTTGTTCGCTGATGATACAGCGCTGGTGGCTGATTCATGTGAGAAACTTCAGAAGCTGGTGACTGAGTTTGGAAAAGTGTGTGGAAGAAGAAAGTTAAGAGTAAATGTGAATAAGAGCAAGGTTATTAGGTACAGTAGGGTTGAGGGTCAAGTCAATTGGGAGGTGAGTTTGAATGGAGAAAAACTGGAGGAAGTGAAGTGTTTTAGATATCTGGGAGTGGATCTGGCAGCGGATGGAACCATGGAAGCGGAAGTGGATCATAGGGTGGGGGAGGGGGAGAAAATCCTGGGGGCCTTGAAGAATGTGTGGAAGTCGAGAACATTATCTCGGAAAGCAAAAATGGGTATGTTTGAAGGAATAGTGGTTCCAACAATGTTGTATGGTTGCGAGGCGTGGGCTATGGATAGAGTTGTGCGCAGGAGGATGGATGTGCTGGAAATGAGATGTTTGAGGACAATGTGTGGTGTGAGGTGGTTTGATCGAGTGAGTAACGTAAGGGTAAGAGAGATGTGTGGAAATAAAAAGAGCGTGGTTGAGAGAGCAGAAGAGGGTGTTTTGAAGTGGTTTGGGCACATGGAGAGGATGAGTGAGGAAAGATTGACCAAGAGGATATATGTGTCGGAGGTGGAGGGAACAAGGAGAAGAGGGAGACCAAATTGGAGGTGGAAAGATGGAGTGAAAAAGATTTTGTGTGATCGGGGCCTGAGCATGCAGGAGGGTGAAAGGAGGGCAAGGAATAGAGTGAATTGGAGCGATGTGGTATACCGGGGTTGACGTGCTGTCAGTGGATTGAAGCAGGGCATGTGAAGCGTCTAGGGTAAACCATGGAAAGCTGTGTAGGTATGTATATTTGCGTGTGTGGATGTATGTATATACATGTGTATGGGGGGGTGGTTGGGCCATTTCTTTCGTCTGTTTCCTTGCGCTACCTCGCAAACACGGGAGACAGCGACAAAGTATAATAAAAGAAAAAAAATAACTGTATCTATATTGTAATGCAACATTTTAGAGCTGATATCCAAACACCCACAACAGGTACCCCAAGAAAATAAAAATCCTGGCCAAGAACACATCCCCTTTAATACCTGGGTTTCCATAGGGAAAAAAAATGCTTGGTATTCCAAAATTTTGATTATCACTATTTTGGGGTCACATCCCTCGCAAAAGAACAGACTAGTACAGTTATTCAAGTTCTTTCACCAAAAACCCTAATACATCCCAGTCCCAACATCCTTGCATGTAATTAGTCCAGGCTTGAGAGGATATATGCATATCATTTCATCCATTTTGCAAAGTTTGCTTGTTGTATTTTCAGAACCTGCCATTCTAAGTGCCAGAGCTGACCCAATTCATTCAAAGGAAAGAGGACAAAGAATGTACAGTCTATCCAACAGAACAAAATATTTGTTAAAAACCTAGATCATGGAGTAGGCACTACAAAGCTGCAAGAACAGTATGAGGATCTATGATTTGTTGGCACTTAAAGCCAAAAATCTTGTCCTAAAACATTTCATTTCCTACACATCCACCCTCCTCCACACAACCCTACCTATAGCCCGCGCCTCGCAACCATATAACATTGTTGGAACCACTATTCCTTCAAACATACCCATTTTTGCTCTACAAAATATAGTTCTCGCCTTCCACACACTCTAATGGGAAGGTAAAAACAAGTAGTGGTGGGGTGAGGAGATGGAGTGAGTATTTTGAAGGTTTGTTGAATGTGTTTGATGATAGAATGGCAGATATAAGGTGTTTTGGTCGTGGTGGTGTGTGAAATGAGAGGGTCAGGGAGATTGGTTTGGTAAACAGAGAAGAGGTAGTGAAAGCTCTGCGGAAGATGAAAGCCTGCAAGGTGAAGGGTTTGGATGGTATTGCAGCGGACTTTATTAAAAAGGGGGTGACTGTGTTGTTGACGGGTTAGTAAAGATATTCAATGTATGTATGGTTCATGGTGAAGTGCCTGAGGATTGGCAGAATGCATGCTTTGTGCCACTGTATAAAGGCAAAGGGGATAAAAGTGAGTGCTCCAATTACAGAGTTATAAGTTTGTTGAGTATTCCTGGGAAATTATATGGGAGGGTATTGATCGATAGGGTAAAGGCATGTACAGAGCATCAGATTGGGGAAGAGCAGTGTGGTTTCAGATGTGGTAGAGGATGTGTGGATCAGGTGTTTGTTTTGAAGAATGTATATGAAAAATACTTAGAAAAACAAATGGATTTGTATGTAGCATTTATGTATCTGGAAAAAGCATATGATAAGAGTGGACAGAGATGCTTTGTGGAAGATATTAAGAGTATATGGTGTGGGAGGCAAGTTGTTAGATGCAATGAAAAGTTTATATCAAGGATGTAAGGCATGTGTATGAGTAGATTGAGAGGAAAGTGATTGGTTCGCACTGAATGCTGGTTTTACGGCAGGGGTGCGTGATGTCTCCATGGTTGTTTAATTTGTTAATGGATGGGGTTCTTAGAGACATAAATGCAAGTTTTGGAGAGAGGGGCAAGTATGCAGTCTGTTGTGGATGAGAGGGCTTGGGAAGTGAGTCAGTTGTTGTTCGCTGATGATACAGCACTGGGGACTGATTCGGCTGAGAAACTGCAGACGTTGGTAACTGAGTGTGGTAAAAAGTGCGAAAGAAGAAAGTTGAGAGTAAATGTGAATAAGAGCAAGGTTGTTAGGTTCAGTAGGGTTAAGGGACAAGTTAACTGGGAGGTAAGTTTGAATGGAGAAAAACTGGAGGAAGTGAAGTGTTTTAGATATCTGGGAGTGGATTTAGCAGTGGATGGAAGTGAGTCACAGGTTGGGAGAGGGGGCAAAGGTTCTGGGAGCACTGATATTCATACATATTATACTTAATCACTGTTTCCCGCATCAGCGAGGTAGTGCAAGGAAAACAGACAAAGAAAGGCCCAACCACCCACATATACATGTAAATGCCCACACAAACATATATACATACATATACATTTCAACTTATACATATACATACACAGATATATACTATCTTTTATTTATTCTTTATACTTTGTCGCTGTCTCCCGCGTTAGTGAGGTAGCGCAAAGAAACAGACGAAAGAATGACAACCCACCCACATACACAAGTATATACATACATGTCCACACACACACACATATACATACCTATATATTTCAATGTATACATACACAGACATGCACATATATGCACAGGTACATATTCATACTTGCTGCCTTCATCCATTCCTGTCATCAACCCGCCACACATGAAATGGCACCCCCCTCCCACTGTGCGCACACAAGGTAGCACTAGGAAAAGACAACAAAGGCCACATTCGTTCACACTCAATCTCTAGCTATCATGTGTAATGCACCGAAACCACAGCTCCCTTTCCACATCCAGGCCCCACACAACTCTCCATGGTTTATCCCAGACACTTAACATGCCCTGGTTCAATCCACTGACAGCACATCGACCCCGGTATACCACATCGATCCAATTCACTCTATTCCTTGCACTCCTTTCACCCTCTTGCATGTCCAGGGCCTGATTGCTCAAAATCTTTTTCACTCCATCCTTCCACCTCCAATTTGGTCTCCCACTTCTCCTCGTTCCCTCCACCTTTGACACATATATCCTCTTTGTCAATCTATCCTCACTCATTCTCTCCATGTGACCAAACCATTTCAATACACCCTCTTCTGCTCTCTCAACCACACTCTTTTTATTACCACACATCTCTCTTATCCTTTCATTACTTACTCGATCAACCCACCTCACAACACAAATTGTCTTCAAACATCTCATTTCCAACACATCCACCCTCCTCCACACAACCCTATCCAGAGCCCACACCCATCACCACCATATAACATTGTTGGAACCAATATTCCTTCAAACAACCATTTTTGCTTTCTGAGATAACGTTCTCGCCTTACACACGTTCTTCAACACTCCCAGAACCTTTGCCCCCTCCCCCACCCTGTGACTCACTTCCACTTCTGTGGTTCCATCTACTGCTAAATCCACTCCCAGATATCTAAAACATTTCACTTCCTCCAATTTTTCTCCATTTAAACTTACCTCCCAGTTGACTTGTCCCTCGACCCTACTGAGCCTAAGAACCCTGCTCTTATTCACATTTACCCTCAGCTTTCTTCTTTTACACACTTTGCCAACCTCAGTCACCAGCTTCTGCTGTGTCTCACTCAAATCAGCCATCAGTGCTGTACCATCAGCGAACAACAACTGACTCACTTCCCAAGCCCTCACATCCACAACAGACTGCATGCTTGCCCCTCTCTCCAAAACTCTTGCATTCACCTCCCGAACAACCCCATCCATAAATAAACAACCTTGGAGACATCACGCACCCCTGCCGCAAACCGACATTCACTGAGAACCAATCACTTTCCTCTCTTCCTGGATGTACACATGCCTTACATCCTCGATAAAAACTTTTCACTGCTTATAGCACCTTACCTTCCACACCATATACTCTTAATACCTTCCACAGAGTATCTCTATCAACTCTATCATATGCCTTCTCCAGATCCATAAATGCTACATACAAATCCATTTGTTTTTCTAAGTATTTCTCACGTACATTCTTTAAAACAAACACCTGATCCACACATCCTCTACCACTTCTGAAACCACACTGCTCTTCCCCAATCTGTTGCTCTGAACATGCCTTCACCCTCTCAATCAATACCCTCCCATATAATTTCCCAAAAATACTCAACAAACTTATACCTCTGCAATTTGAACACTCACTTCTATCCCCTTTGCCTTTGTACAATGGCACTATGCATGCATTTTGCTAATCCTCAGGCACTTCACCATGAACCATACATACATTGAATATCCTCACCAACCAGTCAACAACACAGTCACCCCTTTTTTTTTTAAGAAATTCCATTGCAACACCAGCTTTCATCTTCCACAAAGCTTTCACTCCCTCTTCTCTGTTTACCAAACTATTCTCCCTTACCCCTCTCACTTTGCACACCACCTCGACCAAAACACCCTATATCTGCCTCTCTTATCATCAAACACATTCAACAGACCTTCAAAATACTCACTCCATTTTCTCACTTCACTACTACTTGTTATTACCTCCCCATTAGCCCCATTCACAAATGTTCCCATTTGTTCTCTTGTTTTACGCACTTTATTTACCTCCTTCCAAAACATCTTTTTATTCTCCGTAAAATCTAATGATACTCTTTCACCCCAACTCTCATTTGCCCTCTTTTTCACCTCTTGCACCTTTCTCTTGACCTCCTGCCTCTTTCTTTTATATATCTCCCAGTCATTTGCTCTATTTCCTTGCAAAAATTGTCCAAATGCCTCTCTCTTGTCTTCACTAACAATCTTACTTCTTCATCCCACCACTCACTACCCTTTCTAATCCGCCCACCTCCCTCCTTTCTCATGCCACAGGTATCTTTTGCACAAGCCATCACTGCTTCCCTAAATACATCCTATTCCTCCCCCACTCCCCTTACGTCATTTGCTCTTACCTTTTTCCATTCTGCACTCAATTGCTCCTGGTACTGCCTCACACAAGTCTCCTTTCCAAGCTCATATACAGACATATACATATGTACATATTCATACTCACCGCCTTCATACATTCCTGTCACCACATGAAACAGCATCCCTGCCCCCAACACACACACACACACACACACACACACACACAAATGCCAGGAAACGACAAATTAGGCCACATTTGTTCACACTCAGTCTCTAGCTGTCATGCGTAATGCACTGAAACCATAGCTCCCTTCCACATCCATACCCCACTGACTTTTCCATGGTTTACCCCGGACGCTTCATATGCCCTGGTTCAATCCATTGATAGGACGTCGACTGTGTCAATCTTTCCCCACTCATTTTCTCCACGTGTCCAAACCATTTCAACATACCCTCTTCTGCTCTCTCAACAACACTCATTTTATTACCACACGTCTCTCTTTCCCTTTCATTATTTACTTGATCAAAACACCTCACACCACACACTGTCCTCAAACATTTCAGTTCCAACACATCCATCCTCCTCCGCACAACCCTATCTGTAGCCTATGCCTCGCAATCATACAACAATGTTCATACCCTTATTCCCTCAAGCATACCTCTTTTTGCTCTTCGAGATAATGTTCTCAACTTCCTCACATTCTTAAATGCTCCTAAAACCTTTGCATCCTCCCCCACCCTATTACTCACTTTTGCTTCCATGGTTCTAAATTCTACCAATACCATTCCCAGATATCTAAAACACTTCACTTCCTCCAGTTTTCCCCATTCAAACTTACTTCCCAATTAACTTGTTCCTCAACCCTACTGAACCTAATAACCTTGCTCTTATTCACATTTACTCTCAACTTTCTTCTTTCACACACTTTATCAAACTCAGTCACCAACCTCTGCAGTTTCTCATCCGATTCAACCACCAGCACTGTATCATCAGCAAACAACAAATGATTTACTTCCCAAGCCCTCTCATCCACAACAGACTGCATACTTGCACCTCTTTCCAAAACTTTTGCATTCACCTCCCTAACCACCCCATCCATAAACAGATTAAACAACCATGGAGACATCAGGCACCCATGCACCAAAGTATATCACTATGTTATAATCTGTCCAGAAGCAGTTTTCCACATTCACTGTCAGCCTTCAACATTATCCCTTTTGGCTAACTTAACTTCTAAGCACATAGCCATACATAACAATTATTAACTTCAGCTCTTTAAAGTCAATCTCACACTTCTTACTGCATTCCAAACAGTGACCACACTATTCTTTTACAAGTCTACCTAATAAGTCTATATCTTATCTTTATTCTTTATTCTGATTGTCTTCCACAAGTGGGAACCTGCTGAACAATGACGAGTTGGTCCATAACTTTTCATGTGGCAAAGACATCAGCCCTTTGCACATTGCAATGATTCACAGTAACCCACCCTTCCTTGCCAATGGTTAGAGCCTACATCACTTGGGATAGATGTGCACATTTGTTATTTTCTCATGATAACAATCTGCTGTCTGGATCTTCAAACTAGTTTTGTTCTTAACTATCTTCATTCAACTTTCACTCATTCATCTACCTGGAACTAAAAAAAAAAATCATCATAGAAAGATGCAAGCTTCCCACTGCACATGTCTGAGGCCCCTGCATCTAGATTATAAATAAATCTAACACCATGGAACAATGATCTTTAAAGTCCTGACTAAACAATGGAAGATACTGACCATATGAAAATATATGAAGGTTATGGAAACTGAAAAACTTTTCTCTCTAAGGCAGTGTCCTGTGAGCATGAAATCTATTTCATGGAAATATATGGGTCAGGACCCTTTCAAATCCCATCATTCTTAAGAGGAGGCACCAGCATTCTCTTACCCTTTACAAACAATCCTAGGATGATATAGCTGATCATTCATTATGCAGGCCCACCCTCAGTCAATTAGCACCTGCCATCAGAGTGACATAATTAACCCACTCTTTTCCAGCCATCAACAGCTCACAATTCACATATCATAGGGCACCAACCCAAGAAAGTCACACACACACACATGTGTGTGTGTGTGTGTGTGTGTGTGTGTGTGTGGCAGAGTAGGGCAAGAAAACTAAGAAATCTACTCATAGGGCATTGCCTTGGAAGGAGGTTTTCAATTTTCAAAACATACAATTCTCTCCCCTGCAGTCTGTGCAACAAGTATGAAAGCAAACACACATGAAAGGGGAGGATTTAAGAGAAAAACCTTCAAAGATGAATCAAAGGAACACTGAAACATGATTCTCCTGAAGGAGAACATCTTAACTACGGTACCATTTGAAAAAAGGTGGAGAAAACTGCTAATGACCATTGGGAGGAAGACCAAGATTGAGGCTAACTTCCTCACATCAAGTGTTCTAATACAAAGCTCTAGTCAAACTAATAAAAGTGTGTATAATCCAAATAAAGAAATGTCTCACTGAGAGGGGTTTCAACAACCAGGGTCCCCTCAGAGTCTCTAAAAAATCAGCTGAGATTAGACCATGATACACCTTTGAAAACTTTCAAGAATGGATAGAAAGAGGATATTTCTAAATTCAATAATTTCATCTTTAGCCAAAAACCTGGGTTTTAAGTTTATCTAAACCCATATAAGACAGTCATCAAAGACAAGAAGATCTTGTCTCTGGATACACATACAAGATCTTATGTCTGAACATAATATGTAATTCACTACTTTTCCCAGAGACCATGTCAATATAAACAGGAGATTCATATAAAAAGAAACTGAGCAGACAGACTAAGCTATAAAAGTAAGTTTTCTGAAAGTTACCACCAGGACTGTGTGGGAACCTAAACTTCTCCAGTCTGTGTTTTGAGAAAGACTGTAGAAGTATATCCCAAATAAATCCTTTTAGAAATACTCGAACTCAGTGATAGGGGTTCTTCAAGGATATTCTTTATGAACAATAGTTTTACATGCCTTGTTGCCTTGTTCTTGTTGTGATAAAGGTTAGAGAAGAACTATAAACAGTCTTAGTTCATTTCTGCGACATCACATAATATGAAGACAAATGATTTTCAAACTCAATTGGTATTGACATGAATGAAAAGGAGAATGTCAAGTATAATGTCATATGTCTGACATACTCCAAACCTATACACCAGTAGTAGAAGTCCCTCTGACATACTCCAAACCTATACAGCAGTAGTAGAAGTCCCAAGTGTTTATTCTACATAGGAACTACCAGCACTACTAAACCCCAAAAAGCAGTCAGTCTGAAAAACTTTCCTATAAACTATACCTGAGGATAAAATCAATCTAGTTTCAAAAATTCCTAAACAAGGACAAAATGTTTGAAACTAGAGAAACATAAATTGAAAGTAAAGCAAAACATTGGTTCTGGTGGCAAAGACACCCATCTGAAATTCCACTCCTACAGAAAGGAAATCATTAAGAAACTTCCCTCTCCATCGACATCTTTGCTAACTGTGTCAGATCTCGGTAAGATATCTACCCTGGTAGAGTATACTCCTTGAAGATAAAAAGTTTGCGTGAAAGGCTTCTGGGCATAGTCAGGAGTCTCTTTTTTCGCAAACAACTCCACAAGCTCCCAAGAGCCAGCTGCCCGTGTTCCCCCACCACTTGCCAGACCAAGCAATACTTGGCATGCTGCTACATCACATGATTACTGTGAAGCTGTTGGCAACTCAAGAGTGAGCCACTTTGATAACTGTTTCTTTCCTTACACCTTGAAGCTTTGGAACTCTCTACACTCACATGTCTGCCACAGGGTCAGGGGGAGTGGAGGAGCCTGGCACGTGTCTACCACAAGTCAGGGTGGAGTGGAGGAGCCTGGCACGTGTCTGCCACAGGTCAGGGTGGAGTGGAGGAGCCTGGCATCTTTCTCAATAACAATGACCAAGCACATTCTGAAAGACAGGTTTCTCACTTCCTTCAAAATATGTAAACATTCCCTTGATTCATATTTTTCCCTTTCATAATCCTCTCTATACTTCAATTATCAAGGCCCGTCCTTAATAAGGACTTTTATCCATGACTGGAATTCCCAACATTGAAAAATAATAATCATTTCCTTTCACATTACAATTATATCCTCAACTGTCACATTAGTTACCTTTGCATTTAATCTTTCCATCAATTCTAAGAGAGGCAAAGATTAGCCAGAGCTCTGTTCATCAAGCAGTGAACAGCTAAAGTGCTGTCTATCAGATATTCCATACATAAATCTACATAAATCTAAGAACGTTTTGGGAGATGAAAAACCATGGAACCAACAGCAACTTAATGTTGATATAACTTGTGCCCCACCACATGACCATATATAGAATGAAAGTCCTGTCCATACTTCAAAGAGTCTGTCCAAACCACCAGAGATGTCCCTAGAGGTCTGCAAGGTTAGGGTTTTTGAAGGGTTCTCTATATTATTCCACCAAACTAAAGATTTAAGAAGTTTTCAGGGAAGTGCTCCATAAGATCTCAGCTGGCTGCAAGAAATATATGTGACTATATGGAAAATAAACTTTTTAGCCTGCAGCCTCATCTTGTCATGGATGGAACAGCAAAACTGAACTCTCCAAATGCTGCTACAGATGATGCCAAAACATAAAGAACTAGGTTATCAAGGCAAATACAACATGCCTATAATCCTGAGTTTTGTACCCTGGAAGACAAAGAATGCCAGTCTGAGAATTCTAATCTCTTCCATGGAGGAATCAGGCTGGGAACTAATGGTGTCGAAGACTTAAATGCTCTTGTCTATGAGACTGAGATCCTGAAGAAAAGTGGAGGCAAATCAAAGCTAATGTTTCAAGGGACATAATTTTGAGAACAGGGCCAAACTATCAAGAAAAAAATTATTAAAAACCTAGGTAGATGACTTCGAAAGAGGCACACTCAGTCGTAATAATGGTCTTCTTCCTGAGAGTAGTAAAGCTCTCTTAAATCATTCTATCTATCTACACTTCTGATGCCCATTCCATCTGGGAACTCCCTCAAGGATGTGGTCATGGCTAAAGGGTCTCCATAATAGGTTAGCTCCTTTGCCATTAATGTCTCACACTTTACAGGCCACTAGCAGAGGGCAACTCTAGCACAATGTTTTCAGGCTAGCGATTACTTTTACCTAATCTCTTGACCTAATGTTCATGCCTAATGTCCCAACTATCTATTTCTACCTAATGCTCCCATCTAATGTTCTTACTTACTACTTCTACCTAATGTTTCAACCTAATGCTCCTGCCTTATGTTCCTACATACATCTTCTATCCATCACTCCTACCACTTTGCCAAAAGACAGGGTGAGCCCATGGCACTCACTGCAGAAAAATAGATTTATGAAGAATCAGTTGAGTGTTGTTATGTGGGCCATGGAGAGATTGTAAGTTTGAGTACACAATGCCAGCAGTCTAACTGTGGGTGAGGCAGAGAGAAAAGACACATACCTGAGTCTGAGGAGTGCAACCTGACAACCACTGAAGCACTAGCTCACTACAAAACCATCACTAACCCTCCCAATACCCAGGTGGGTGGTACTGGTAACATACCTCCCAGGTTGGCGGCTGCCTAACAACTACTATCTCTAAATTATTCCTTTTAAGATTGAGAATACCACATCATTCAACTCTATATCACCTCCCTGTCCACTACTTTTCTCTAAAGAGACAGAATTAATAAATATTGATTTAACAGTGATAAGTGAAGAAGATCTACCTCTAAAAATCTTTTCTATTGCCCCAGGGGAAAAAAGAAGCCACAGCCTGATTTCTGCAATGTGACTGAGACAGATTACACAAAGTCTGTATGGAACTGAATGCTGTTTCAAGGCGAGCCTCAAGACTCTTCCAATGAGTTCTAGGTAATTAAATGCTCTTTCAGGGAGGGAAAGGATTCACAAAGAGCAAACTGCTACAGAAAACTTACCAGACTGATACAAATGGCCTAGGGAAATACTGTCATATCCAAAAAAGGAATACTCCATCCTCCTTTTATGAGGATCTGCTCTGGAGAATATCCAAGACAAACTCAGCATTTTGTAAACAAAATACACATCTCAGAAAGGGCCACAGGTAAGATATGGTTTTTGACTGAGTTGAGATTCTATGTCGTCAGGGATATGGCACACGAAAATTAGCTAGAATATCATCCTTGGAAAAAAAGGTGTCTGGAAGGCCAGAGAATTTGAATCTCCCCATGAGAGTAATCTTCAAAGCATTGGGTATCTCTGAAAAAAAAAAAATCAAGGAATAGTAAGACAGGCAATCTGATCTTTGAGAGGGCTTGTTTAGCATAAAACAGATCACCTTCCTTAGGGAAGGTTGTTCTTAATTTCTCATACCACAACTAATCTCCAAGAATAATGTCCATCTTAGAACTATCAGGCAGCAGGAGGTTCCAAAGAAAGCGACCATGAAAACTGAGGAAAATCACATTTCAACACTTCTCAGACATACTAAACTTTGAAGGATTAACCAGAGCTCCCTTATTATGAGACTCTAACTCAACACAATGGTGTTGTTAGTGGGAGGGGCAGGGTTGGATCACCACTATTTCTGTGCAAGAAATACATGGATGGTTCCATATGTTTATTCAAATAGTGGTAACCAAGCTCCTTTTACCAATTTTTCATTTTGAAATCGCAGCCACGTCCACTCCATCCAAAACCAATTCTGCTGTGTTCATGGTCCAACAAAAATTTATAAGTATGTGGAAGCTATAAAAGGGTCTCCTTGCCTGAGGAGAGAAGCATCCAGTGGAGGAGGACTGTATGCCTGCACAAGGGCAAAGTCAGCCTGTATACAGCTTGAGGCAGGGTCTGGCTGCCTATTCACGTCGAGGATGGGGAAGACCAAGAAGCATCCTCAGAAAGTGAGATGATCAAAGAATTAATTCAAAGTCCTGCATCCATTGTTATTCAGTCCATGGAAAGGGACTTCTGCCCTATAGATCGTTTTGTAAATACTGGTACTCACAAGATTCTCATGAAAGCCCAATATCAAGGGAAATCGGTACGACGACTCAAGTTAATTGCCTCAAAAGGGCTGCCTTGAAAGGATACCTCTACCTCTGGCAGAGGCATACTTAGATGTAGTAATGGTCTTCCTCCAGAAATGTAGCAATTAAGTTCTCAAATTATTCTTTCAAGATATGCAATAACAAGTGCCACTCTTGAATAAAAAATGTGCCAACAAAACTCAGTGATGAATCCCATCTCTGACATAAAAAACACCACTCTAGGATTTAGGGGAGAAGAACTTGACATGCAGCTGCCATAGTGAACACTTCACATGAGGGGTCATCTGCAACAACAAAACCTTCATCCTATTATATCTTACATGATCAACCTTTTTTTACACTGCATATTGACTTCACACAGTTCTTTTCAACGTTTTCACCCTCTTCCATACATTCCCATCTGGAGCTTATACCTCACATCCATACATCAGGACTACTATACCTTCAAATAAGCCCATCTTCATCCTCCTAGATAGTGACCTCTCTTTTCACACAATCCCCAATGCTCCCAGGACCTCCTCCTCTTTACCCACCATATGACTCCCTTCACATCCCACAGTTTCATGCAATGCCATGTCCATTCTCAGGTAGCCAAAAACACTTCACATCCTTCAAGTTTTCTTAAATGAAACTTACACCCTAACCCATCTCTCTCCACTGCTAAACCTTAAAGGTTTATTCTTATTCACATTCACTCTTTTTTATTCACACATACTTCCAAGTTCAAAAATCAGCTTCTGCTGTTTTTTCCCCAAATCTGCCAACAGCACCAAGTCATTAGCAAACAGTAACTAACTGACTTCCAAAGCCCCTCACCCCAACAGACTGCAGACCTGCTTCTCTCCCCAAGACCCTTGCAATCACCTCCCTCACCATCCCATTCACAATTAAATTAAACAGCCATGGTGACATCACACACCCCTGCTGCAGATCCACTTTAACTTGAAACCACTCATCCGGCTCCCTTCCTACTTGCAAGCATGCCTTACTATCTTGATAAAACTGAAGTTTCTAGCAACTTTTCTCCCAAACCACACATTGTAACACTTTACACATAGAGAAAATAACTTAATAATGAAAACAACATAAAAAGATACCAATTCATGAAAAAAACCAGGTTGATAGTAACACCAACATGCAGAATACGTGAAAGCACACAATCCAAAAGAAACCAAGGAGGTATATTACAGGTACACCATCGATTTTTCGGCACTCTTGGTTCCGAAGCCTTACCGGATTAACCATTTTGCCAGACCAACTGTGGTCACGTAATAATAATTCATCAACACACCTCTAACCCACTAATTATACATCTCCCATGTGTCTAAAGTATACCATGGATGCAAGAAATTCAAATTAAACAAATATTGAATGTTTGAGCATCCTAAGATGGTAAGTCTGTCCTTAGATTGTTTGAATCCAGTGGGGTCTTCTTCGTTTTCCGTCATTAGCGTTTTCCTAGGTGTGCATCGCCAGAATAAGGCAATTACATCTGCATTATACACCTGCTCAGGACGGAGGTGCTTGTCAGCTATGAGTTTAGCAAATTCATCCACATACTCAGCAGCTCCTTCATGGTTTGCGATCCGCTTTTCTCCGCCCACTTTATTCATGGAAACTCCATGACGCTTCTTGAATCTTTGAAGCCATCCTTCACTATAGTCATGCTTATGTAATTTAAGTTCTTTATGGAAGAACTTAGCCTTGTCTATTATCATGCTACCTGACAAGTCAACTCCATCACTCTGATGCTGTCGAAACCATTCCATTATCACACAATCATGCTCAGTACTCTTACCATCTTTCATAGTTTTTCTAATCATCATTTGCTTCTTGGAATCGCTGTCTGCATAGAATTTCAATATTTTCTCCCTCTGCTTCTTTATATCATAAACAGGTGATGCCAATACTGCAGATGTCACACAGCTTACTCACCGAAACACCATGGTCCATTTTATTCAACAGATCTTTATCTTGGATTGATATGGATTGGTGTTTCAACTGACACCACGACTGACACTCTCAAATGTCTTAGAAGCCATAGCTAGGGTTAAATTTAAGCAAAATAAGCTAAGAATCAAGCAGAAATGCAGTATCACCACCAACAAGTGCAGTGTAAAGAATGTAAATAAGCATACCCTACACACAATGCCATCTATGGCCGCCCAGTAAACTAGTCTGGTGGCCACGGTAATTCAAGTTCCCACACGTAATTTTGTCCGGACTAAAGGAGGTGCCAAACCATCAGTTGCCGGAAATTCAGTGGTGTACCTGTACCAGTACCACCCGCCTGGGTATCAGGAGGTTTAGTGACATCTGCTTAGTGAGCCAGCACTTTAGTGGTTGTCAAGTTGCTCTCCTCTGACCCAAGTAGCTGTCTTTTCTCTCTGCTTCACTAACATGTGGACTACTGGCATTCTGTCCACAAATATACAATCTCTCCCTGTCATAAGTACCACTTGACAATAGTTAACTCAGCTAGCTCATTCTTTGTAGCTCTAGATTTTCCTGTGGCAAGCACTGAGTGCTAGCCATGCCTTTTGGCAAAATAGTAGGAGCAGTAAATAGAAGTAGTAAGAAGGAACATTTAGGCAGGAGCATCAGGCAGAAACATTAGGGAGAAGTGGTAGGTAGGGGCATTAGATAGTAGCCTCTGCACTGAAGGCTATGAAGTGGCAATGGAGTTCTTTAGCTATGGAGTCTTTGTTGCTATGGCCACCCCTTTAAGGGGGTTCCAATTGGAACAGGTGTCAGAGAGAAAGACAGAAAGACAGAATCACTGGATGGGAGTGGGTCAATGATGTCAATCATTGGTGGTTGCTGATTGGCTGAGGATGGGTGCATCAATAATGAGCATGCAGCTAAGATCACCACAGGATTGTCCATAGAGGTTAAGACAGAGCTGGTGCCTTCTCATTGGAACCATGAGGGATGGAAGGGCCCCGACCAGTACACTCCCAAGGAATATATCTCATGCTTGTGGGGCACACCACATTAGTGAGAAAATTGTGGATTTACTATTTCCTTCTGTACACTTTTTCAACTATCAAGGATTAGATAGCATTAGATCTCCATTCCTGATTTCCTCTCTTACTTATCAACAAAGACATGCAAGGATATGCAGGATTAATTTTCTAAGAGGTAGCCTCAAAACGCCATTCTCACTTTATTATATTTTAGAGGGGTGGTTTTGCTTCTCACATATTTAGTGTTTACATATGAATACATTTGCAATTAAAGGGTAAGTATAATTACTCATTTGCTCATTTTTGTGAACAGTGATAGATACTTCTTACTCATGATGCAAAGAAATAAAACACTAGGGATTGAAGATATCATAATATGGAAAATAATACACAGGTCACATGAGAGAAAGAGTAACCATGTGGTTTTTCATTGTTAATCTAGACAGTGCATGAAAACTTAAAGTAAGTCTAATTCATCTTGAGTATTAAAAATCAAAAGGATGTTTTCTTATGACCAATCACTGAAATATGCATGCCCAGCTAGGCACCAAACTGGTCATAAACAAAACTGTAGGCTTTGAGGTTTAAGAAAAAATAAAAAATACAGAAATTTTATTAGTCTCTACAATAAACAATTGGGAAATGTGTCTAGTTAAGAAAGCAAGATTATTCGATATGATCAAAATGACCTTTATCACAACAGTATCTCACGAATAAATCATTTTTGTTTAAATATGATGAATTACTATCATAATGATACAAAATCCAAATTCATCCATAAAAATAAGATGTGACAATCATTTATCGTTTCAATTTCTCAGCAACTAGCTAATTAACTTCTTAATAACAAAAGACACTGCAGAAAAATAAGCAACATTATGCAATCATATGTCCTAGCTCTTGCAATAACTTGAACTTGATCTCAGAAGTGTCAAGGGAAGGATAGTGCTTAAAACTAGTCTTAAGTGCTCATTCTTATTTCTTCAATGCAGAGTTAGGCCCTCTTGCTGTAAAATACTACAATACATATTGTGCAACTATGTCATTTTTCTGAAAATCAATGTTTTTGCCTTCGCTGATGACTGACTTCTGGATAATGAACTCAGCATTTATAGACAATCAATCAGTCTCTCTTGCTGGAGACTTTTTACATACACCAAACAATAATTCTTAAAAAGAATTAATGCCACACAAAAGAGCTAATAAATCTTTACTTCGTTTGCAAATAAAGGAAATGCAAAGAAGGGAAAACAGCTACTAATATCATTACATACGTTTTGTTCTCATAAGAAATACCAAAGGGAGCAAGAAATCTTTCCCGTTACAATAAAAAATAATTTATAATGGTTATGGTTGCTCTACTATGCAGTGATGATGAAACAATCTGCATTTTGCCAAATGACTATTTCATGTATTTCTTCAGAAGAGCTATCAAAAACTCTTAAACTTGACCAAATTTGTAATTCATAAATAAAGTCATTAAAAAAGCAAGGACAACCAGATATTACATTCAATAAAATCACCTTTGGAGAAACTAAGCCCTTTACAAAATCAACATCCACACCACACTGACAGGCATCAGGTCTGGAAAAAAAAAAAAGGAATTTGGAACAAGCACTGACTTCTTAACAATCATAAACACTCAACATCTACGCAAGAACAAAACTTTTCCAATATAATCCTAATTCCAGCTTACTCAGCATCTATTTCTTAGTAACAGCACTAGACCCCTATCATTTCTTATTCAATCAACCCTCCTCACACAGCATCTATCTATCTACACCTCAGAGGCCCATTATCTTCAAGAACTACCATCAAGGGGGTGGCCATGGCAGAGGTCTCCACTTGTCCTTACATGCCTGCGATGCATTCATTATTCCATACATTCTTCCACCATTCTTTCCTTTAAATACAATTTCATTCTATTTACCCATGTCACAGGTGGTCTCCCTCTCACATCAACTCCTTTCATCATACTACCTTACACTGTCCTTGTAAACTCCTCATCTTGCATTCTTTCCACATGCCCAAACCATCTCAAGGTATTATGTTTCAACCACTCTATCACTTCACAATCCATTCCCTGCCATGCCAAATCTCTCATACACCTCATTTTCTTCATTCCATCTAGTTATACCAAAGGTTCCTCTAAATCAACTCATTTCCATAGGCTGGGTTCTTTATGTCTGTGACTCATTCCTGTTTATGTTTTGGCTACATAGGTTTGGGTCATGAGGGCTATGCTGTCCCTTAAACCATTCTGCACTTCCATACTTACTCTTTTACCCTACATTATTCTATCAAGGACCAAGTGACTCTTCTGCCCTGTACTGCCCTCTCCCTTATCTCTTAATTTCATATTGCTAAACTTACCCAAGATAGCTCCTAAATACTTAAATTCTGTCACCTCTTTCAGTATTTCTCCCCAAATTTTCTAAAAAACAGTAAGTACACTTTCTTCTCTTACTCTATAGGGCTTTACAGAATTACTCAATAGGTCATTGTAAAATCTTTACTTTCACTCTGTTTCCTTTTAAACACCACTACTTTACTTCTGCTTGCATTTACCTCCAATTGCCTATGATTACACCCACCATAAAATACACAGCCTTCTGCAACTCCTCTTCACTCTCAGCAAACAACACAGCATCATCCACAAACAGGCTTGTCATGAGCCATCATACCTCATTCCCACACTCCATCGATAGAACCATTTTCTCTAGCTTTGCTTTCCTCCTTCCTACAACTCAATCCAAGTTTATGTTAAAAAGTTATGGTATCACAAAACCCTGGCTCACTCCCAAATGTTTACCGAAACTTTCACTCAACTCTCCATCACCCTTACACATGCATTTGCTCCTTTACAGAAGGATTTCAAACCATCCAACAGTTGTCCCCCCAACCACATATGTCTTTAACACATTCCAAAAAGCATTCAACTCTGTCATATGCTTTCTCCTGAGTGATAAGGATTGCATACAGATTCTTCCCAAACCACAATCATTCTCACTGCAAAAATCTGATCCACACATCCCTTACCTTTCCTAAAACCCCTCTGGTTCTCACTTATTCTATATTCAGTAACCTCCATTACTCTAATAAGCAACACTTTTCCATACACTTTTCCTGGTATAATTAACATATCTATTCCCCTATAATTGCTACTGCCATCCTCGGCATCTTCTTTGAATAAAGGAACAATAACAGCTTTCGACCAGTCTTAAGGCACACCTGAATAATTGGCACCTCACCTTCTCTTACATTCATTCATCAGTTCTTCAAAATACCATCTTCCTTTTAATTTCTCCTTTTGATTCAGCAATTCCCTTTCCTTACTTCTCACATTTACACTTTCACTCTTACATCCACCTCTTTCTAATATGCTTTTAATTTTCCCAAAGCTTTTCACTTAACTTTCTTCCAAAACTGTTCATCTACTCTTCATTTGCTTTCCTCTATCAGCTCCATAACATTTTGCTTAAACACCGTATATCTTTTCCTACTCCTTTACTGAACTCCCACTGGTAAATACCTTTCAAGTAATCTACCACATGCCTTTTTATTCTCTTCCTCAGCATTTCTACTTTCATCTATCCACTATGTATTTCCAATTTCATTCTTATATATCACAACCTTGTATCAAACTACTAATACTACAACCTTTAACAGTTTTTTTCTAAACATTTCAAACACCTCATTCACACATGACTGCATCCCTATATTAACTGCACTTTCATCTAAACTTTCTGTTAAACTTCATTCATACTCCTTACATTCTTCCAGTCATCTTCATGTTTGCCATCACTTTTACCTCTCCATGCTCCCTTACACTATACCTCCACTTCTCCCTGATCCTCACCTCCACAAGAGCTAAAAAATTGCAAGATGGTCAGAATCTCTTGAAGACTTCTATCAAAACTATAGGATCCAGCACAGCCTTTCTCAACCTTTCATCCACTGCCACATGTCAATCAAACCCCTTTGCTCCCCTTTGCTCTTCTCTTCCACCATTCCTCATGAGTGTATCTTTGTGGATGATCTTGTACTTTACCCACACTATTCTTGATCCGTTTCATCCATACTCTGTAACAATCTTCCATACTTCCAGCGATAGCACAATTCTACATCCTTCTTTCCCTCTTCCCTGATAATTTTCATTCATTCCCATCCATACTACTCCTCCTTCCATATCCTCACACAACCTACATTCATCATTTCCATTTTCATTCCATACACCCTGCCCACTGATATGGGTTTCACAAATTCCCAGCAAATCCAAACTATAATTCAAAAAATTTGCCACAAGCTTCCTTTTACTCTCATCAGTAATCCCATTAAGTGCCATCACCCTAAACCAATTGTCCCATTTACCCCAGGCATAACTGGTGGTCTCCAGTACTGCTTCTCAGCCTCTAATGCCTCAATCTTGACAGGCCACTGACAAAAGGCAACTCCAGCACAACATTTCCATGAGGTGGCGGGGCTTTCAGATTGTCCAAAAAGCTAAAATTTCAAAACATTTTACGTGTTGGTCTGCTTTAAAAAACTATTGCCCCGATGAAGTTGGGTAACACACCTTACACACCATATATTGTCCTCAAACATTTCCTTTGCAACACATTCACCCTGTCCTCTACATTTCTGTTTACAGCTCACAGCTCACATCCAACTGCACTGATAGGACTACTATACCATCAAGCATACAAATCTTTGCCCTTAAAGACAGACTTCACTTTCCATATATTCTTCAATGCACTGAGGACCACTGGTCCCTCACCCATCCTACAGCTCACTTCAGCTCCCAAGGTTCCATTCAATTATGCATCCACTCCTAGGTACCTAAAACACTACACTTTCAATTCTGCTCATTCAAACTCATACTCCAAGTAACCTCTCTCTTTCTATTACAAAACTTAATAACCATTTATTCACTTTCAGACTTACCTTTTTCCTTTCACACACTCCCCAAATTCAGTAACTAGCTTCTTAAGTTTCTCACTTGAATCTTCTACTAGCATCACACCATCAGCAAAAACAACAAAAACAACTGACTCCCCCCAAGCCCAAGCAGGCTAGATATCTACTACTCTCTCCAAAACCTATGCATTCAACTACCATAGCACCACATCCATAAAGAGATTAAACAGCCATGGTGACATATCACATCCCAGCTGCAGATCCACCTTCACCTACAACCACTCACCCTCCTCTCTACCCACCCACACACATGCCTAACTCTCCTGATAAAAACCAACTCACTGCACATTCCACAAAGTATCTCAATCAACTTTCATCATATGATCTCCCCATATCCATAAATGCTATATACAAAGCTTTCTGTTTCTCTAAGCTTTTCTTGTGTAAAATCTTAAAAGAAACTACCTGATCCACACATCCTCTACCACTCTTCAAACAACATTGTTCTGCCCTAATCACATGCTCCGTGCTTTCAACCTTCCTCTTAATCACCACTTGTCCATACAGCTAACCAGTGCACTCAACAAACTCAAATCCCCGTACTTTGTGTGTGTGTGTGTGTGTGTGTGTGTGTGTGTGTGTGTGTGTGTGTGTGTGTGTGTGTATTGGGAGGTAAGTTTGAATGGAGAAAAACTGGAGAAAGTAAAATGTTTTAGATATCTGAGAGTGGGCTTAGCAGTGGATGGAACCATGGAAGTGGAAGTGAGTCACAGGGTGGGGGAGGGGGCAAAGGTTCTGGAGGCATCAAAGAATGTGTGGAAGGCGAGAACTTTATCTCGGAGAGCAAAAATGGGTATGTTTGAAGGAATAGTGGTTCCAACAATGTTATATGATTGCGAGGTATAGGCAATACATAGGGTTGTGCGGAGGAGGGTGGATGTGTTGGAAATGAAATGTTTGAGGACAAGATGTGGTGTGAGGTTTGATCAAGTAAGTAATGAAAGGGTAAGAGAGATTTTTTTTTTTTTTTTTTTTTTTTTTTTTTTTATACTTTGTCGCTGTCTCCCGCGTTTGCGAGGTAGCGCAAGGAAACAGACGAAAGAAATGGCCCAACCCCCCCCCCCCCCATACACATGTACATACACACGTCCACACACGCAAATATTCATACCTACACAGCTTTCCATGGTTTACCCCAGACGCTTCACATGCCTTGATTCAATCCACTGACAGCACGTCAACCCCTGTATACCACATCGCTCCAATTCACTCTATTCCTTGCCCTCCTTTCACCCTCCTGCATGTTCAGGCCCCGATCACACAAAATCCTTTTCACTCCATCTTTCCACCTCCAATTTGGTCTCCCTCTTCTCCTCGTTCCCTCCACCTCCGACACATATATCCTCTTGGTCAATCTTTCCTCACTCATTCTCTCCATGTGCCCAAACCATTTCAAAACACCCTCTTCTGCTCTCTCAACCACGCTCTTTTCATTTCCACACATCTCTCTTACCCTTACGTTACTTACTCGATCAAACCACGTCACACCACACTTTGTCCTCAAACATCTCATTTCCAGCACATCCATCCTCCTGCGCACAACTCTATCCATAGCCCACGCCTCGCAACCATACAACATTGTTAGAACCACTATTCCTTCAAACATACCCATTTTTGCTTTCCAAGATAATGTTCTTGACTTCCACACCTTCTTCAAGGCTCCCAGAATTTTCGCCCCCTCCCCCACCCTATGATCCACTTCCGCTTCCATGGTTCCATCCGCTGCCAGATCCACTCCCAGACATCTAAAACACTTCACTTCCTCCAGTTTTTCTCCATTCAAACTTACCTCCCAATTGACTTGACCTTCAACCCTACTGTACCTAATAACCTTGCTCTTATTCACATTTACTCTTAACTTTCTTCTTTCACACACTTTACCAAACTCAGTCACCAGCTTCTGCAGTTTCTCACATGAATCAGCCACCAGCGCTGTATCATCAGCGAACAACAACTGACTCACTTCCCAAGCTCTCTCATCCCCAACAGACTTCATACTTGCCCCTCTTTCCAAAACTCTTGCATTCACCTCCCTAACAACCCCATCCATAAACAAATTAAACAACCATGGAGACATAACACACCCCTGCCGCAAACCTACATTCACTGAGAACCAATCACTTTCCTCTCTTTCTACACGTACACGTGCCTCACATCCTCGATAAAAACTTTTCACTGCTTCTAACAACTTGCCTCCCACACCATATATTCTTAATACCTTCCACAGAGCATCTCTATCAACTCTATCTATATATATCTATATATAAGTCCACGGGGAAAATGAAGCACGATAAGTTCCCAAGTGCACTTTCATGTAATAATCACATCATCAGGGGAGACACAAGAGAGAAATATAACAATCAGTTGATATAAAATGAAGAGACGTAGCTAGGACGCCACTTGGTAAGCATGTGATTGTCCAAGACAGACAACAAGCGTATCATAAACTTATTATGTGGACAAGAAGGTGAATTGTTTACAAATTCTATAAACAATAAAGTTATCCAATTTGTATAGAACTTCAATAGTATCAAGGTTATAATTCTTTGTGTATTAAATAATAGAAGATTCAATGATGTTTCTCGTGGTACTGGAGTTAGAGTTAATAACTGAGATGGCATTACTCCAGTCAATACAATGATCATAGTTTTGAATGTGATCAAACAAGGCATTTGATTCTTGTCCTGTTCTTATACTATACTTGTGTTGCTTAAGTCCAACAAAAAGATCCTTACCAGTCTGCCCAACATAAAACATCACAATTTCTACATGGCACATTATAGATGCATCCAGGAGAATTTTCTGGTGAGTTCCTGATTAAGATATTCTTTATAGTATTACTGTTGCTTAAGGCAACATTTACATTAAAGGATTTAAGCAACATAGGAAGTAAAGTAAAATTATCATTAAAAGGGAGAACTAAAAGATTCTTGGTGTCAATGGGAGATTTGGGCTCAACTCTATAAAATGATTTCTTTGCTAACTTAAGGGATTTATCTATGAAAGATCTAGAGTACTTTAACTTAATCCAATAGAATATATCTTCTCAAACTCATCATCAATAAACTCTGGGCTGAGAATACGTGGTGCCCTAAGGAACAGAGATTATGCATATTATAGATGCATCCAGGAGAATTTTCTGGTGAGTTCCTGATTAAGATATTCTTTATAGTATTACTGTTGCTTAAGGCAACATTTACATTAAAGGACTTAAGCAACATAGGAAGTAAAGTAAAATTATCATTAAAAGGGAGAACTAAAAGATTCTTGGTGTCAATGGGAGATTTGGGCTCAACTCTATAAAGTGATTTCTTTGCTAACTTAAGGGATTTATCTATGAAAGATCTAGAGTACTTTAACTTAGATCCAATAGAATATATCTTCTCAAACTCATCATCAATAAACTCTGGGCTGAGAATACGTGGTGCCCTAAGGAACAGAGATTGAAATGATGATAATTTAACTCTGTCATGTTGAGGTTTTTTTTTTTTTTTTTTTTTTCACTGTCTCCCGCGTTTGCGAGGTAGCGCAAGGAAACAGACAAAAGAAATGGCCCAACCCACCCCCATACACATGCCTTGATTCAATCCACTGACAGCACGTCAACCCCGGTATACCACATCGATCCAATTCACTCTATTCCTTGCCCTCCTTTCACCCTCCTGCATGTTCAGGCCCCGATCACACAAAATCTTTTTCACTCCATCTTTCCACCTCCAATTTGGTCTCCCTCTTCTCCTCGTTCCCTCCACCTCCGACACATATATCCTCTTGGTCAATCTTTCCTCACTCATTCTCTCCATGTGACCAAACCATTTCAAAACACCCTCTTCTGCTCTCTCAACCACGCTCTTTTTATTTCCACACATCTCTCTTACCCTTACGTTACTTACTCGATCAAACCACCTCACACCACACATTGTCCTCAAACATCTCATTTCCAGCACATCCATCCTCCTGCGCACAACTCTATCCATAGTCCACGCCTCGCAACCATACAACATTGTTGGAACCACTATTCCTTCAAACATACCCATTTTTGCTTTCCGAGATAATGTTCTCGACTTCCACACATTCTTCAAGGCTCCCAGAATTTTCGCCCCCTCCCCCACCCTATGATCCACTTCCGCTTCCATGTTTCCATCCGCTGCCAGATCCACTCCCAGATATCTAAAACACTTCACTTCCTCCAGTTTTTCTCCATTCAAACTCACCTCCCAATTGACTTGACCCTCAACCCTACTGTACCTAATAACCTTGCTCTTATTCACATTTACTCTTAACCTTCTTCTTTCACACACTTTACCAAACTCAGTCACCAGCTTCTGCAGTTTCTCACATGAATCAGCCACCAGCGCTGTATCATCAGCGAACAACAACTGACTCACTTCCCAAGCTCTCTCATCCCCAACAGACTTCATCCTTGCCCCTCTTTCCAAAACTCTTGCATTCACCTCCCTAACAACCCCATCCATAAACAAATTAAACAACCATGGAGACATCACACATCCCTGCCGCAAACCTACATTCACTGAGAACCAATCACTTTCCTCTCTTCCTACACATGCACATGCCTTACATCCTCGATAAAAACTTTTCACTGCTTCTAACAACTTGCCTCCCACACCATATATTCTTAATACCTTCCACAGAGCATCTCTGTCAACTCTATCATATGCCTTCTCCAGATCCATAAATGCTACATACAAATCCATTTGCTTTTCTAAGTATTTCTCACATACATTCTTCAAAGCAAACACCTGATCCACACATCCTCTACCACTTCTGAAACCACACTGCTCTTCCCCAATCTGATGCTCTGTACATGCCTTCACCCTCTCAATCAATACCCTCCCATACAATTTGCCAGGAATACTCAACAAACTTATACCTCTGTAATTTGAGCACTCACTCTTATCCCCTTTGCCTTTGTACAATGGCACTATGCACGCATTCCGCCAATCCTCAGGCACCTCACCATGAGTCATACATACATTAAATAACCTTACCAACCAGTCAACAATACAGTCACCCCCTTTTTTAATAAATTCCACTGCAATACCATCCAAACCTGCTGCCTTGCCGGCATTCATCTTCCGCAAAGCTTTTACTACCTCTTCTCCGTTTACCAAATCATTTTCCCTAACCCTCGCACTTTGCACACCACCTCGACCAAAACACCCTATATCTGCCACTCTATCATCAAACACATTCAACAAACCTTCAAAATACTCACTCCATCTCCTTCTCACATCACCACTACTTGTTATCACCTCTCCATTTGCGCCCTTCACTGAAGTTCCCATTTGCTCCCTTGTCTTACGCACTTTATTTACCTCCTTCCAGAACATCTTTTTATTCTCCCTAAAATTTAATGATACTCTCTCACCCCAACTCTCATTTGCCCTTTTTTTCACCTCTTGCACCTTTCTCTTGACCTCCTGTCTCTTTCTTTTATACGTCTCCCACTCAATTTCATTTTTTTCCCTGCAAAAATCGTCCAAATGCCTCTCTCTTCTCTTTCACTAATACTCTTACTTCTTCATCCCACCACTCACTACCCTTTCTAATCAACCCACCTCCCACTCTTCTCATGCCACAAGCATCTTTTGCGCAATCCATCATTGATTCCCTAAATACATCCCATTCCTCCCCCACTCCCCTTACTTGAGATAAGTAATAATGGATATATGAGCATACATTGTTAGATTTTCTGTATATGCTAAACTTAAACTTGTTTTCTTGCCTATGAACCATGCAATCTAAAAATGGTAACACAACATTATTTTCATTTTCTACAGTAAATCTGATGGAAGGTAATAAATTGTTCTGGATGATATTCATTTACCTGTTTCAAAGTCAGCTCTCATTGAATTGATAAAATTGTGTATAACAGACTGTGTATATCAATTCCATGGAGAATATTATGCAAAAAAATTTGGTATGGCAATGGGTAACCCTCTTTCACTTGTACTAAGTAATATCTATATGGAATTCTTTGAAACAAAATTACTAAAGGATATCTTACCTTCTAACGCAATATGGGTTCGGTATGTAGATGATGTTCTTTGTGTTTCGCCAACAAATGAAAATTTAAAAACATTTCTCCCCTTACTTAACAACTTAGTATCTTCCATCAAATCTACTGTATAAAATTAAAATAATGGTATGTTACCATTTTTAGATTGCATGATCCATAGGCAATAAAACAAATTTAAGTATGGCCAACAAATGAAAATTTACAAATATTTCTCCCATTACTTAACAATTGTCTTGGACAATCACGTTTCCCAAATGGTGTCCTAGCTACATCTCTTTGTTGTATATCAACTGATTGTTATACTTCCCTCTTGTGTCTCCAATGATGATGTGATTATTACACAAAAGTGCACCTGGGAACTTATCGTGTTTCATTTTCCCTAAGGACAAATAGGAGTATATTTGATCACACACAAAAAAAAAGTGATCCTTTCCAATATATATATATATATATATATATATATATATATATATATATATATATATATATATATAATATATATATATATATATATTTTTTATTTTTTTTATTATACTTTGTCGCTGTCTCCCGCGTTTGCGAGGTAGCGCAAGGAAACAGACGAAAGAAATGGCCCAACCCACCCCCCATACACATGTATATACATACGTCCACACACGCAAATATACATACCTACACAGCTTTCCATGGTTTACCCCAGACGCTTCACATGCCCTGATTCAATCCACTGATAGCACATCAACCCCGGTATACCACATCGCTCCAATTCACTCTATTCCTTGCCCTCCTTTCACCCTCCTGCATGTTCAGGCCCCGATCACACAAAATCTTTTTCACTCCATCTTTCCACCTCCAATTTGGTCTCCCTCTTCTCCTCGTTCCCTCCACCTCCGACACATATATCCTCTTGGTCAATCTTTCCTCACTCATCCTCTCCATGTGCCCAAACCACTTCAAAACACCCTCTTCTGCTCTCTCAACCACGCTCTTTTTATTTCCACACACCTCTCTTACCCTTACGTTACTTACTCGATCAAACCACCTCACACCACACATTGTCCTCAAACATCTCATTTCCATCACATCCATCCTCCTGCGCACAACTCTATCCATAGCCCACGCCTCGCAACCATACAACATTGTTGGAACCACTATTCCTTCAAACATACCCATTTTTGCTTTCCGAGATAATGTTCTCGACTTCCACACATTCTTCAAGGCCCCCAGAATTTTCGCCCCCTCCCCCACCCTATGATCCACTTCCGCTTCCATGGTTCCATCCGCTGCCAGATCCACTCCCAGATATCTAAAACACTTTACTTCCTCCGGTTTTTCTCCATTCAAACTTACCTCCCAATTGACTTGACCTTCAACCCTACTGTGCCTAATAACCTTGCTCTTATTCACATTTACTCTTAACTTTCTTCTTTCACACACTTTACCAAACTCAGTCACCAGCTTCTGCAGTTTCTCACATGAATCAGCCACCAGCGCTGTATCATAAGCGAACAACAACTGACTCACTTCCCAAGCTCTCTCATCCCCAACAGACTTCATACTTGCCCCTCTTTCCAAAACTCTTGCATTCACCTCCCTAACAACCCCATCCATAAACAAGTGTTTATATTATATTTTATTTATTTATTTTATTTTGCTTTGTCGCTGTCTCCCGCGTTTGCGAGGTAGCGCAAGGAAACAGACGAAAGAAATAGACCAACCCACCCCCATACACAACGTATATACATACACGTCCACACACGCAAATATACATACCTATACATCTCAATGTACACATATATATACATACACAGACACATACATATATACCCATGCACATAATTCACACTGTCTGCCTTTATTCATTCCCATCGCCACCTCGCCACACATGGAATACCATCCCCCTCCCCCCCGATGTGTGCGAGGTAGCACTAACAAAGACAGCAAAGGCCCCGTTCGTTCACACTCAGTCTCTAGCTGTCATGCAATAATGCCCGAAACCACAGCTCCCTTTCCACATGCAGGCCCCACACAACTTTCCATGGTTTACCCCATACACTTCACATGCCCTGATTCAATCCACTGACAGCACGTCATTCCCGGTATACCACATCGATCCAATTCACTCTATTCCTTGCCCTCCTTTCACCCTCCTGCATGTTCAGGCCCCGATCAAACAAAATCTTTTTCACTCCATCTTTCCACCTCCAATTTGGTCTCCCACTTCTCCTCGTTCCCTCCACCTCCGACACATATATCCTCTTGGTCAATCTTTCCTCACTCATCCTCTCCATGTGCCCAAACCATTTTAAAACAACCTCTTCTGCTCTCTCAACAACGCTCTTTTTATTTCCACACATCTCTCTTACCCTTACATTACTTACTCGATCAAACCACCTCACACCACACATTGTCCTCAAACATCTCATTTCCAGCACATCCACCCTCCTGCGCACAACTCTATCCATAGCCCATGCCTCGCAACCATACAACATTGTTGGAACCACTATTCCTTCAAACACACCCATTTTTGCTTTCCGAGATAATGTTCTCGACTTCCAAACATTCTTCAATGCTCCCAGAATTTTCGCCCCCTCCCCCACCCTATGATCCACTTCCGCTTCCATGGTTCCATCCGCTGCCAGATCCACTCCCAGATATCTAAAACACTTTACTGTCTCCAGTTTTTCTCCATTCAAACCTACCTCCCAATTGACTTGACCCCCAACCCTACTGTACCTAATAACCTTGCTCTTATTCACCTTTAGTCTTAACTTTCTTCTTTCACACACTTTACCAAACTCAGTCACCAGCTTCTGCAGTTTCTCACATGAATCAGCCACCAGCGCTGTATCATCAGCGAACAACAACTGACTCACTTCCCAAGCTCACTCATCCACAACAGACTTCATACTTGCCCCTTTTTCCAAAACTCTTGCATTCACCTCCCTAACAACCCCATCCATAAACAAATTAAACAATCATGGAGACATCACACACATCTGCCGCAAACCTACACATATATATATATATATATACATTTTTTGCTTTGTCGCTGTCTCCCGCGTTTGCGAGGTAGCGCTAGGAAACAGACGAAGAAATGGCCTAACCCACCCCCATACACATGTATATACATACGTCCACACACGCAAAATATACATACCTACACAGCTTTCCATGGTTTACCCCAGACGCTTCACATGCCCTGATTCAATCCACTGACAGCACGTCAACCCCGGTATACCACATCGATCCAATTCACTCTATTCCTTGCCCTCCTTTCACCCTCCTGCATGTTCAGGCCCCGATCACACAAAATCTTTTTCACTCCATCTTTCCACCTCCAATTTGGTCTCCCTCTTCTCCTCGTTCCCTCCACCTCCGACACATATATCCTCTTGGTCAACCTTTCCTCACTCATTCTCTCCATGTGCCCAAACCATTTCAAAACACCCTCATCTGCTCTCTCAACCACGCTCTTTTTATTTCCACACATCTCTCTTACCCTTACGTTACTTACTCGATCAAACCACCTCACACCACACATTGTCCTCAAACGTCTCATTTCCAGCACATCCATCCTCCTGCGCACAACTCTATCCATAGCCCACACCTCGCAACCATACAACATTGTTGGAACCACTATTCCTTCAAACACACCCATTTTTGCTTTCCGAGATAATGTTCTCGACTTCCAAACATCCTTCAAGGCTCCCAGAATTTTCGCCCCCTCCCCCACCCTATGATCCACTTCCACTTCCATGGTTCCATCCGCTGCCAGATCCACTCCCAGATATCTAAAACACTTTACTTCCTCCAGTTTTTCTCCATTCAAACTTACCTCCCAATTGACTTGACCCCCAACCCTACTGTACCTAATAACCTTGCTCTTATTCACCTTTAGTCTTAACTTTCTTCTTTCATACACTTTACCAAACTCAGTCACCAGCTTCTGCAGTTTCTCACATTAATCAGCCACAAGCGCTGTATCATCAGCGAACAACAACTGACTCACTTCCCAAGCTCTCTCATCCACAACAGACTGCATACTTGCCCCTCTTTCCAAAACTCTTGCATTCACCTCCCCAACAACCCCATCCATAAACAAATTAAACAAAAATGGAGACATCACACACCATTGCCGCAAAACTACCTTCACTGAGAACCAATCCACACACCCTTGCCGCAAACCTACCTTCACTGAGAACCAATCACTTTCCTCTCTTCCTACATGCACACATGCCTTACATCCTTGATAAAAACTTTTCACTGCTTCTAACAACTTGCCTCCCACACCATATATTCTTAGTACCTTCCACAGAGCATCTCTATCAACTCTATGATATGCCTTCTCCAGATCCAGAAATGGTACATACAAATCCATTTGCGTTTCTATATATATATATATATATATATATATAGAATGTAAGAATGTATGTGAGAAATACTTAGAAAAGCAAATGGATTTGTATGTAGCATTTATGGATCTGGAGAAGGCATATGATAGAGTTGATAGAGATGCTCTGTGGAAGGTATTAAGAATATATGGTGTGGGAGGAAAGTTGTCAGAAGCAGTGAAAAGTTTTTATCGAGGATGTAAGGCATGTGTACGTGTAGGAAGAGAGGAAAGTGATTGGTTCTCAGTGAATGTAGGTTTGTGGCAGGGGTGTGTGATGTCTCCATGGTTGTTTAATTTGTTTATGGATGGGGTTGTTAGGGAGGTAAATGCAAGAGTTTTGGAAAGAGGGGCAAGTATGAAGTCTGTTGGGGATGAGAGAGCTTGGGAAGTGAGTCAGTTGTTGTTCGCTGATGATACAGCGCTGGTGGCTGATTCATGTGAGAAACTGCAGAAGCTGGTGACTGAGTTTGGAAAAGTGTGTGGAAGAAGAAAGTTAAGAGTAAATGTGAATAAGAGCAAGGTTATTAGGTACAGTAGGGTTGAGGGTCAAGTCAATTGGGAGGTGAGTTTGAATGGAGAAAAACTGGAGGAAGTGAAGTGTTTTAGATATCTGGGAGTGGATCTGGCAGCGGATGGAACCATGGAAGCGGAGGTGGATCATAGGGTGGGGGAGGGGGCGAAAATCCTGGGGGCCTTGAAGAATGTGTGGAAGTCGAGAACATTATCTCGGAAAGCAAAAATGGGTATGTTTGAAGGAATAGTGGTTCCAACAATGTTGTATGGTTGCGAGGCGTGGGCTATGGATAGAGTTGTGCGCAGGAGGATGGATGTGCTGGAAATGAGATGTTTGAGGACAATGTGTGGTGTGAGGTGGTTTGATCGAGTGAGCAACGTAAGGGTAAGAGAGATGTGTGGAAATAAAAAGAGCGTGGTTGAGAGAGCAGAAGAGGGTGTTTTGAAGTGGTTTGGGCATATGGAGATGATGAGTGAGGAAAGATTGACCAAGAGGATATATGTGTCGGATGTGGAGGGAACAAGGAGAAGAGGGAGACCAAATTGGAGGTGGAAAGATGGAGTGAAAAAGATTTTGTGTGATCGGGGCCTGAACATGCAGGAGGGTGAAAGGAGGGCAAGGAATAGAGCGAATTGGAGCGATGTGGTATACCGGGGTTGACGTGCTGTCAGTGGATTGAATCAAGGCATGTGAAGCGTCTGGGGTAAACCATGGAAAGCTGTGTAGGTATGTATATTTGCGTGTGTGGGCGTATGTATATACATGTGTATGGGGGGGTTGGGCCATTTCTTTCGTCTGTTTCCTTGCGCTACCTCGCAAACGCGGGAGACAGCGACAAAGTATAATAAAAAAAAAATAATAATATATATATATATATATATATATATATATATATATATATATATATATATATATATATATATACATTTTTTTTTTTGCTTTGTCGCTGTCTCCTGCGTTTGCGAGGTAGCGCAAGGAAACAGACGAAAGAAATGGCCCAACCCACCCCCATACACATTTATATACATATGTCCACACACGCAAATATACATACCTACACAGCTTTCCATGGTTTACCCCAGAAGCTTCACATGCCCTGATTCAATCCACTGACAGCATGTAAACCCCGGTATACCACATCAATCCAATTCACTCTATTCCTTGCCCGCCTTTCACCCTCCTGCATGTTCAGGCCCCGATCACACAAAATCTTTTTCACTCCATCTTTCCACCTCCAATTTGGTCTCCCACTTCTCCTCGTTCCCTCCACCTCCGACACATATATCCTCTTGGTCTATCTTTCCTCACTCATTCTCTCCATATGACCAAACCATTTCAAAACACCCTCTTCTGCTCTCTCAACCACACTCTTTTTATTTCCACACATCTCTCTTACCCTTACATTACTTACTCGATCAAACCACCTCACACCACATATTGTCCTCAAACATCTCATTTCCAGCACATCCACCCTCCTGCGCACAACTCTATCCATAGCCCACGCCTCGCAACCATACAACATTGTTGGAACCACTATTCCTTCAAACATACCCATTTTTGCTTTCCGAGATAATGTTCTCGATTTCCAAACATTCTTCAAGGCTCCCAGGATTTTCGCCCACTCCCCAGCCCTATGATTCACTTCCGCTTCCATGGTTCCATCCGCTGCCAGATCCACTCCCAGATATCTAAAACATTTTACTTCCTCCAGTTTTTCTCCATTCAAACTTACCTCCCAATTGACTTGACCCTCAACCCTACTGTACCTAATAACCTTGCTCTTATTCACATTTACTCTTAACTTTCTTCTTTCACACACTTTACCAAACTCAGTCACCAGCTTCTGCAGTTTCCCACATGAATCAGCCACCAGTGCTGTATCATCAGCGAACAACAACTGACTCACTTCCCAAGCTCTCTCATCCACAACAGACTTCATACTTGCCCCTCTTTCCAAAACTCTTGCATTCACCTCCCTAACAACCCCATCCATAAACAAATTGAACAACCATGGAGACATCACACACCCCTGCCGCAACCCTACATTCACTGAGAACCAATCACTTTCCTCTCTTCCTACACGTACACATGCCTTACATCCTCGATAAATACTTTTCACTGCTTCTAACAACTTGCCTCCCACACCATATATTCTTAGTACCTTCCACAGAGCATCTCTATCAGCTCTTCCCAAGCTCTCTCATCCACAACAGACTTCATACTTGCCCCTCTTTCCAAAACTCTTGCATTCACCTCCCAAACAACCCCATCCATAAACAAATTGAACAACCATGGAGACATCACACACCCCTGCCGCAAACCTACATTCACTGAGAACCAATCACTTTCCTCTCTTCCTACATGTACACATTCCTTACATCCTCGATAAACACTTTTCACTGCTTCTAACAACTTGCCTCCCACACCATATATTCTTAGTACCTTCCACAGAGCATCTCTATCAGCTCTATCATATGCCTTCTCCAGATCCATAAATGCTACATACAAATCCATTTGCTTTTCTAAGTATTTCTCACATACATTCTTCAAAGCAAACACCTGATCCACACATCCTCTACCACTTCTGAAACCACAATGCTCTTCCCCAAGCTGATGCTCTGTACATGCCTTCACCCTCTCAATCAATACCCTCCCATATAACTTACCAGGAATACTCAACAAACTTATACCTCTGTAATTTGAGCACTCACTCTTATCCCCTTTGCCTTTGTACAATGGCACTATGCACGCATTCCGCCAATCCTCAGGCACCTCACCATGAGTCATACATACATTAAATAGCCTTACCAACCAGTCAACAATACAGTCACCCCCTTTTTTAATAGATTCCACTGCAATACCATCCAAACCTGCTGCCTTGCCGGCTTTCATCTTCCGCAAAGCTTTTACTACCTCTTCTCTGTTTACCAAATCATTTTCCCTAACCCTCTCACTTTGCACACCACCTCGACCAAAACACCCTATATCTGCCACTCTATCATCAAACACATTCAACAAACCTTCAAAATACTCACTCCACCTCCTTTTCACATCACCACTACTTGTTATCACCTCCCCATTAGCCCCCTTCACTGAAGTTCCCATTTGCTCCCTTGTCTTACGCACTTTATTTACCTCCTTCCAGAACATCTTTTTATTCTTCCTAAAATTTAATGATACTCTCTCACCCCAATTCTCATTTGCCCTCTTTTTCACCTCTTGCACCTTTCTCTTTCTTTTATACATCTCCCACTCAATTGCATTTTTTCCCTGCAAAAATCGTCCAAATGCCTCTCTCTTCTCTTTCACTAATAATCTTACTTCTTCATCCCACCACTCACTACCCTTTCTAATCAACCCACCTCCCACGCTTCTCATGCCACAAGCATCTTTTGTGCAATCCATCACTGATTCCCTAAATACATCCCATTCCTCCCCCACTTCCCCTTACTTCCATTGTTCTCACCTTTTTCCATTCTGTACTCAGTCTCTCCTGGTACTTCCTCACACAAGTCTCCTTCCCAAGCTCACTCACTCTCACCACTCTCTTCACCCCAACATTCACTCTTCTCTTCTGAAAACCCATACAAATCTTCACCTTAGCCTCCACAAGATAATGATCAGACATCCCTCCAGTTGCACCTCTCAGCACATTAACATCCAAAAGTCTCTTTCGCGCGCCTGTCAATTAACACGTAATCCAATAACGCTCTCTGGCCATCTCTCCTACTTACCTACGTATACTTATGTATATCTCACTTTTTAAACCAGGTATTCCCAATCACCAGTCCTTTTTCAGCACATAAATCTACAAGCTCTTCACCATTTCCATTTACAACACCGAACACCCCATGTATACCAAATATTCCCTCAACTGCCACATTACTCACCTTTGCATTCATTGATAAAATTTGTAAAATGATAAGTTTATGCATGCTCATTGTATGATTTGGACAATCACGTTTACCAAATGGCGTCCTAGCTTCGTCTCTTCAATGTATATCAACTGACTGTTATATTTCTCTTCTTGTGTCTCCCCTGATGATGTAATTATTAAACGAAAGTGCACTTGGGAACTCATCGTGTTTCATTTTCTCTGTGGACTTATAGGAATATACATATATATTATTTATTAAATAAATAAATAAAACACATATATATATATATATATATATATATATATATATATATATATATATATATATATATATATATATATATATATATATATATATTTTTTTTTTTTTTTTTTTTTTTTTTTTTATACTTTGTCGCTGTCTCCCGCGTTTGCGAGGTAGCGCAAGGAAACAGACGAAAGAAATGGCCCAACCCACCCCCATACACATGTATATACATACGTCCACACACGTAAATATACATACCTACACAGCTTTCCATGGTTTACCCCAGACGCTTCACATGCCTTGATTCAATCCACTGACAGCACGTCAGCCCCGGTATACCACATCGCTCCAATTCACTCTGTTCCTTGCCCTCCTTTCACCCTCCTGCATGTTCAGGCCCCGATCACACAAAATCTTTTTCACTCCATCTTTCCACCTCCAATTTGGTCTCCCTCTTCTCCTTGTTCCCTCCACCTCCGACACATATATCCTCTTGGTCAATCTTTCCTCACTCATCATCTCCATGTGCCCAAACCACTTCAAAACACCCTCTTCTGCTCTCTCAACCACGCTCTTTTTATTTCCACACATCTCTCTTACCCTTACGTTACTCACTCGATCAAACCACCTCACACCACACATTGTCCTCAAACATCTCATTTCCAGCACATCCATCCTCCTGCGCACAACTCTATCCATAGCCCACGCCTCGCAACCATACAACATTGTTGGAACCACTATTCTTTCAAACATACCCATTTTTGCTTTCCGAGATAATGTTCTCGACTTCCACACATTCTTCAAGGCCCCCAGAATTTTCGCCCCCTCCCCCACCCTATGATCCACTTCCGCTTCCATGGTTCCATCCGCTGCCAGATCCACTCCCAGATATCTAAAACACTTCACTTCCTCCAGTTTTTCTCCATTCAAACTCACCTCCCAATTGACTTGACCCTCAACCCTACTGTACCTAATAACCTTGCTCTTATTCACATTTACTCTTAACTTTCTTCTTTCACACACTTTACCAAACTCAGTCACCAGCTTCTCCACTTCCTGCCCACGGAGTTCTTCTTATCTTATCTTTATGAGAGGCTCCTGCAGCACTGTTAAAGCTGACTCCATTCACCAAGACAGACTATCGGTCATTGTGCAATATTCCTTTGTGTGTGTGTGTGTGTGTGTGTGTGTGTGTGTGTGTGTGTGTGTGTGTGTGTGTGTGTGTGTGTGTGTGTGTGTGTGCAGAGAATATAGGGCAAATAAGTATTGAGTGTTTAGTATCTTTTGAAAGTTGCATTGTGGGTATGAAGGTGATTGGAATACACTGAACCATTATTTGCAGCATTGTAGAGATAGATGATGCCCAGAATGTAAAAAGGAAAGAGTGATAGGTTTGTTTGGGGTGTGGCTTCTGATGGGTGAGTGTCTGTTGGGTTGGAGTTTTAGACTGGGTTGGAAGGGTGGATGTTTAATATTAGTTGGATTATTTTGGGTGGTTGTTCAGTATTTACTGGGTTATTTCAGAGTATGTTGTTTGTAGCTGTACATTTGTTGGAGGTAGGACAATCTATGAGTTGACGTTGCTAAAGTGTGAGAATATGGTGAGCTTTTCATTTCTAGTGGATCAGATTTTTGTATTTTTGTAGGAAGGATGAATGTGAAAAAGTATTTAGCGAAAGGTAAGAAGTAGTATGCAGCTTTTATGGATCTGAAGAAAGCATATGACACACTCGAGTGGAAAGCTTTCTGGAACATTAAAGGACATATGGTACTGGAGGATAACTGATGGATGGTGTAGAAGCCTTCTATTAAGGAGCAAATGCATGCATAAGAGTGGATGGAGACCTGAGCAAAAGTTTTGGGATACATGTAGGTGTAAGGCAGGGCTGTGATATAACCATGGGTTTTTAATAAATATATATGGATAGAATGATAAGAGAAATGAAAATAAAACTAAGAAAAAGGGGTATAGAGATGGAGTGTGATGGTGAAATATGGTGGCTAGTGGCAAGCTTGTTTTTGGATGATACTGTGTTGTTTGCAAAGAGTGAAGAGGGGTTGCAAAAGGTTATAATGTGTTTCATGATGTGTGAGAGAGAAGAATATTGAAGGTAAATGCAAGTAAAAGTAAAGAAATGGTGTTTGAAAGGAAACAGAGTAAAAGTATAGCTTCTGTAAAACCATATAGAATGAAAGAAAGTGTACTAAATTGTGCTGTGGATATGGGGGTAAAAAGACTGGAGAGAAGTGAGGTAATTTAAGTATCTGGGAGCTGTCTTGGCTAAGTCTGGTGATATGGAAGGAGAGATAAGCGAGAGAGCAGTACAGGTTAGAAGAGTCACTGGGCCCCTTCATAAAATAATGGAGGGTAGAGGTGTAAATATGGAAGTGAAGAAAAGATTAAGGGACAGCATAGTCCTCCCAGCCCTGACCTAGGCAGCCGAAACATGACCGTGGAATGAGGTACAGAGATAAAAAAAAAATTCAAGGTTGTGGAAATAAGCTATTTGATAAGAGCATGTGGTGTGACTTGATGGAATGAAGAAAAAAATGAAACGGTGTATGAGAGATGTGGTATGGCAAGGAATGCAAAAGAAATGAATTGTGGAGTGGTACAATGGGTGAAACAAAATACTTTGAGGTGATTTGGGCCAGTGGAAAGAATGTAGGACTGGGAGTTTACAAGGAGAGTGTATGATAGTACAATCAAAGGGGTTGGTGTGAGTGGATGATCACCTGTGACATGGGTAAACATGGTGGAGGAGTACTGAGGGAGAGAAACAGAGGAAGAATGTATGGAATGGTGTATGCAAAGGAGGCATGTCAGGACAGGGATAAGTGGAGACTCTTTTGCCGTGGCCACCCCATGACGGTAAAGGAGGGAATGGGCTTCAGAGATACAGACAGAGAGATAGGCTGGACAGACAGATAAACAGACAGATAGTTATGGTGGGACTGTATCAGGACATTTGTCTCTGTGAAGGTGCTGAGTGTTTGAGGTTTTCTGGCAGCCAGTGATTGTTCTGAGTTCTCTATTTTGTGATTTGCAGCTCTGTTATTTCTGCTTTTGAGAAGGTGGTTGACCAGGCAGGTGAGAAACACTTTAGAGAAAATGAACTCTTTGTAGAGAGGGCAGAGAGATTCTTTTTTGTGTCCAAATCTTGCACCAGTTAGTGTTCTGAGAGCACTTAGTTTGTGTTTTGCTTTTGTGTTAATGTTTAGGTGTGGATAGTGAATGTTGTGTGTGTCATACAGGATGCCTAGAGTGGTTGGCATTTTGTTTAGTGGGACTGGATGGCATGAGCTTCACTTATGCCTATCTGGTTAAAAGAGTGACTGAAGACTTCTGTGGAGATATAAATATTTTACTCTGGATGAGCCAATGCTACCATTGTTGTTGTTGCTACGGTAATGTCAGAGTGTTGTGATGTGACTGTAAGGTCATCAAAATAAGAAAGGACCCCAAGAATCCATTATATTTTTGTGAAACACCAATGGCACTCAGGAAGCTAATCAACATAAATCTGCTGCCTTCCCCAGATGATACACAAGAAACTAGAAATTTGCTGTTATACTTGTTCTTAAAACACATATATACTTCTCATCATTTCCCAGTATGTTTAATATCAAAGTGTTACAATCATCTCAAGTATTAAAGATCAGTCTTAAGATTTGGCAAAACACAGTAGTTTCCATGATAAGGGACAGTTTATAAACTGTTGTGAACAAATAGAAAATCTTGTGTTCCCAAGCACATATTGAAATTCAAAAATACATCTATCATTTCTAATAAAATGTTCTTAAGAACCAACTTATCAAATTCTTACCTTAGCCACTGTGCACTGCTTGGAGCTTTGTTGTCTTGAATCTGGGACAAGTTATCTACGAAAAAAGTTTTCTCTGAAAACTTTCACTTTCTTATATCAAATGATAGCTGCAAGTGGGAATGCCTTCTACTAAAGTTAGAAAAAACTAAGAAGTTTTGATGTAATGAGTGAATCAGGGGTGAAAAGCTACCTGAGGCAGTGAAAGCTTTATCTTTAAATAAAAATCATATGTGCAGGCTCCAAAAACATCTGTCATCTCATACTGCACTAAATCTGCTTTTCTACAGTATAACCATATGGACACTAACAAAAATACATAGACTAACTTTACAGTTCAACATCTACAAACATGAATGTTTTCCTTCAACTCTAAGTACCTTCTCACATACTATGTATGAGTATATTACCTATCCTATGATCAAAAAAGAATAAAAGGTAGTAAAATAAGAAAGGTGTGATGTAACAAGACTATTACTGGAAAACTATTTGATCAAGAAAATGTTTATTACAGTTGCAATAAACACATCATGCCAGCTTTGAAAAACAGAGAAAACTGTGACACCCAAATGTAGTAAGAAGGATGCTACCCACGACAACAACAATGGCTGAAAATGAATCTATATCATAATTCTACTGCAAGCATGCAAAAAATCAAATCATAAATCAAAGTTATCTGCAAATCAGATCAGTTACTATATAAATTCAAATAATAATGCCGGTGGCTTTTATGCAAGCTCACGACAATGTACAAAGAAGAGAAACACACACACGAACAAATGGATACTCCTTCAGTTAAGTGAACATAAGCTTAAAGAAAGGAAGCATAAAATGCTTAGGAGCCTTTGCTAAGTGGGTTGAGATTACCACAGGCATGTCACAAGGTTAGTCTCAGAACTGTTGCTATTCTTAATACAAGACTGACTTAACAGAAGATGATCTTGAAGTCATGAAAGATATAAGGAATGCATAGGATTGCATCATCTTACCAAGGAACCTAGACAAACTGCAAGGTTGGTTTCATATATGTTTGACAAAACAGATTTCAGGATCATGAGAACACAATTAGCTTATGATTAAAATCTATCTCCTCGTGGTTTTCATATGCAATTTGCATTTACAGTATTGAATAAAACTATAAAAGTTGGCTTTACCGCACATTACTTTCCTATGTATAATTCATGTTACTAGTAAAATTCATTTACACCCGGTCCTCGCTTTGTGTAGGATCACTAAACACAATTTCACAATTATGCAAGGAACCAATTTCTACAAGTCCCTCTTCTAAGGCAGTAAAATTCACAACCATGTAACCACGTGCAGTAGAAAGTATGACAAAACTTCAGTGAGAGTTGACGGGTGGAGTGCAGCAAGTTCCCGTCAGTGGGTCAGTCTTGCATTTACAACCACTGCATGAAAATCTATGCAACTTGTGCAATTTGGGTATCCCGCTGTGTTTCTGTTTGTAAATATGGCATCTAAACATCCAGCAACATCTCCTATCCCAAAAACAAGTTAAATGTAAGAAAATCTCTCTGACCTTAAGAACAAAGCTAGAAATCTTATGATGAGCTGATGCTAGCATGGGGGCATCAGCACTTGGGTGTTCGTAACACCTGGGTGAATCTAAAATCCAAAACATATAGAAGAATGAAGACGAAATATGAAGTGCTGTGATTCCACGGTGTTCTACTGACTGTCAAGGAAACCATTAAGTTAGAAATCCACTTATGGAGAATACATACAGCATGAGACAGAGAAGCAGCCTTAATAACCTTCAGCTCAGGTCTAAAGCTCTGAAGTTCATGAGCAGTTATGTAAAGAAGACAACTAAGTTGAACTAGTGCCATTTCAGGCGAGTAAAGGAAGGCTAAAGAAGTTCATTCGACATCAGAAGCTCCATAACATGAAGGTAATGAGAGAATCCACAAGCACTGTCCTTGAAGCTGCTGTACACATCCCACTTTTCTCTGTACGTTTATTGGTTCGCAATAAGCGATTCTTTTTTCATGTTTAATCATTGGTTCCCACATTAGTGAAGTTACATCTGGAAACAGATGAAGAAAATACACATCCACTTACACACACACAAACATTTTTCTATTACTATCATAATACCTGACTGCTGTTTCCCACATCTGCAAGGTGGCACCAAGAAACAGCCAAAGAACTGCATATCCACTTACATACGCATATATATGCATATCAACATATACATATATATAAATATACACACTTGTACATATTAATACTTGCTTGCCTCCAATTCATTTAGGGTGCCACCCCGCCCCACAGGAAACAGCATCACTGCCACCCGCTTCAGCAAGGCAGTGCCAGGAAAACAGACAAAAAGGCCACATTCGTTCACACTCAGTCTCTACCTGTCATGTGTAATGCATTGAAACCACAGCTCCCTATCCACATCCAAGCCCAACAGGACTTTCCATGGCTTACTCCAGATGTTTCACGTGCCCTGATTCACTCCACTGACAGCAAGTAGACCCTGGTATACACATCGTTTGAATTCACTCTATTCCTTGCATGCCTCTCACCCTCCTGGATGTTCAGGCCCCAATTGCTCAAAATCCCTTTCACTCCATCCTTCCACCTCCAATGTGGTCTCCCGCTTCTCCTTCCTTGTTCCTTCCATTTCTGACACATACATCCTCTTTGTCAACTTTTCCTCACTCATTCTCTACATATGTCCAACCCATTTCAACACACCCTCTTCTTATTACAACACATCTCTCTTACCCTTTCATTTACACAACCAAACCACCTCACACCATATATAGTCCTCGAACTTTATTTCTTTTCCAACACATCCACCCTCCTCCACTAAACCAAATCTATAGCCCATGTCTCAAAACCATATCATATTCCTAGCACTACTATTCCTTCAAACATACCCAATATTGCCCTCCCAGATAACATTCTCTCTTTCCACATTCATCGATCCCAGAATCTTTGTCACCTACCCCACCCTGACTCACTTTCACCTTCATTATTCCATTTGCTGCCAAGTCCACTTCCAGGTAATTAAGACACTTCACCTCTAGTTTTTCTCTATTCACCATCCCAACTAACTTCTCCCTTAACCCTGCTGACCCTAATAACTTTGCTTTTATTCACATTTACTTTCAACTTTCTACTTTCACAAACTTCCAAACTCAGTCACCAACTTCTGCAGTTTCTCACTCAAATCAGCCACCAGTGCTGTATCATTGACAAAGAACATCTGACTCACTTCCCAGGCCCTCTCAGCCCTAACCCTCTCTCCAAAACTATTGCATTTACCTTCCCAACCACCCCATCCATAAACAAATTAAATAACCATGGGGACATCACGCACCCCTGCTGCAGACCGACCTTCACTGGGAACCAATTGCTCTCCCCTCTTCCTACTCATACACATGCCTTACACCTTTGATAAAAAATTTCTCACCACTTCTAACAGCTTACCTCCCACATCGTATACCCTTAAAATCTTCCACAAAGCACCTCTATCCACCATGTCATATGCCTTCTCCAGATCCATAAATGCAACATACATATCCATCTGTTTCTTTAAGTTTTCTCACACACATTCTTCAACACAAACACCTGATCTACATATCCTCTACCACTTCTGAAACCACACCGCTCTTCTCCAATCTGATGCTCTGAACATGCCTTCACCTTCTCAATCAATAACTTCCCATATAATTTTTGGGGAATACTCAACAAACTTATGCCTTTGTACAATGGTATACATACATTCTGCCAATCCTCAGGCACTTCATCATGATCCATACATACAATGAATATCCTTACCAACCATCCAACAACAAAGTCACTCCTTTTTCCTCATTTCATCACTACCTGTTATCACTCTCACCCTTGCCCCCTTCACCGATGTTCCTACTTGTTCTCTTGCCTTACCCATGTTATTTGCCTTCTTCCAAAACATCTTTTTATTCTCCCTAAAGTTTGATGTCTCTTTCTTACCCCAACTTTCATTTGCCCTCTTTTTCAAGTCTTGCACCTTCCTCTTGACTTCCTGCTGCTTTCTCTTATACATCCCCCGGTCATTTAAACTTCTTCCTTGCAAATATTGTCCAAGTGCCTCTCTCTTCTCTTTCACTGACAACTTTATCCCTCCACTCACTAACCTTTCTCATCTGCCTACCTCCTACCTTCCTCATGCCACATGTGTCTCTTGCACATGCCATCACTAAATACATCCCATTTCTCACCCATTCCACTTCCATCATTTGCTTTCACCTTTTGCCATTCTACACTCAATCTCTCCTGGAACTTCCTCACACAAGTCTCCTTTCCAAGCTCACTTAATTTCACAACTCTCTTCTCCCCACATTCTCTCTTCTAATCAGAAAGCCTCTACAAACCTTCACCTTTGCCTCCACAAGATAGTGATCAGACATCACACCAGCTGCTCCTCTCAGCACATTTACATCTAAGTCTTTCTTTTACAAGCCTATCAATCAATACATAATCTAATAATGCCCTTTGACCATCTCTCCTACTCACATATGTATACTTGAGTATATTCTTTTTTATTTATTTTATTTATTTTGCTTTGTCGCTGTCTCCCGCGTTTCCGAGGTAGCCCAAGGAAACAGACGAAAGAAATGGCCCAACCCACCCCCATCCACATGTATATACATACTCGTCCACACACGCAAATATACATACCTATACATCTCAATGTACACATATATATACACACACAGACACATACATATATACCCATGCACACAATTCACACTGTCTGCCTTTATTCATTTCCATCGCCACCTCGCCACACATGGAATACCATCCCCCTCCCTCCTCATGTGTGCGAGGTAGTGCTAGGAAAAGACAACAAAGGCCCCATTCGTTCACACTCAGTCTCTAGCTGTCATGCAATAATGCCCGAAACCACAGCTCCCTTTCCACATCCAGGCCCCACACTACTTTCCATGGTTTACCCCAGATGCTTCACATGCCCTGATTCAATCCACTGACAGCACGTCAACTCCGGTATACCACATCGATCCAATTCACTCTATTCCTTGCCCGCCTTTCACCCTCCTGCATGTTCAGGCCCCGATCACTCAAAATCTTTTTCACTCCATCTTTCCACCTCCAATTTGGTCTCCCACTTCTCCTCGTTCCCTCCACCTCCGACACATATATCCTCTTAGTCAATCTTTCCTCACTCATTCTCTCCATGTGCCCAAACCATTTCAAAACACCCTCTTCTGCTCTCTCAACCACGCTCTTTTTATTTCCACACATCTCTCTTACCCTTACATTACTTACTCAACCAAATCACCTCACACCACACATTGTCCTTAAACATCTCATTTCTAGCACATCCACCCTCCTGCGCACAACTCTATCCATAGCCCACGCCTCGCAACCATACAACATTGTTGGAACCACTATTTCTTCGAACATACCCATTTTTGCTTTCCGAGATAATGTTCTTGACTTACACACATTCTTCAAGGCTCCCAGGATTTTCGCCCCCTCCCCCACCCTATGATTCACTTATGCTTCCATGGTACCATCCGCTGCCAGATCCACTCCCAGATATCTAAACACTTTACTTCCTCCAGTTTTTCTCCATTCAAACTTACCTCCCAATTGACTTGACCCTCAACCCTACTGTACCTAATAACCTTGCTCTTATTCACATTTACTCTTAACTTTCTTCTTTCACACACTTTACCAAACTCAGTCACCAGCCTCTGTAGCTTCTCACATGAATCAGCCACCAGCGCTGTATCATCAGCGAACAACAACTGACTCACTTCCCAAGCTCTCTCATTCACAACAGACTTCATACTTGCCCCTCTTTCCAAAACTCTTGCATTTACCTCCCTAACAACCCCATCCATAAACAAATTAAAAAACCATGGAGACATCACACATCCCTGCCGCAAACCTACATTCACTGAGAACCAATCACTTCACTCTCTTCCTACACATACACATGCCTTACATCCTCGATAAAAACTTTTCACTGCTTCTAACAACTTGCCTCCCACACCATATATTCTTAATACCTTCCACAGAGCATCTCTATCAACTCTATCATATGCCTTCTCCAGATCCATAAATGCTACATACAAATCCATTTGCTTTCCTAAGTATTTCTCACATACATTCTTCAAAGCAAACACCTGATCCACACATCCTCTACCACTTCTGAAACCACACTGCTCTTCCCCAATCTGATGCTCTGTACATGCCTTCACCCTCTCAATCAATACCCTCCCATATAATTTACCAGGAATACTCAACAAACTTATACCTCTGTAATTTGAGCACTCACTCTTATCCCCTTTGCCTTTGTACAATGGCACTATGCATGCATTCCGCCAATCCTCAGGCACCTCACCATGAGTCATACATACATTAAATAACCTTACCAATCAGTCAACAATACAGTCACCCCCTTTTTTAATAAATTCCACTGCAATACCATCCAAACCTGCTGCCTTGCCGGCTTTCATCTTCCGCAAAGCTTTTACTACCTTTTCTCTGTTTACCAAATCATTTTCCCTAACCCTCTCACTTTGCACACCGCCTCAACCAAAACACCCTATATCTGCCACTCTATCATCAAACACATTCAACAAACCTTCAAAATACTCACTCCATCTCCTTCTCACATCACCACTACTTGTTATCATCTCCCACATATTCCCAATCACCAGTCTATTTTCAGCACACAAGTCCAAAAGTTCTTCACCATTTCCACTTACAACACTGAATACCCATGTACATTATTATACCCTCAACTGGCACATTACTCACCTTCGCATTTAAATCACCCATCACTAATACCTAGTCTTGTGAACCAAAACTGCTGACACACTCACTCAGCTGCTCCCTAAACACTTGCCTCTCAAGACCAGGTGCATAAGCAACAATAATCACCCTTCTCTCTCCATCCACTTTCAGTTTTAGTCACATCATTCTAGAATTTACTTCCTTACACTCTATCACATGCTCCCAAAACTCCCGCTTTAGGAGTAGTGCTAGTCCTTCCTTAGCTCTTGTCCTCTTGCCAACCTATGACTTTACTCCCAAGACTTCCAAGCCATTCTTCCCATTTTCCCTTGAGCTTTGTTTCACTCAGAGCTGGAACATACAGGTTCCTTTCCTCAAACATACTACCTATTTCTCCTTTCTTCTCATCTTCATTACATCCACATCCCTGGGGAGAAGACAGAAAGAATACTTCCCCCGTACTCCCTGCTTGTAGTATATAACAACTAAAAGGGTGCTGGAAATCCTCCCTTCCTGTTTCACTTTTCCAAAAGAAGGAAAAGGGAAGGGGTTAAGAGAGGATTTTCCCTCTAAGACTTAGTCATCTGTTCTTGATGCAAACTCATGTGGGAAATGGCGAGCATGTATGGGGCGGGGTAGCAACAGGGATGGATGACAGCTAGCAAGTATGACTATGTAAATGTGTATATATGTATATGTATGTGTATGTATATATACATGTATGTATATGTATGTATATCTCTCCATGGTTGTTTAATTTGTTTATGGATGGGGTTGTTAGGGAGGTGAATGCAAGAGTTTTGGAAAGAGGGGGAAATACGCAGTATGTTGTGGATGAGAAAGCTTGGGAAGTGAGTCAGTTGTTGTTTGCTGATGATACAGCACTGGTGGCTGATTCGGGTGAGAAACTGCAGAAGCTGGTGACTGAGTTTGGTAAAGTGTGTGAAAGAAGAAAGCTGAGAGTAAAGGTGAATAAGAGCAAGGTTATTAGGTACAGTAGGGTTGAGGGTCAAGTCAATTGGGAGGTAAGTTTAAATGAAGAAAAACTGGAGGAAGTGAAGTGTTTTAGATATCTGGGAGTGGATTTGGCAGTGGATGGAACCATGGAAGTGGAAGTGAATCATAGGGTGAGGGAGGGGCGAAAGTTCTGGGAGCATTGAAAAATGTGTGGAAGTCGAGAACATTATCTTGGAAAGCAAAAATGGGTATGTTTGAAGGAATAGTGGTTCCAACAATGTTATATGGTTGCAAGGAGTGGGCTATAGACAGAGTTGTGTGGAGGAGGGTGGATGTGCTGGAAATGAGATGTTTGAGGACAATATGTGGTGTGAGGTGGTTTGATCAAGTAAGTAATGAAAGGGTAAGAGAGATGTGTGGTAATAAAAAGAGTGTGGTTGAGAAAGCAGAAGAAGGTGTTTTGAAATGGTTTGGTCACATGAAGGGAATGAGTGAAGAAAGATTCACAAAGAGGATATATGTGTCAAAGGTGGAGGGAATGAGGAGAAGTGGGAGACCAAACTGGAGGTGGAAAGATGGAGTGAAAAAGATTTTGAGTGATCGGGGCCTGAACATGCAGGAGGGTAGAAGGTGTGCAAGGAATAGAGTGAATTGGAACGATGTGGTATACCAAGGTCGACGTGCTGTCAATGGATTGAACCAGCGCATGGGAAGTGTCTGGGGTAAACCATGGAAAGTTCTGTGGGGCCTGGATGTGGAAAGGGAGCTATGGTTTCAGTGCATTATACATGACAGCTAGAGACCTCGTACACATGCGGGGGAGGGGGTTTTCTTTCATGTGTGGCAGGGTGGCGAAAGGAATGAATAAGGGCAGACAGTATGAATTATGTACATGTGTACATATGTATATGTCTGCGTGTGTATATATATGTATACGTTGAGATGTATAGGTATGTATATGTGTGTGTGTGGATGTGTATGTATATACATGTATATGTGGGTGGGTTGGGCCATTCTTTCGTCTGTTTCCTTGCACTACCTCGCTAACATGGGAGACAGCAACAAAGTATAATAAATATAAATAATAATGTTGATATATATATGTATGCATATGTGCGTGTATGGGCATTTATGTACATATGAGTGGAAGGGCCATTCTTCGTCTGTTTCCTGGCACTACCTTGCTGATGCGGGAAACAGCAATTAAGTATGATAAAATATAAAATAAAATACAAAATACATGAACAGACGATCCAAAAGAGAGATTGGGAAACAGGGAGGTGCAGGTGATAACTTGACCTATGCATCCTGTCTAACTGCAAACGCCATAACACTATGTACTAAAGAAATAATCCTCTAATATGTGACTCTACCACTTAAATGCAACCAGATATGCAAGAAAGGTGGGGGGTGAAGCATTACAAATATAGCTCTGATGCTAATTGTAGCAACATCAGCAAAACAGTCTCCTAAACACACGAGACTACAAAATAACTAAATTTCTTCCAGAGTTAATTAAAGTGTATCATAATTAAATAATGATGCAGTAATAATACAAGTAATAACATTACAACACAAACACATTTACACACACTAGGAAGTAGGTTGGTGACAAGTGCTGACCAGGGTGGAACTACGGTCCTGACTGAGGACCGTTAGAGAGGTGGCCAGATTCATCTTACACTCTCCATGTCAGGATTGCTGGTCACTTTGTCTCATCAAAACTGGACTACAGGACTAGTCTAAAATTACTTATTATCATTATCATTTTCCATATAAGTACTCTTTCCAATTCCTGTCCACCGAAACATTTTTAAAGATTATTGACAAAGTCTGACAAATCTATGGCCCCTAGTCCCCGGTATTGTCATGTGCCAAGAATCTCCTAGTCTCTGCCTGGCTCTAACGTCAATGAAAGGGAGGGCTCTGGCAGTAGAAGTACCAGTCCCTCCCACGAACTTTCCCCATCTGTCAGACTTCTCTTTTTCTATTCACTTACTAACCTCTCCTCAGTTGACCACCATCTTTCTAGTACACCTCCCAATATCTAACTTCTCTCTGAGATACAGTTGTCTAATTATGTTCTCATTAGTCCCTTTTTCATAACTAACTATAACCTCCACACACTATTCCAATTCAAGTTTTTTTTTTTTTTTTTTTTTGCCGCTGTCTCCCGCGTTTGCGAGGTAGCGCAAGGAAACAGACGAAAGAAATGGCCCAACCCACCCCCATACACATGTATATACATACACGTCCACACATGCAAATATACATACCTACACAGCTTTCCATGGTTTACCCCAGACGCTTCACGTGCCCTGATTCAATCCACTGACAGCACGTCAACCCCGGTATACCACATCGATCAAATTCACTCTATTCCTTGCCCTCCTTTCACCCTCCTGCATGTTCAGGCCCCGATCACACAAAATCTTTTTCACTCCATCTTTCCACCTCCAATTTGGTCTCCCACTTCTCCTCGTTTCCTCCACCTCCGACACATATATCCTCTTGGTCAATCTTTCCTCACTCATTCTCTCCATGTGCCCAAACCATTTCAAAACACCCTCTTCTGCTCTCTCAACCACGCTCTTTTTATTTCCACACATCTCTCTTACCCTTACGTTACTTACTCGATCAAACCACCTCACACCACACATTGTCCTCAAACATCTCATTTCCAGCACATCCATCCTCCTGCGCACAACTCTATAAATAGCCCACGCCTCGCAACCATACAACATTGTTGGGACCACTATTCCTTCAAACATACCCATTTTTGCTTTACGAGATAATGTTCTCGACTTCCACACATTCTTCAAGGCTCCCAGGATTTTCGCCCCCTCCCCCACCCTATGATTCACTTCCGCTTCCATGGTTCCATCCGCTGCCAGATCCAATCCCAGATATCTAAAACACTTTACTTCCTCCAGTTTTTCTCCATTCAAACTTACCTCCCAATTGACTTGACCCTCAACCCTAGTGTAACTAATAACCTTGCTCTTATTCACATTTACTCTTAACTTTCTTCTTTCACACACTTTACCAAACTCAGTCACCAGCTTCTGCAGTTTCTCACATGAATCAGCCACCAGCGCTGTATCATCAGCAAACAACAACTGACTCACTTCCCAAGCTCTCTCATCCACAACAGACTTCATACTTACCCCTCTTTTCAAAACTCTTGCATTCACCTCCCTAACAACCCCATCCATAAACAAATTAAACAACCATGGAGACATCACACACCCCTGCCGCAAACCTACATTCACTGAGAACCAATCACTTTCCTCTCTTCCTACACGTACACATGCCTTACATCCTCGATAAAAACTTTTCACTGCTTCTAACAAGATGGTGTTTGTGCTTATTCCAACATCAACACACTTATTGCATGCCTCAAGGACCTTGAGCCTCCAAACTATGATGTTATGTGGATCAAGGTCAGTCTCCCTACTACCACATTTTTTTTCTGTTTCACCCATTGCTCTCCTAATTCTACAAATCTTATATCTTTCTTTGGCAATCAAAACTGCCATGAGATTGTGACATCCTCTCACCCACAAGCTGAGATCCTCTACTGCAGGGATTTCAATGTTCACCATAGGGAATGGTTGAATTCCTCCCATACAGATGGTGGAGGGATTGAAGCCCTCACATTCTCCATTCTTAATGACTTAGAGCAAATTATCTCTTACCCTACCCATATTTCTGACTGCTATGACCATTCTCCTAATATTCTGGATTTGCTTTTTTCCTCTCGTACATCCCACTGTAAATACACAATCTTGCCCCTAATTGGTTCACCTGATCACACTCTCATAAATGTATCTATTCAAACAACACCTCCCCCTCCAACAGCCCCTTCTAAGAGTAAATACTGGCACCTCAGCAAAGTTGACTGGAATAACTTATGTAATTTCTTTTCTGACTTTCCTTGTATAAATTACTGTTTCTAATGTGGTGATGCTTCTGCCTGTCAAATGCACAGCAGGGGTTACTCTTGTGGGAATGGAAGCATTTATCCCCTATTCCTCCAAGACAACCTTTTCATCCAATCCATGGTTCAATCGTTCCTGTTCTGAGAACATTCAGGCGTGGGATCAGGCATGCCAGGCTTGGAAAAACTCTCCTTCCTCTGGCTCCCATTCAGCTTTTATCACTGCCCATAGACAACGCAACTCTATGTGGTTCCCATTTCTCCTCTAACCCCACTTTGGATGACTCTAACATTCCTTCACCCCCTGATGCTCTTCTTACTAATCCTATGCCCCTTTCAGTAATCTCTTTTCAGACTGTCTGAAAAGTGCTTCTCTCTCTGGACACATGCAAGGATTATGGTCCTGATGGAATCCATCCCCTTGTACTGAAAGAGTGTGCCTCTGAACTTGCACCCATGCATGTTTGTCTGTTGTGTTTCCGTTTAAAAACCTAAACTTTCCCTTCTCCTTGGAAGAATACACTGATCCATCCCATCCCAAAAGAGAGTGATCATCCTGACCCCTCAATCTCATCTTATTGCTTTGACATCTACCATTTCCAACAGGGTCTTGCCTTTAAGCTCCCCTATTTTGGCTTTCCTCCTTCACTTCCCACTCTCATATCCAGCTTCCTCTCCAGCCAATCTGTCTCTGTGGTTGCTGATGGATCAGTCCCCCCTTATCTGAACTTGCACCCATGCATGTTTGTCTGTTGTGTTTCCGTTTAAAAACCTAAACTTTCCCTTCTCCTTGGAAGAATACATTGATCCATCCCATCCCTAAAGTGAGTGATTATTCTGACCCCTCTATCTCATCTTATTGCTCTGACATCTACCATTTCTAAAGTCTCTGAATCCCTCCTCGACTCCCATATCCTTAAACACCTTGAAACTCAGTCTTCTCTCTGATCCCCAGTATGGCTTCTGTAATGCGAGATCCACTGGTGATATTGTTTCCTATCTTACTAACGTCTGGTCAGCATCCCTGAATGATTATGGGGAGTCATGTGTAGCTGTTCCTCACATATCTAAGGCTGCTGACAGGGTATAGCAACAAGGTCTTGCCTTTAAGCTCCCCTATTTTGGCTTTCCTCCTTCACTTCCCTCTCTCATATCCAGCTTCCTCTCCAGCCAATCTGTCTCTGTGGTTGCTGATGGATCAGCCTCCCCCTTTTCTCCATCAACAGCAGTGTCCCTCAAGGCTCTGTCCTGTCCCCTACACTTTTTCTCTTTTTTTCACTGATTTCCTCTCCTCTACAAATAATCCAATGCACTCATATACTGATGACTCCACACTGCATTCATCTACATCCTTCAATTCTGCTCCCTCCTCTCTTATTCAATCTGTATCTCGTCTTGACACAACTTCCTTAATAAACTTAAACTTGGACAGGGTATCTCAGTGGGGTAGACAAAATCTTGTTAAGTTTAATGCCTCCAAAACCCAATTTCATCCCATCTCTCTATAGATAACTCCTCACAAATCTTGTTTCTCCTTAGACAGTTTTGTAATTCCACTTCTTGACTCAATGAACATACTTGGTATAACTGTAACATCCACTCTTTCTTGGAAACCATACATAAAAGGAATAGTTAAGTCTGCCACTAAGAAACTGGGTGTCTGGTTTGGATGTTGAAACTTTCATCTTCTGAACAGTTGCTATTTATACAAAGGATTGATTAGTCCTTGTATGGAGTACTGCTCTCACATCTGGGGTAGTTCTAGCTCTGCATATTTACTTGACAGAGTGGAGTCGAAAGAGGTATAACTTATAAACTGTCCCAGAGTAACTTCCAAACTTGACCCTCTTGCCCTAGGCTGCAATGTTGGTTCACTTTCCCTCTTCTATGGTATTTCTTTCATTTTTGCTCTGAAGAGCAGGCCATTTGTTTGCCCACACCATTAGCTAGACTGCACAATACTTAGCAAGCTACTGCATCACACCATATGTGGCCATCGGCAACTCAAAGGTGGGCTGTTTTGATACCTGCTTCTTTCCCTATACACTGAAGCTTTGGTGCTCTCGACCTTCTTATGTCTCTCCCAATAACTATGACCTGGCACATTTCAAAAGACATGTTTTTCACTTCCTCCAAAATTCTTCAAAACTCCCTTGTCTTTCTTTTTTCATTTCATAATTCTCTGTAGATTCCAGCCTTGAAGTGGACTTCTGTCTGTGACTGGGGCCCCAAAGAAGAGAGAGAGAGAGAGAGAGAGAGAGAGAGAGAGAGAGAGAGAGAGAGAGAGAGAGAGAGAGAGAGAGAGAGAAATAAGCCAGTGGTCTGTCAGTAGCAGCAGACGAGTAATGTATGGCTCGTGTATATCAATATTCCAAAAGGAATATCTCATTTGCCTGAGGACAGACCAAGAAGAGCAAATAAAAAATCATATAAAATATAGACAAAGTGAATGATAACCCAAAACCAATCCATAAACTTAACCGGAGCAACTGCTGGTAAAGATGAAGGCAATACAAGAGGACTGTAACCCATGTTTAGAACAGAAGTAGATAAGTGATGTAAAATTTGGAGAAAAACTATATGGAAAAATGAAATATCCCAAAACTATTCTAAAATTTCATTAGACGCATTTGTCACATAAAGCAGAATATAAGTAAGCATGTGAATTCTTAGAAAACAGTAACTGAATCGGAAGCAATTTGTGAAAAGCAAAATTTGAGTTTCACCATGTATTCATGAGCAATATTTTACCCTCATTATCAAGGAGATGGAGATCAGAACAGACCATGGAAAGTGAATGAAAAGCCTTGATCCACAGAAACCACACCTAACATGAGAAAATCTTTCCATTGGCAACTAAGTCATGTTAAAAAAAATCTTGCAGGCCAAATAAGACATTATTTAGAAAATTAATGGAACAGGGATTAATATGAACAAAAAAGTCCCCACGTTGAAATATTTTACATCAGTGCTAACAGCTCTCCTGACTGCTACTAAGAGGGATAGAAATACAGCCTTTTTGATAAAGCCCACATGTAAAGAGAAATGTAAGAATGAACAAACAGGTTACTAAAATACAAATGAAACAGATTGCAACACAAGGTAGGTAGTAATTGGCAGGCAACTACCAACCAGAGAGGGATAGTGAAGGTGGCACAGGAAGCCAGAACTGCAGTGTTTGTCAGATTCCCCTTCATGGTCCAAGTTCCTGTCTTTCTATTCACTCTGTATCATCTACACATGGGATGCTGGCATTAATCTGACGCTCTCACACCCTCTTCTCCATCTTATAGACATCTGACAACACATTACACATCTCAGAATCATCTACTCCTGTTTCCCCATACTTTCTTTAATGAAAAATTCATGGCTCAACAACACTTTTATGATTCTCCAACTATGAATCAATATGGAACCATAGGTCAAGGAGGCTGGATGGCTCCCTGTGCCCTTCTGACAGCCAACTAATGACTTCTTCAGACAAAGCTCCAAGATTTAGTTCTTTCTCTTTACCCTATGGTCTTAAATCTAACCTTCCCTCCACAGAACACCTGTTTGTTTCCTCCCTTGATCTCTCAAAAACTAAACTTCCCAGGGCTGCTTATCTTCCACACTATCAGATCTCCAAATATATTTTCCATCATCTCCACTCTATGAATGGTATTTGTCTCCTGTAGTACAAAAACAACTACCATACTGGTACTTCTTGCCTTGTGTATCTACTTAAGTCTCCCACCCTTGAAGCCATCTGGCAGAAAATCTATCTAACCTTTATAATTCTGCTTTTGTGTTTTGTATAATATCTATTCTCTACAAATCAGCTTTTGTGTTTTGTATAGATCCCCCTTTCATCCAACTCTATACATCTCTCAACTAACTGACTTCCTACATCTCTCAACTATCTGACTTCCTGCCATGAAACACTGCTCTCTTCATATCCACACACTGATATGTTCTGTACTAGGGATTTATATGTATACCATATGGATTGGTTAGACTCTACCTCTACCTAGGATGATCCAAGTGAAGCGAAAGCCCTTTCTTTTTCCCTCCTTAAGGAATTGAAACAAATAAGCATCCACCATGCATTCTCACTGTATCAACGAAGCTTTCAGCATACTCATCCTTATTTTTCAGCTCTGAGCCCTCCCATCAATGTAAATTCAAAATCATTTAACTAAATTAAACAAATTAGAGAAAATTCTAAATAGTTTACAAGTAAGTGGACTTGAGCATATGAAAAAAACCTTGAAAGACTGAAAAGACCGTAAGAGCTTGAACCCTAAAGGATAGAGAAACAGAAAAAAAGTGAAAATGTAAATGCAGCAATGAGAAAGTATAAAGAGTAATATCTAAAACCTGAAAGCAACTCAGCATGGTTGACAGTGAATCAACAAATCAGAGGTAATACCTGTGCTTGAAATCATATCAAAAATACACCAAACTTACATATCTCAATGCCTAGCAAGGAAATCAGAAGATTTATCTAATGGAATACCAAGAGACTAAAAAAAAATGCAAAGTGACTCAAGAAACATTAAAAAGAAGGTCTAGTGTCATGGATGAACACAATACCAAATGGTCCTTGTAAAGGTAATCAAACTAAGAGTAGCTGATAAAAAACTGCATTATATAACAACAAGGACTGAAATGGAGCGGCATTCACAGGAAACAATGATGGCCAACAAACAAGTGGTGCATCTGCAATGAATGTTGCTTATTAGCCCTGTCATCATGGCGAAGCTCAATGTCAGTGCTCATAGGTAGGTAGGCATACAATAAATACACAAATTCTATTCCATCAGGGTCCTTCAACCACAATCATATCACTGATCACTTTTAACCCCTTTGGTTCACAACTGATAATTCTAATCTCAGATTGCACAAAAACAGGCAAAATAATTTTTCTCAAGTCCTAATATCATTTTTTTTTGTAAGATTTAAAGTTTATCCATTCTTAGATTATAAAATACTTGACTTGAGTAACTACTTGACTGACCACTCCTTAGTACATATTACATTCACCTACATTTCATGATATTTCTCTTCATATGTCTACATGGAGAGAAATGATCAAAACCATTTCTTTCTTGTCAAGAAATGAGTTAAACATCTGGAGTTTATAAAGTGCATGCCATTTAATGGATCAGCCAATCTTATGTGCAGGCAGCATGGGCGTGGCAGTGAGCACCATGGGCAGTGTTGGGTATCACAGACCCTGGCGAGTCCAAGAAAATGGTGCACAACATCCCACTTCTATTTCCTCTTAAAATTCTAACTTTGGCACTTTAGGAGAGCTCAGTACTCATCCTTGCAGTGCTTCTTTATTGAACTTCCATGCTGACCAGAATGCCTCCAGTTATGCTCACCAAACAGCAGGATTATCTTGGCTGGGATGAGGTACTACATTCCCTCTTCTACCAAATCTTTAAAAAAAAAAAAAAAAAATTATCACTCATGATCTGAAGCCTGTTGCATCAAAAACAAAGTGCAACAGGCCATGAAACTATTCCCTTCCCCAAAAGACCCATTTGGCTCTTGTTTCTTCTCAGAATCACTAAAAAGGTGTTCTTTATAAAATCAAGAACATCATGAAAAGAATGTATGACAATTTCACTTCACCGGACAATTCTCTCTGGTAATAAGAGAAGAGCATCTCCAATAACTTCAATCCTTCAACATTTTTGCCCTCTTTCCTGACCTGATCAACCTATAGCAACTCTTGCAAATGATAATGCTGCCCTTCATGTTAACTTTATTCCCTCCAATTTATCTCTGAATGATTCTACCTTCCATCCTAATATCCTCCTACTGATTTGCACATTGTCTTCAAAGTACTTTCCCAGATCCAGAGAGTAAGGCATATGGCCCAGATGGCATATTTCCTCAAATCCTAAGGATGTCAGCACTTGAACTAGCTCCAATCCTTGCTCACTTACTTCATATTTGTCTATAAACACAAAACTTTTCCTTCTTGAAACACTTCCTTGGTTTAGCCTATCCCTAAGAAAGACCATTCAAACCCTCCCATACAATGCCAACTGCTCTCACATCTGCTGCATCCTAATTTTTTGCATCTCATATAACCACAATCCCTTTGGTTCACAAATGATAATTCTAATCTTAGATTGCACAAAAACAGGCAAAATCATTTCTTTCTCAAATCCCAATATCATTTTTTCTTGTAAGATTTAAAGTTTATCCATTCTTAGATTATAAAATCAAGAACATCATGAAAAGAATGCATGACAATTTCACTTCACTGGACAATTCTCTCTGGTCCTAAGAGAAGAGCATCATCCATTCAAACCCTCCCATACAATGCCTAACTGCTCTCACATCTGCTGCATCCTAATTTTTTGCATCTCATATATCCACAATCCCTTTGGTTCACAACTGATAATTCTAATCTTAGATTGCACAAAAACAGGCAAAATCATTTCTTTCTCAAATCCCAATATCATTTTTTCTTGTACGATTTAAAGTTTATCCATTCTTAGATTATAAAATCAAGAACATCATGAAAAGAATGTATGACAATTTCACTTCACCGGACAATTCTCTCTGGTCCTAAGAGAAGAGCATCATCCATTCAAACCCTCCCAAACAATGCCTAACTGCTCTCACATCAGCTGCATCCTAATTTTTTTGCATCTCTTATAACTACAACTTTGCCACATACTTAGAATCCTATTCCCTTCATTCTGAACACAAATATGGCTTTCACAGTACAAAGTCTAGCCATCTCTCCTACGTGACTCAACTCCATTGCTCCTCTCTCAGGGACTTGTAAACTTTTATCATGTCCTTCAATATTTCCAAAGCATCCGAAAGAGTGATGCATAAGACTTTACTTCCTAAATTTTGGTTCGTCTGCTCTCTATTCCCCAATGCAAAGCTTCCCCTCTGCCAATCCATTGCTAAAGTTACTGATGGAATGACTATCCCCTGTTATCCTACCAACCATGGCATCCCTCAAATTCTGTCCAGTTACATATGTTCTTCTCTTCATAAATGATCTCTCTTCAACTTCTGTACCTAATCACTCTTATGTTGATGATTCCACTTTATGTACCTCAAGCGACTTTTCCTCCCATATCATTGTAACACTAGTATCAGTTCTCTTCTATTGAACACCCTCTCAATTCAGGACGGTGTAACATCATGCAACTGGGAAGCAGTAACTTAAATTCAATAATGCTAAATTGCAATTTTTCCGTGTATAACTCATTCTCCAAAAATATAAATTATATGTTGGCAGTCACATCCCTAAGACCAAGAAGGGGTCACAGAAATTCCAAATCATGAAAAACTGCTAAAAGGCTTTGGCCATGCTCTAGTTCATCAGATGCATGACTAATGAACTAGAATTCAACTAAATATACTGAAGAAAACATAGTGAAAGGTGGCCTATTTATGATTACCATCTTACAGAGGTAACTTACAAGACTTTAGTTGTAACAAGGTTAACACATCAACATATCAACTAGCCTATCACCATAACACCAGACTAGAATTTCAAAAGAGACATATGCTCTATTGGTTAATAACATCATTGCCTTCAAGCAAAGATGAGGTAACATTAGAGAATATATTCAAGACAGTATAAACTCAAATTGAGTATAGCCACCCAACAGCAAAACTACACTGTATATCCTAAGGAAGGTCTAAAGGAAGGCAACAATTCTGAACCTCAAATAAGGGAGCTAAGCTGAAGGAAATGAACAGTGCCAACATTTAAGGGGATTACATTACATTCATAAATATTTGAAATCAATTAGATTAAGTATATACTGATATCAACATGGAGAGAATGAGTGAAGAAAGGATGACGAAGAGGATATACATCTGTCAGAGGTGAAGAGAACAAGGAGAAGCAAGAGACCAAATTGGAGGTGGAAGGATGGAGTGAAAAAGATTTTGAGCAATCGGGGCCTGAACATACAGGAGGGTGAGAGGCATGCAAGGAATAGAGTGAATTGGAACGATGCAGTATACAAGGGAGAACGTGCTGTCAATGGACTGAATCAGGGTATGTAAAGCATCTAGAGTAAACCATGGAAAGGTCCGTGGGGCCCGGATATGAACAGAAAGCAGTGGTTTTGGTGTATTACATATGCCAGCCAGGGACTGTGTGTAAACAAATGAGGCCTTTTTGTCTGTTTTCCTGATGCTACCTCGCTGAAGTGGGGGGGGGGGGGGGGGTAACGATACTGCTTCCTGTGGAGTGGGGTAGTGACAGGAATGGATGAAGGCAAGCAAGTATGAACATGTACATGTGTATATATGTATATGTCTGTGTATGTATATGCATGTATATGCTGATAGGTATATGTAAGTTTATGTGCGTGTATGGCGTTTATGTATATATATGTGTGTGTATGAGTGGATGTAAGGGTAAGAGATGTGTGGAAATAAAAAGAGCGCGGTTGAGAGAGCAGAAGAGGGTGTTTTGAAATGGTTTGGGCACATGGAGAGAATGAGTGAGGAAAGATTGACCAAGAGGATATATGTGTCGGAGGTGGAGGGAACGAGGAGAAGTGGGAGACCAAATTGGAGGTGGAAAGATGGAGTGAAAAAGATTTTGTGTGATCGGGGCCTGAACATACAGGAGGGTGAAAGGCAGGCAAGGAATAGAGTGAATTGGATCGATGTGATATACCGGGGTTGACGTGCTGTCAGTGGATTGAATCAGGGCATGTGAAGTGTATGGGGTAAACCATGGAAAGTTGTGTGGGGCCTGGATGTGGAAAGGGAGCTGTGGTTTCGGGCATTATTGCGTGACAGCTGGAGACTGAGTGTGAACAAATGGGGCCTTTGTTGTCTTTTCCTAGTGCTACCTCGCACACATGAGGGGGGAGGGGGATGGTATTCCATGTGTGGCGAGGTGGCGATGGGAATGAATAGGGGCAGACAGTGTGAATTGTGTGCATGGGTATACATGTATGTGTCTGTGTGTGTATATATATGTGTACATTGAGATGTATAGGTATGTATATTTGCGTGTGTGGGCGTGTGTGTGTTTACATTGTGTATGGGGGTGGGTTGTGCCATTTCTTTCGTCTGTTTCCTTGTGCTACCTCACAAACGCGGGAGACAGCGACAAAGCAAAATAAAATAAATAAATAATGAGTGGATGGTCCATTCTTCACCTGTCTCCTGGTGCTACCTCACTGATGTGGGAAACAGCAATAAAGTATGATAAATCAAATATAAATGAATACATGTGTACATAAGGGAATGGGCCATTCTCCGTCTTTTACCTGGCGCTACCTTGCTGACGCGAGAAACAGTGATCAAGTATAATAGAAAATAAATAAGTAAGCCAAGTGAGGATATTCCCTCTATGGCTCAGTCCTCTGTTCTTAATGCTACCCTGGTAACATGGGAAATGGCAAATATGTATGAAAAAAAATATATAAACACACAGATGACCCATGACTTACACTGTTTCGACATGATCTTTTTTTACTTTATAATGGTGCAACAGCAATATATATTCAGCAGAAACCATACTTTGAATTTGGAATTTTGATCTTTCCCTAGGCCAGCAGTATGTGGTACGATACTCTCTCGTGATGCTGCACAGTGGCAGGAAGCCATGCACGAGAGAAAACAACCATATCAAACATATTTTTGAATTATAATGAGTTTATCGAAACGTAACCCCATTGTAAGTCAGGGGTCATAAGTATGTGTATTCATATGTACATGTATATGCGTGTATGTATATATATGTGTAAATGAGTGGATGGATCTTTCTTTGTCTGTTTCCTGACACTACTTCACTAATGTAGGAAACAGCGGTCAAGTATAATAACATAACAAGAAAGAAAGGAAGAACTGAATTAGAAAAATGTGAAGAACTACTACTTTAATACTTATGACTGGTGAATAACTGGGTCAAGCTAAGTGCAATGAATACAAAAAGCAGTAAAATGTTTTGAAGAGTTGTATATCACAACAAAAGGTTACGAGATGGGGACTCAACAGTTTTTGCTCTCCATACTGCAAAAGCAGGCAAACACAAATAGGTAGTTAATAACACAAACAGAGAAGAAGGCATTATAAAATCTTATGATTACAGTGATATCAGTAATATTCCTTTCCCCTGTCTGACTTTCAAAGTGATACACTAATACCATAAAATCCAAACATTAAGTGATGTACATTAATTAGAAAAAGCCTATCTAATAATATTGCACAGTACCGATTTGGAATGCTGAGGCAATAGTTAGAAATTATATACAGTATTAAATGCAGCTTAGTCGATGGCATTTAAGACACATGTTGATAAAACACAACATAAAAGTTACCATGATGGAACATTTATGAACTACATATAAAGCAACAACATGATGTGGTTAAGTTCTCTTTAAAGAGCAAAACCAGAATATAATGCATGGGAACACAAGATATGGTATGGCTCCTTTTCTGTAAGAAATGAACAACAACACTCACCAGCTGGTGCCCTTGTGGCTGCTGACTGGGTAAAGTCTGACGCATATCTTGATGTCTACCCTCCCCACCGTAGCTATCGACTCCTGTAAACCCTCCACCCAGCTCATTTCCACCAAGCCACTGACAAGAAAAAACATAAAAACTTCTTTATGCTGTCTCAGTAATTCCTGTAACTCATACAATACTGAAATTTTTTGTAAAAACACCGATGGATTCAAACATAAGTTACATCCTGCAAATCCTCATTCTTATATGAGCAAGTAATACTTGAAAGACAGTAACAATATATGAGTATGGATGAGAGACCTGAAGAGAGTACACTGAAATGGTTTGGACATATGGACAGTATGCGAGGAAAAAGGCAGGAAAAGAGGATATATGAGTCAGAAGTGGAGGGAATGTGGAGAAACAGGAGACCAAATTGGAGATGGAAGTATGGAGTGAATAAGATTATGAGTGCTCAGAGCATGAACATAAAGGATGGTGAAGCACAAGCACAGGATAGAGTGAAATGGAGCAATGAGGTTTACTTATATTGAACATGTCATGGGTCAAAACCAGGTTATATGAAGCTATCTGTCTACCTGTATCTATGATGCCTGATATCTCCTTGAACTACTTCAAATGGGATGGCCAGACCAGTAGTCTCTCCAAAATCAATGAACTCCAGAGCTGCTTCTTAGCCTTTAGTGCCTCATCCATAACAGGCCACTGGCAGGGGGCAACTCTAGCACAGTGTTTGCAGAGGCTCCTACCTAATGTTCCCACTGATTACTTCTACCTAATATGTCTACCTAATCTTTTTTTTTCTATTTTCCTTTGTTGCTGTCTCCCGCGTTTGCGAGGTAGCGGAAGGAAACAGACGAACGAAATGGCCCAAACCACCCCCATACACAATGTACACACACACACGCCCACACACGCAAATATACATACCTATAGAAAAGCCAAATGGATTTGTATGTAGCATTTATGGATCTGGAGAAGGCATATGATAGAGTTGATAGAGATGCTCAGTGGAAGGTATTAAGAATATATGGTGTGGGAGGAAAGTTGTTAGAAGCAGTGAGAAGTTTTTATCGAGGATGTAAGGCATGTGTACGTGTGGGAAGAGAGGAAAGTGATTGGTTCTCAGTGAATGTAGGTTTGCAGCAGGGGTGTGTGATGTCTCCATGGTTGTTTAATTTGTTTATGGATGGGGTTGTTAGGGAGGTAAATGCAAGAGTTTAGGAAAGAGGGGCAAGTATGAAGTCTGTTGGGGATGAGAGAGCTTGGGAAGTGAGTCAGTTGTTGTTCGCTGATGATACAGCGCTGGTGGCTGATTCATGTGAGAAACTGCAGAAGCTGGTGACTGAGTTTGGTAAAGTGTGTGGAAGAAGAGAGTTAAGAGTAAATGTGAATAAGAGCAAGGTTATTAGGTACAGTAGGGTTGAGGGTCAAGTCAATTGGGAGGTGAGTTTGAATGGAGAAAAACTGGAGGAAGTGAAGGTTTTAGATATCTGGGAGTGGATCTGGCAGCGGATGGAACCATGGAAGCGGAAGTGGATCATAGGGTGGGGGAGGGGGCGAAAATTCTGGGGGCCTTGAAGAATGTGTGGAAGTCGAGAACATTATCTAGGAAAGCAAAAATGGGTATGTTTGAAGGAATAGTGGTTCCAACAATGTTGTAAGGTTGCGAGGCGTGGGCTATGGATAGAGTTGTGCGCAGGAGGATGGATGTGCTGGAAATGAGATGTTTGAGGACAATGTGTGGTGTGAGGTGGTTTGATCGAGTGAGTAACGTAAGGGTAAGAGAGATGTGTGGAAATAAAAAGAGCGTGGTTGAGAGAGCAGAAGAGGGTGTTTTGAAGTGGTTTGGGCACATGGAGAGAATGAGTGAGGAAAGATTGACCAAGAGGATATATGTGTCGGAGGTGGAGGGAACGAGGAGAAGAGGGAGACCAAATTGGAGGTGGAAAGATGGAGTGAAAAAGATTTTGTGTGATCGGGGCCTGAACATGCAGGAGGGTGAAAGGAGGGCAAGGAATAGAGTGAATTGGAGCGATGTGGTGTACCGGGGTTGACGTGCTGTCAGTGGATTGAATCAAGGCATGTGAAGCGTCTGGGGTAAACCATGGAAAGCTGTGTAGGTATGTATATTTGCGTGTGTGGACGTATGTATATACATGTGTATGGGGGGGGGGGTTGGGCCATTTCTTTCGTCTGTTTCCTTGCGCTACCTCGCAAATGCAGGAGACAGCGACAAAGTATAAAAAAAAAAAAAAAAAAAATACATCTCAATGTACACATACACACACAGACACATACATATATACCCATGCACACAATTCACACTGCCAGCCCCTATTCATTCCCATCGCCACCTCGCCACACATGGAATACCATCCCCCTCCCCCCTCATGTGTGCGAGGTAGCACTAGGAAAAGACAACAAAGGCCCCATTCGTTCACACTCAGTCTCTAGCTGTAACGCAATAATGCCTGAAACCACAGCTCCCTTTCCACATCCAGGCCCCACACAACTTTCCATGGTTTACCCCAGACGCTTCACATGCCCTGATTCAATCCACTGACAGCATGTCAACCCTGGTATACCACATCGATCCAATTCACTCTATTCCTTGCCCGCCTTTCACCCTCCTGCATGTTCAGGCCCCGATCACACAAAATTTTTTTCACTCCATCTTTCCACCTCCAATTTGGTCTCCCACTTCTCGTTCCCTCCACCTCCGACACATATATCCTCTTGGTCAATCTTTCCTCACTCATTCTCTTCATGTGCCCAAACCATTTCAAAACACCCTCTTCTGCTCTCTCAACCACACTCTTTTTATTTCCACACATCTCTCTTACCCTTACATTACTTACTTGATCAAACCACCTCACACCACACATTGTCCTCAAACATCTCATTTCCAGCACATCCACCCTCCTGCGCACAACTCTATCCATAGCCCACACCTCGCAACCATACAACATTGTTGGAACCACTATTCCTTCAACCATACCCATTTTTGCTTTCCGAGATAATGTTCTCGACTTCAACACATTCTTCAAGGCTCCCAGGATTTTCGCCCCCTCCCCCACCCTATGATTCACTTACGCTTCCATGGTTCCATCCGCTGCCAGATCCACTCCCAGATATCTAAAACACTTTACTTCCTCCAGTTTTTCTCCATTCAAACTTACCTCCCAATTGACTTGACCCTCAACCCTACTGTACCTAATAACCTTGCTCTTATTCACATTTACTCTTAACTTTCTTCTTTCACACACTTTACCAAACTCAGTCACCAGCTTCTGGAGTTTCTCACATGAATCAGCCACCAGCGCTGTATCATCAGCGGACAACTGACTCACTTCCCAAGCTCTCTCATCCAAAACAGACTTCATACTTGCCCCTCTTTCCAAAACTCTTGCATTCACCTCCCTAACAACCCCATCCATAAACAAATTAAACAACCATGGAGACATCACACACCCCTGCCGCACACCTACATTCACTGAGAACCAATCACTTTCCTCTCTTCCTACACGTACACATGCCTTACATCCTCGATAAAAACTTTTCACTGCTTCTAACAACTTGCCTCCCACACCATATATTCTTAATATCTTCCACAGAGCATCTCTATCAACTCTATCGTATGCCTTCTCCAGATCCATAAATGCTACATACAAATCCATTTGCTTTTCTAAGTATTTCTCACATACATTCTTCAAAGCAAACACCTGATCCACACATCCTCTACCACTTCTGAAACCACACTGCTCTTCCCCAATCTGATGCTCTGTACATGCCTTCACCCTCTCAATCAATACCCTCCCATATAATTTACCAGGAATACTCAACAAACTTATACCTCTGTAATTTGAGCACTCACTCTTATCCCCTTTGCCTTTGTACAATGGCACTATGCACGCATTCCGCCAATCCTCAGGCACCTCACCATGAGTCATACATACATTAAATAACATTACCAACCAGTCAACAATACAGTCACCCCCTTTTTTAATAAATTCCACTGCAATACCATCCAAACCTGCTGCCTTGCCGGCTTTCATCTTCCGCAAAGCTTTTACTACCTCTTCTCTGTTTACCAAATCATTTTCCCTAACCCTCTCACTTTGCACACCACCTCGACCAAAACACCCTATATCTGCCACTCTATCATCAAACACATTCAACAAACCTTCAAAATACTCACTCAATTTCCTTCTCACATCACCACTACTTGTTATCACCTCCCCATTTGCGCCCTTCACTGAAGTTCCCATTTGCTCCCTTGTTTTACACACTTTATTTACCTCCTTCCAGAACATCTTTTTATTTTCCCTAAAATTTAATGATACTCTCTCACCCTAACTCTCATTTGCCCTCTTTTTCACCTCTTGCACCTTTCTCTTGACCTCCTGTCTCTTTCTTTTATACATCTCCCACTCAGTTGCATTTTTTCCCTGCAAAAATCGTCCAAATGCCTCTCTCTTCTCTTTCACTAATAATCTTACTTCTTCATCCCACCACCTAATCCCTTTCTAATCAACCCACCTCCCACTCTTCTCATGCCACAAGCATCTTTTGCGCAATCCATCACTGATTCCCTAAATACATCCCATTCCTCCCCCACTCCCCTTACTTCCATTGTTCTCACCTTTTTCCATTCTGTACTCAGTCTCTCCTGGTACTTCCTCACACAAGTCTCCTTCCCAAGCTCACTTACTCTCACCACCCTCTTCACCCCAACATTTACTCTTCTTTTCTGAAAACCCATACAAATCTTCACCTTAGCCTCCACAAGATAATGATCAGACATCCCTCCAGTTGCACCTCTCAGCACATTAACATCCAAAAGTCTCTCTTTCGCGCGCCTATCAATTAACACCTAATCCAATAATGCTCTCTGGCCATCTCTCCAACTTACATACGTATACTTATGTATATCTCGCTTTTTAAACCAGGTATTCCCAATCACCAGTCCTTTTTCAGCACATAAATCTACAAGCTCTTCACCATTTCCATTTACAACACTGAACACCCCATGTATACCAATTATTCCCTCAACTGCCACATTACTCACCTTTGCATTCAAATCACCCATCACTATAACCCGGTCTCGTGCATCAAAACCACTAACACACTCATTCAGCTGCTCCCAAAACACTTGCCTCTCATGATCTTTCTTCTCATGCCCAGGTGCATATGCACCAATAATCATCCATCTCTCTCCATCAACTTTCAGCTTTACCCATATCAATCGAGAATTTACTTTCTTACATTCTATCACATACTCCCACACCTCCTGTTTCAGGAGTAGTGCTACTCCTTCCCTTGCTCTTGTCCTCTCACTAACCCCTGACTTTACTCCCAAGACATTCCCAAACCACTCTTTCCCTTTACTTTTGAGCTTTGTCTCTCTCAGAGCCAAAACATCCCGGTTCCTTTCCTCAAACATACTACCTATCTCTCCTTTTTTCACATCTTGGTTACATCCACACACATCTAGACACCCCAGTCTGAGCCTTCGAGGAGGATGAGCACTGCCCGCGTGACTCCTTCTTCTGTTTCCCATTTTAGGAAGTTAAAAATACAAGTAGGGGAGGATTTCTGACCCCCCGCTCCCGTCCCCCTAGTCGCCTTCTACGACACGCGAGGAATGCGTGGGAAGTATTGGGAAGTCTACCTAATGTCCCAACCAACTAATTCTACCTAATCCATACCTCCCATAATGTCCATAATGTCCCTACATACTACTTCTACCTAATGCTCCTGCCTAAATGTTCCTACCTACTACTCCTATCTATTGCCAAATGGCAGGGTTAGCCCATGGTGCTCACCACAGGAAAATCTAGAATTACAAAGAATGATCTGAGTGAGTTACAAGTTATGACATGTATGACAAGAAGAGATTATATGTTTATGGACAGAATGCCAAGAGTCCATGTGAGGGGAAGGAAGAAAGAAAAGACAGCTACCTGGGTCAGAGAACAACTTGACAAACAATGAAGTGCTACCTCACTATGCTGCCATCACTAACCCTCCCGATAACCCAGGTGGGTAGTACTGGTAATATCCTTCCCTGGTCATTAGCTGCCAACCAACTGCTACCTACTTCCCTTCTTTGGTATATGAAGTAACTGGGGAAAGCCACAGAATGGTATGTGGGACCTAGTTGTGAAGAATGGATATGAGTGCATGGGGCCTTTTTTTTTTTTTTTTTTTTTTTTTCCTAGTGCTACCTTGCTAAAGCAGAAAATGACAAACAAGTATGAAAGGATAAAAATATGGAGAGTAGACAACATATGAAACCAGTGACACTCCCAAAGAGGGTATTAAAACATCAATAACATACTGGTAAAAGTGTTAAAATGATGCATCTGCAGGTGAAAGTGCTACAATGATATATTCTAACCTCTCTTTTTACTTCAGTGGAATGTATAAAGTGCACATAGCCTCTCAACTCACTCATGCATCCACAATTTATATCCAGTAATCTAAAGTATTGTGTCTCTAACACTACTGATTCATTCTGCACTCTAAATTGATTCATCTCAAAAAACTAATATCTCCACTTACAACTTCAACTCCACAACTACACACTACCAATGCAGATGCTCAACAATCAATCCCTAGAAATCCTAATCAAAAATGCCTCTAGTATTCAACAATCTATCTACTGCATCTGTCTATTATTCACGATCTATCACTTTTTTTACCTTCACGGTGTTCCCGCTCAAAGACGTGTGAATCAAGCCAAAATATTCTAATTCACATAAAAAGTAGGAAGGGGAGAAAGAAATCATGCACATTCCCTGCATGTCATTGAAGGTGACTACAAGGGTTTGGAGCAGGGTGCTGGCAACCCTCCCCTTATTGTATATCAATTTCTAAAAGAGAAAACAGAAGAAGGAACCAGGTATGGAGTGCTCATCCCCCTTGCAAGCCCAGGCTGGGATGTCTAAATGTGTGTGAATGTAACCAAGATGAGAAGAGAGGAGAAAAGGTAATATGTTTGAGGAAAGAAACCTGGATATTCTGGCTCTTAAGTAAACAAAGCTCAAGGGTAAGGGGAAAGAATGGTTTGGAAATATCTTTGGAGTTAAGTCAGGGGTTGGTGAGAGGACAAGAGTAACAGAGGAGTAGCTTTTCTCCTAAAGCAAGAGCTATGGGAATCTGTGACACAATGAAGGAAGTAAATTCTAAATTGATGTGGATAAAACTGAAAGCTGATGGCATGAGATGGGTGATCATTGGTGCTTATGCATCTGGCCATGAAAAGAAAGATCTTGAGAGGATGGTGTTCTGGGAGTACCTGAATGCCTGTTTCAGTAGTTTTGACTTAAAAAATTGAGCATAAGTGATGAGTAATTTAAATGCAAAGATTTGTTATGTGGCAGGTGAAACTAAAATTGGGGAACATGGGATATTCAGTGTTATGAATGGAAATAGTGAAGGACTTGTAAAGTTGTGTGCTGAAAAGACTTGTGATTGGAACTACCTGGTTTAAAAAGAGGGATATACACAAGTATACATATGTGAGTGGGAGAAATGATCAATGGTCATTATTAGATTACTTATAAACTGACAGGCATGTAAATGAGAGACTTTAGGATGTAAATTTGCTGAGAAGGACAGCTGGTGGGATGTAGGATCACTGTCTTGTAGAGGCAAGAGTGAAATTTGTATAGGTTTTCGAAAAAGAGAAAATAATGTCGGGAGAAGAGAGTGGTGAGAGCAAGTGAGCTTGGAAAGGAGACCTGTGTGAAGAAATACCACAAGAGATTGAGCATAAAATGGCAAAAGGGGAGAGTAAATGAAGCAAAGAAAGTAAGGATTGGGAGGTGTTTTGGGAAGTAGTGACGGTACGAGCAAGAGATGCAGGTGGCATACAAATGGTGGGAGGTGAGCAAATTATAAAGGGTAGTAAGTAGTGATATGAAGAAATAAAGTTACAGGGAAGGAGTGCAAATGATTGGGAGACATATAAGAGAAAGTTGCAGGAAGTCAAGAAGAAGGTGCTGGAGTTGAAAAAGAGGGAAAATTAGAGTTGGGATGAGCAAGTACCAGTAAACTTTAAGAGAACAAAAAGATGATTTGGAAGGTGGTAAATAATGTGCAAAAAACAAGAAAACAAATGGAAACATCAGTGAAGGACGTAAAAGGAGAAGTGATGACAGGAAGTGATGAAGTGAAGAATAGATGGAGAGAGTATTTTGAAAGATGGTTAAATGTGTCTGATGATAGAGTGGCAGAAATAGGGCATTTGGGTTGGTGTGGTATGCAAAATGAGCATCACAGAGAGTGATTTGGTGAAGAGAGAAGAGATGGTGAAAGTCTTGTGTAAGATGGAATGCGACAATGCAGCATGAGTGGATAGTACAGCAGTTAAATTTTTTAAGAAAGGGGAAGATTGATTGATTGCTTAGGATATTCATTGTATCTATGGATCATAGTGAGGTGCCTGAGCAATGGCAAAATGGATGTATAGTGCCTTTGTGTAAAAGCAAGGGGAATAAAGGTAAGTGCTCAAACTACAAACTCATAAGTTTGCAGAGTACATCTTGTAACTTGTATGGGATGATATTGATTGAAAGAGTGGAGGCATGTACTGAGCATCAGATAAGGGAGCAGCAGTGTGGTTTCACAAGTGGTAAAGAATGTGCAGATCAGGTGTTTGCTTTAAAGAATGTGTGAGAAATAGCAAAAAAAAAACAGATGGATTTGTACGTGGCATTTATGGATCTGGAAAAGGCATATGATAAGGCTGATAGTGATGCTTTGAGGAAGGTCTTAAGAATATATAGGGTGGGCAGTAAGCTGCTCATAGCAGTGAGAAGTTATTACATGGTTGTAAGGCTTGGTTCCATGTGAAGGTTGGTGTGCAGTAGGGGTGTGTGACGTCACCATGGTTATTCAGTCTGTTTATGGATGGGTAGGTGATGGTAGTAAATGTGAGAATCTTGGAGAGAGTGTTCAGTATGTAGTCATTGGGGGATGAAAGGGCCTGGGAAGGGAGCCAGTTGTTTGCTGATGATGCAATACTGGTGGCAGATTCGAGTGAAAAACTGCAGAAACTGAGTGACTACCTTGGAAGAATGTGGGAAAGGAGAATGTTCAGTGAATGTGAATAAGAGCAAGGGTTCTATGTTCAGCAAGTCTGAGGGATGTAAGGCATGTGTACGTGTAGGAAGAGAGGAAAGTGATTGGTTCTCAGTGAATGTAGGTTTGCGGCAGGGGTGTGTGATGTCTCCATGGTTGTTTAATTTGTTTATGGATGGGGTTGTAAAGGAGGTAAATGCAAGAGTCCTGGAAAGAGGGGCAAGTATGAAGTCTGTTGGGGATGAGAGAGCTTGGGAAGTGAGTCAATTGTTGTTCGCTGATGATACAGCGCTGGTGGCTGATTCATGTGAGAAACTGCAGAAGCTGGTGACTGAGTTTGGTAAAGTGTGTGGAAGAAGAAAGTTGAGAGTAAATGTGAATAAGAGCAAGGTTATTAGGTACAGTAGGGGTGAGGGTCAAGTCAATTGGGAGGTGAGTTTGAATGGAGAAAAACTGGAGGAAGTGAAGTGTTTTAGATATCTGGGAGTGGATCTGTCAGCGGATGGAACCATGGAAGCGGAAGTGGATCATAGGGTGGGGGAGGGGGCGAAAATTTTGGGAGCCTTGAAAAATGTGTGGAAGTCGAGAACATTATCTCGGAAAGCAAAAATGGGTATGTTTGAGGGAATAGTGGTACCAACAATGCTGTATGGTTGCGAGGCGTGGGCTATGGATAGAGATGTGCGCAGGAGGATGGATGTGCTGGAAATGAGATGTTTGAGGACAATGTGTGGTGTGAGGTGGTTTGAGCGAGTAAGTAACGTAAGGGTAAGAGAGATGTGTGGAAATAAAAAGAGCGTGGTTGAGAGAGCAGAAGAGGGTGTTTTGAAATGGTTTGGGCACATGGAGAGAATGAGTGAGGAGAGATTGACCAAGAGGATATATGTGTCGGAGGTGGAGGGAACGAGGAGAAGAGGGAGACCAAATTGGAGGTGGAAAGATGGAGTGAAAAAGATTTTGTGTGATCGGGGCCTGAACATGCAGGAGGGTGAAAGGAGGGCAAGAAATAGAGTGAATTGGAGTCATGTGGTATACAGGGGTTGACGTGCTGTCAGTGGATTGAAGCAAGGCATGTGAAGCGTCTGGGGTAAACCATGGAAAGCTGTGTAGGTATGTATATTTGCGTGTGTGGACGTGTGTATGTACATGTGTATGGGGGGGGGGGGGGCATTTCTTTCGTCTGTTTCCTTGCGCTACCTCGCAAACGCGGGAGACAGCGACAAAGTATAAAAAAAAAAAAAAAAAAAAAAAAAAAAAAAAAAAAAAAAAAAAAGTTTGAATAGAGTAAATTTTGAGGAAGAAGTCTTTTAGATATCTGAGAGTGGACACTGCAGCAAATGGGACTATGGAAGCAGATGTGAATCATACACTGGGAGAGGAGGCAAAGGTTCTGGGAGCACTAAAGAATGTGTGGACATAGAGAACATTATCTGGGATGGCAAAAATGGGTATGTTTGAAGGAATAGTAGTCCCAACATTATTAAATGGACGTGAGGCACTGGCTATAAATTAGACTGTGTAGAGGAGAGTGGATGTGTTTGGAAATTAAATGCTTGAGGACAAAATGTGGTGTAAGGTGATTTGATTGAGTAAATAATTAAACGGTAAAAGAGATGTATAGTAATAAAAAGAGTGTGGTTGAGAGCAGAAGAGGGTGTGCTGAAATGGTTTGGATGTATGGAAAGCATGAGTGACGAAGGGTTGACAAATAGGATATATGTGACAGAGGTGGAAGGAACAAGAAGTGGGAGACCAAACTGGAGGTGGAAAGATGGAGTGAAAAAGATTTTGAGCGATCGGGGCCTGAACATACAGGAGGGTGAAAGGCGTGCAAGGAATAGAGTGAACTAGAACAATGTGGTATACCAAGGTCAACGTGCTGTCAATGGATTTAACCAGGGAATGTGAAGCGTCTGGGGTAAACCATGGAAAGGTCTGGGAGGGCTGGATGTGGAAAGGGAGCTGTGGTTTCAGTGCATTACACATGACAGCTAGAGACTGTATATTCTTATGACCTTCCCTAAGACATCTCTATCAACCCTATCATATACTTTCCCAAGATCCAGAAATGCCACATTCAAATCCATATGTTTGTCTAAGCATTTCTCACACACATTCCTTAGAGCAAACATGTAATCCACACATCCTCTAACACTTCTGAAACCACACTGCCCCTCCCCAGTCTGATGCTCTGTACATGCCTTCAAACTTTCAATCAATACCCTCCCATACAAGTTAACAGGTATACTCAACAAAAGTATACCTCTATAGTTTGAACACTCACCTTTATCTCCTTTGCCTTTGTACAAAAATTGAAAATCCTTACCAACTAATCAACAGCACAGTCAACCAATTTCTTAATAAATTCATCTGCAATACCATCCATTCCAGCTACCTTGCCACATTTCATTTCATGCAAGGCTTTCAACACCTCTTCTCTCTTCACCAAACCACTCCCCATGACTCTCTTACTTAGCATACCAACCAAACCTAATTACCCTACATGTGCCAACCTATAATCAAACATAATTAACAGTCCTTCAAAATACTTACCCTATCTCCTCATATCATCAATACCTGTTATCACTTCTCCTTTTGCCCCTTCACCAATGTTCTTATTTGTTCTCCTGGTTTCTACCCATTATTCACCTCCTTCCAAAACATCTTATATTCCTTAAAGTTTACTAATACTTACTCACCCCTACTCTCATTTGCCCTCTTTTCCACCCCCTGTTCTTTTCTCTTGACCTCATGCAATTTTCTCATACACATCCCCCAATCATATGCACTCCTTTCCTGCAAGTAATACCTAAACAACTCTCTCTCTCTTTCACTTACAACTTTACTTTTTCATCTCACCACTCACTACCCTTTCTAATCTGCTCTCCTCCCATCTGCTATATACCACATGCATCTTTTGCACATGCCATCAATGATTCCTAAATATTTACCTCCCATTCCCCACCCACTCCCCTTGCTTTATTTACCCTAACTTTTGCCATTCTAAACTCAATCTCTCGTGGTATTTCCTCACACAAGTCTCTTTACCAAGCTCGCTTACTCTAACCATTCACTTCTCACCAACACAGTCTCCTCTTTTCTGAAAACCCCTACAAATCTTCACCTTGATCCCAACAAGATAATGATAAGACATCCCACTAGCTGCACTTCTCATGGCATTTGTATCAAAAAGTCTCTTTTTAACATGCCCATCAATTCATATGTAATCCAATAATGCCTGCTAACCATCTCTCCCACTCACTTGTTATATCCCTCTTTTAAATTAGGTACTCCCAATATTCAGTGCTTTTTCAGCAAACCCCAGAAGCTGTTCACCATTTCCATTTATAACAATGAGCACCATATGCCCCCCTATCATACCCTCAACTGACACATTACTCATCTTCACATCTAAATCAGCCATCACTAATTCCCAGTCTCTCATGGCCGGGTGCATAAACACTAGCAATCACCCAGCTCTTGCCATCCACTTTTATTCTTATCCGCATCAATCTAGAATTTACTTCCTTGTACTCTATTACACACTCTCACAACCCATATTTCAAGAGTAGTACTACTACTACTACTTCCCTAGCTCTTGTCCTCTCACCAATCCTTGACTTTACTCTTCAGACATTTCCAAACCATTCTTACCCTTTACCCTTGAGCTTTACTTTACTCAAAGCCAGAAAATCAAGGTTTCATTCCTCAAACATACATCCTTTCTTTCCTCTCTTCTCATCTTGGTTACATCCACACACATTTAGATATTCGAGTCCAAGCCATTAAGGAAGCTGAGCACTCCGTTTGACTCCTTTTTATGTTCCTTCCTTTAAAGATTGAAATTCAATTGAGGGAGGTTTCCAGCCCCATGCTCCTGCCCCCTTTTAGATGCACGAAACATGAAGGTAGAATTCTTTCTCCCCTACCCAAATTATGAATATATACACTATCCCTTGGGATGGGGTGGAAGACTTCTACTACCATAATCCCTGCATGTTGCAGAAGGCAACTAAAGGCAGAAGGAGCAAGAGGATGGAACCCCCTCCCCCTTCTTGCATTTCAATATCAAAAAGATGAAACACAAGATGGGGCCGAGCAGGGAGTGCTCATTCTACTCTAAGGCTTGCTTATGTGCCTAAATGTGCATGGATGTAACCACAATGAGAAGAGGATAGGTAGCATGTTTGAGAGAAGAGACCTGGATGTTCTGGCTCAGAGCTAAACAAAGCTCAAGGATAATGGGGAAGAATGATTTGAAAAATGTCTTAGTAGTAAAGTCATGAGGTTGGTGAGAGGTCAATAGCTGAGGAAGAAGTAGCACTAATCCTAAAGCAGGAGTTGTGGATGTGTATGATAAGAGTGTAAGGAAGTAAACTCTAAACTGATGTGGGTAACAATAAAAATGGATGGCAAGAGATGAGTGATAATTGGTGCTTATGCACCTAGCCATAAGAAGAAAGATTATTAGAGGCATTTTGGGAGAAACAAAGTGAGTGTGTTAGCAGTTTTAATGTAAAAGACCAGGATGAAGAAGTTAAGTTGCGAGCAAAAGAGAAATGTGGGATGTAAAGACATGCTTAAATCATCTTACAAGCCTGTTTCACTTTAGCACACTGGACTTACGTAAGTCAAAGATGTGTGTAAGTACCCTGAAAAACTGTATGTACACAATCAATCCCCATGTAAGGGAAAACACAGTCACATATAATAGGACGCTGGACAAATAAGATAAAAAGTGTTCAGGGTAAGTGCGAGTTAGGCAACTGCACAATAGTAAATCATACATACTTAAGCAATAATACAAGCACAAGAAAACAGAAATGATAACTTACCCCCTGCATCCCTGAGGGTCCAGCTAATGCTTCAACAACAGCATCTGGGAGATGTGGTTGAGATGGAACAAGAGACTGGTCATATTTATTTGGCAACATCTGACCTTGGTGATCTGAGGCTCCTCCCTCAGCAGTTGAATTTTCCACTCTCGAATCAGTATTTAATGAACCATAATCCATCCCAGAATCTAACAGTTCATTCTGACTCTCATCTAGAGACTCCACCATCTCCTCTTTGACTAGTGTTTCATCTAACATTACCTGAAAATATGAAAAACTTTAAAATGCATATTATATACTCAGTACAATTATTATGCAAACAACTTTCTTTTGTCCATAAATGTAGTGAAATACAGAGCAATCCAAGACTTTACTTCCAAGACCTGTGATTATCCATGCAAAACTTGTGAAAATTCAAATTAATGGAAAAATATATGCTGACAATGAATTATGCAAGAATCAAAATTATTCAGTTCTTATTAGTAAAGCATTGTTTTTATCATGCAAAGTAATACCCAAAGCATGGACAATATGCTTCTAAATTCTTACTGCTGACTAAAGAAATAACAATGAAAGTCATACCACCATCATAAAACATTCAAAATATTCAGGTTCTTCAATGAACAGACCAACTAGATCTTCTGGCAAAATTTAGAAAAAATTAGGTTTATATGTATGAAATACTCCCATGAGTCAAGAAAAGATCTCAGGCTTCTGGATATAGAAACCTCTTAACCATCTACTTTACTGATGGGGTAAGTACTTTTCATTACTTGTTCACCACCTATTAGCAGGAGAAGGGTACATCAGAATTTGTTTTCTGGTGAAGAGAGATTATAAAGTGATGTATAATATACTGGCCTCCTTGTTCATTACTATCACTACAATACTGCAACAACATATTTGTTTTTCAGTTTCCTTTGTTATAAGGTCATGCCAGGAACAGATGAAGAAATGGCATCATTTGCTCACATTTACTCCCATGCAGTCATGTATACTGCACAAAAAACATAAGCCTTCTATTCACAACCAGGCCACACAGACTTTTCCAAGGTTTACCCTGACCAATTCACATGCCCAGATTCAGCCTACAAACAACATGTTAACCTTGTTTAGCAAACTGCTCTAATTCGCTCTATCCCTTGATAATCTCATCCTCCAGCATACTCTGGCCCCAGAAACTCAGTGTCTTCCACTTATTCCCTCCAACTACTCCTTAGTTTCCTCCTTTTTCTTGTTCCTGCCACTTCCAACAAGTACAGCTATCATATATACCTCTGAAACCTGTTTTCTTTGGGAACTCCCTCAAGGTGATGGCCATGGTAAAAGTCTCCATAACTGGTTTAGATCATGTACACCCTCTTAGTTATCCCCTTCTTAATCATACAATTTCCATATGTCCAAATCCATTTCAGCACATTTTCTTCAGCAAATATTCCTCTTACTACCACATCTCTCTCTTACCCAATCATTTCATACTTGATCAACCCTCCTCACACCATATTTTGTCCTTAAACATTACCTTTACAATCCACCCTCTTCCACACTTTTAACCAAGGCCCAAGCCAATATCAGTACAACACTGTCAGTACCACTATACCATCAACCATACCTATTTTTGTCCTCAGAGACAGTAACCTCTCCTTCCACACATTTCACTATGCACTCAGGACGTTAGCCCCCATATTCAAACCCATAGATCACTCCAGCTCCCATGGTTCTATTCACTGCTATATAAAATCCCAAATAACCAAAGCATCCAACTTCCTCCAGATTCTTTCCATTCAAACTCAAACTCTGACTTACCTATCTCTTTTCACTGTTAAACCTGAAAACCCAGCTTTTATTCCTTTACTCTTGACTTTCTTTCACACACTCCTGCAAACTCAGACACCAACTTATGCAGTACCATGTCAGCAGCAAATACCAAACAACTCACCTTCCACAGCCCCCTATCCCTAACAGACCACATACCTGCCCTCTATCCAAGACTCATCCATAAAAAAATGATACAACCAAGGTGCCAACACACACCCCTGCCAGACTCACCTTCATCTAGAACCATTCACCTGTCTTTCTCCCTAATTGCACACGTTTACTCTCTTCTATCTATCTATATCTCTGATGCCAGTTCCCTTCCGGAACTCTCTCATGGGGGTGGCCACAGCAACAGTGAACTCCAGTGCTGCTTCTTAGTGTTTTCAGAGGCTCCTGCCTAATGTTCTTACCTAAATGCTCCCGCCTGATTTTTCTACCTACTACTTCTACCTAATGCTCCTACCTAAATCTTCCTACCTACTACTTCTATCAACTGCTCCTACCATTTTGCCAAAAGGTTAGGCTCACAGCGCTCACCACAGGAAAATCTAGATACGAAAAATAAGCTGAGTTAAATATTAACGTGTCATGTGTGACAAGTCCAGAGTGATTGTTTGTGGACAGAATGCCAGCAATCCAGGTGTGGGAGAGGCAAATAGAAAAGAAGGCTACCTGGGTCAGAGGAGCGCAACTTGACAACCACTAAAGTGCTGGCTCACACTGAAGCCATCTCTAAACCTCCTGATACCCATGTGGGTAGTACTGGTGATATACAACCCAAGTTGTTGGTTTCCTACCAACTACTACCTGTGGCAAACTTCATTAAGAGTAAGAAAATGTTTCAGATAGAGATGAACAGCATAAGCACAAAAGAAATGGGAGCACTAGTTACAGCAGCCAATAAGAAAATGGTAACAAGCAAAGAAGTAATGAAGAGACAAGAGCATTTTGAAAGACTCCTGAATGTTAGATGATGTGATAGTACATGTGGGATGTTGGGACTTCGAAGTACATAAGGAAATGTGGGAAAGTTGCCGAAATTGCAAATGAATTACTCAAGAAACAGGGATGCCTGTGTCACAGACTGGTTGAATAGGGTTTTCAGTGCATGTATAATCTACAGTGAAGTGACTGAAAACTGTTGAATTGCATACATAATGCCATTATATAAAGGCAAGGGGGACAAATGTGAATGATTTATGGAGATATAAGCTTGCTAAGTATACCTGGTAACCTGTAAAGGAGAGGAGATACTAAGAGGTTGCATCAAACTGAGAAGGAATAATGGGGCTTTTGGAGGGGTAGAGGATGTGCAGATCAGGTGTTTCATTTGGAGAATCTATTTAAAATACTTTGAAAAGGAGAAGAATTTGTATGTAGCATCTACGAATCTGGAGATAGCACATGACATGGTTGATACAGATGCTCTGTGGAAGGTTTTACAAATATACACTAGGAGGAAACCTGTAAGAGGCAATGAGGAGTTTGTACCAAGAGAGTATGGTGTGTATGTGAGTAAGAAGAGAGGTGGGCTAGTGGTTCCAGGCAAAGGTAAATCTGCAGAAAGGGTTTGTGATGTCACCATGGCCATTCAATGTGTTTATGAATGAGGTGGAGACAAGTATTTGCAAAGGTCTACGACAGACGGGTGAGTTTTCAGCCTGTTGGGGATGTGGGGTCTGGATGGTGGGTCAGTTGCTGTTTGCTAATGACATGACTGTGATGGCAGACTCGAATAAAAGAAACAGATGTTGGTGTCTGAGTTTGGGAGTGCATGTGAAAGGAGAAACTTGATAAACTTAATTAAAAGCAAGGTCATAATGTTCAGCAGGACAGACACACAGGTTGGTTAGAGTGTGAGTCTGAATGAGGGGAACTGAAGGACCAGAGTGTGTTAGATTCCTAAGAGCAAGGCAGCAGAAAGAGCCATGGAAGATGAAGTATGCCACAGGTTGGGTAATAAGGCTAAGGTCTTGGGTGCAAAGAGGATAGCTTAAAAAGAGAGGTCACACTCCATGAGAGATAAGACAGATATGTTTGATGCCGGTGTCTGAGTTTGGGTGTGAGTTGAAAGGAAAAACTTACAAAACTTAAAGTAAATAAAAGTATGGTTATAAGTTAAGCTGGGAAGACAGACATGTTGGTTAAAGTGTGAGTCTGAATGGAGGAAAACTGGAGGGACTAGAGTGCATTAGATACCTAAGTGTAGACAAGGCAACGTATACAGCCATGGAAGATGAAGTATGCCACAGGTTGGGTAATAGGGCTATCTATGGTCATGGGTGCAATGAGGACAAATATGAAAAAATAATGCCATAAAGGAAACTGTATCACAGAAAAAACAACAAACAAACCTGAAGGGGTGACCCTTGTTTAGCAGGGTGCTCAATTTTCTGGTCTGATCTTCCTTCTTGTCTTTGTTCTAGTCTCTCTAAAGTTTTATCCACTCTGTGATCACTAACATGACCTTCACTAGGTGTTCTTGAGTTTTCTGGATGGTTATCGCTTTCTGTGTGATATGGTGAAGCTCTTGGGGAAGATACAGGACTGTTGGAGATATGAGATTCTCCCTGAGGTGTTCCACTTTCATCTCTTCTTCTTCTTTTTGGATGTGGACTTGTCCTATCATCACGGGTACTCCATGGGGGTGTATGTGTCTTCTTGGTTTCTGCTTCCTGAGGTGGTTCATCTGGCACAGCTAAGCCCTTTACTTGGAGTAACTCTGCTGCTTTAATTAATCTAGCTAGGTCATTCTGGGCTACATTCACTACACCAGCATACATATAACTGAGAAGAGCTTCTAACTCATCTGGTTTAACATCTTTTAACACTATGATAGGATGTTTGCATGGTGTCTGTTCAAACATGCTTTCAAAGTACTCACTACATGTTGACAGCACCAATTTGTGTACTGGATAAAACTTCCCCTCACATGCAAGGGTCACATCTGTGTACCTCTCCTGTAAAAAAAAAAAAAAAAAAAAAAGGAAAAATGAGCCAGAAATTTTAAGCATGGCTAACAAAGCCAAGAATGTATTTTTAAGAAAACAAATTAGTGTTTAACAAAGGTACTGAAACATTGCAAAAGGGAGACAGCTAAGGAAAAGGAAGCAAGTGGGACAATACTAAAAGAAACATATACATAATAAATGAAGGATGCATGTGAAAGGTTTACTAATATTTCTTAAAGTACAGTTTATCAAATATTGTATAAAATTACATGTACAGTATCATAACTACGAGTGGTGGGTGATTACCATATAATAATATCTAATACAGAGCAAGGTACAAGAATACCAGGATATTCATGTAATGCTAAAAAGATTGAGAGTAACATGATTCTACGAGTACTATACAAGCATAGTTTTCTTTGTGTGTGTAAGTAATTACCTATATGTACTGTGAAGGGAGGCATCAGATTTACAAGGTCCCATCTCTCCAATATTCTCAAGTACCATATGACTTTTCACACTTCTGTATGATGTCCAAATTCACAATTTCATTGCTAGATTCACCCTATTCAACCACAACTCATACAATCAAAGTATTTCTTTACAACTTTCATAACAAGTTTCCTGCTTAATTTCAAGTTATGATCTCTGATTGTTATATCTTTACATCTTTCAAAGAACTGTTCACTATTGATGTCATCAAACTGGTCTCCATCCTTCAAAGAACGACTCGCTGAAGACAACAAATTGGTCTAAAATCATGTGTCTTTTGTTCCCTTCCATTAAGATAACCTGTCCATCGAAAAAGTCCTTCCCTTTTTCCTATCTCAAGGTTCAACTTCTTTACCAACCTCCTATGTGATAAAGTTCAAATAGTTTCTGGCACTCCAGATATAGACAATCCACTCAGCCTTATCTTTTCTCTAATTTGGAGCTCCAGTATCTCATAAATATCTAGAACCAGACAATCCATCCAGCTTTGTCTTTTCTCTAGAATGAACTCAAGCCTCTTACAGAGACCTAAGAGTTCATTACACATTAACCTTGCAGTCTGTCTGTATATGGTATGTGCAACAATTAAGTTCATTGTATTTGTTTTTCACTGTTCTATGATTGTCTAGTTGCATTTTATACTTTCTAAAGGATGTTTCTTTTTATGAACCATAGCTGCAGTGAGAGAAAGTAGCACTGCAATGTGTACAACACAGAGTGAGTTAAGCTCCAGCTCTATTCTATTCACCACTATTCCATCCACACAAGGATGATACATGAAGACTAAAATACAGGTAATATAGGAATTTTCAGATATAAGGGAGTTTTACATACAAAACACAAAAAAATCAGAATATACTGTCTGTAACCCATTTTTAGGCCTTATGGAACATGTGAAAGGAGACAGAAATGATAACGTTAATCAAATCACAAATCTGCAACTTACCTTTTCCCTAAGTGTTGAAAGAATGTGACAGAATGTGGCTCTGTGATTATTCCAGGACAACGATAACATGCCATCACCCATCTCGGCACAACTTTCTCATCTGGAAAATAGCAAACATATGAGTAATGTAAATCTAATCTCTTTATATTATGCTTGCTTTTAACCTTTTATTCTACTATCAATGCTTCAATCCCAATTCATTGGTGTATACAATTTATACAAAGCTTCCACAATATCCCTCATCTCCCTATTTCATATTAACCCATATTCAGCATATTAAAGTGAAGCATGAGCCTTCATAATCACAAAAGTGATTCTTACTTTTCCACACCAACTAAGACCATGGTCTCCATTCAAACCACCACCAAACATAAAATGTTTCCAATGAATCCATACACCAATCATTCCACTAATAACATTTGAAATATGCTGTGACCTAATCAGTTTTCTCATTTCATCTATCTATCTCTCCTTGTACCTTCTAGTGGACCAAAATATACAACTCTTGATTAATCAATCATCTGCCATGTATTCTAAATGACTAGACCAACCTAAAAGAATTACATGTGCACCTTTCCAATGATTTCTTCACACCACATAACTTTCTTACATTTTCATTCTATACATTTTCCAAATTTCGATGATACCATGTAAAGCATCCATGTATATTGCATTTTACCTTCTTAAATTTCAACTACACTGGTAGACACATGGGAAATGCTTTGTCTGCCATCATCACTGTCTGTCCAATCAATGTCAGTGGTCATGTTCTGTTTTAAAATAAGTTGCACTTGACCTTAACTTTGCTGGTCCTGTCCAGTGCATGACTGTATACTTTATATGTTTGTTCCCTACCATCTACAGAGATGAATAACAAAAGACCCATAAGCAGATATTACCTAAGTTGTACCCCATATCAAAATTATCATCCTGGAACTTAATGTGGCTTTTGATTTGAAGATTTGACTTGACCTACATTGGTCAAATCAAATGCATCATACTGTGCACTTTATGCATTTTTTCCAGCGTTTAAAGAAATGAATGGCAAACTTTGGAATTTGTCTGAGTTATGCCACTTGCTAACATAGCCTGGTTCATGAACTGAAGAAAATTCCTTCTTTGGCCGTGGAACTTTTAAAACAAAACATTTCTACTATTTCACTGGCAATATTTACACCCAATAAGTATGTTGCAATTCAGGCAACACAAGCGTTCCAGGGAACACACTTCTATCTTGTTCCTTGAGGAGTGTTGACAACAATTAGGAATTGTATTTCCACCTGTCATCAGGAGTCACACACTAATTTATTGAAGATACACCTGACCTGACTTACTATGGGTCTAAGATGCACCTGACCTGACTTAATATGGGTCTAAGATGCACATGATCTTACTTAATATGGGTCTATCAAGTGTACCTAACTAAACTTTGCGCAGCTGTTTTCCCAGTACCTGAAAAACTGATGGGCATAAGACCCAAACTCTATTAGATATTGCATGAGTTATGCCCATATTAAAAGTTCAACTTAGGAGCTTAAACTAGCTTACATTTCAAAGATTTGAAGTGATTTGTTAGGGTCACATCAAACATAATGAATATGTATTGTGCTCTATACAGGTTTTCCCAGCTTCAAAAGAAGTGAATGGCAAAAGACTTAGATCTGTAGTGTGCATTCAGCGTGTGATATTACCCATAAAAAGTTTAACCTGAAATTTAACTATGCCTATATACTGTTTGTGGATAAGAAGCTGTGGTTTCACTGCACTACGCATAACAGCTAAACACAGAAAGTGGACGAATGCAGTCTTTCTTTGTTCTTGGTGCTATCTTGCTAACACACGAAACAGCCATCAAGATGTAATAAAAATTACTTGAAGGAAATTCTACTTTTGGCCACGGTACTTCATATAATTATCTTTTATATTTTCCAGTTAATATTTCCGACCCTTCTCATTTCACTCCCTGTGCCTGTGCTGTAGTGCAAGTGACAAGTGTTCAATGGAACACTATTTCAAGTTGGTAGGGTACCAGTTTAAGGGTACCATGAAAAGAACTTTGAAATGCTACTTACTTTGTTTTAAAGTCAGATTGCTGATTTTCCAAAATGTATCAAAACTGGCAAAGTGAGATTCTTTTAAATTTTTTGATAAGTTGATAGCTGGGAGGGCTATCAACTCTGGCTTTGGATGAGAAAGTGAGGAGGAAAGTGGATGTGTTTGAAATGAAATGCTTTGGGAGACCAAATTGGAGGTGGAAGGATGGAGTGAAAAACATTTTGAGCGATTGGGGCCTGAACATACAGGAGGGTGAGAGGCATGCAAGGAATACAGTGAATTGGAACAATGTGGTATACTAGGGTCGATGTGCTCTCAATGGACTGAACCAAGGAATGTGAAACATTAGAGGTTTGGCATGGAGGTTGTGGGGCTGGTGTGATTACGACTGGCTTAGTGCATTAAAGACAGCTGAACTTGTGTGTACGAATTGGCCTTTTTCTGTCTTGTTCGGGAGCATGACAGGGGTGAATTTTTGGACCAATGGTTGGGCACATGGAGATGAAATGTAATGAGATTGTACAAGAAGGATATATGTTGGAGGTGGATGGGAATCTGAGTGGAAGATGGAGCCAATTGGATGTGGAAAGATGGAGTGAAAAAAAGAATATTGTCGTATTACGAACAGTTAGGTCTGAAATCTGGTGCAAGATAATGGTTGATGTCAGAGAAGCATGTTAAATCAGGTTTACTACCTGACAGTGGATTGATAGAAGTATTCAAAGTAGAGCTAAACATGGAAAGCATGTTAGTAGTATTATTATGCGGTTGACGAGTAACATGTTTATGGGTAGCCATTATTCATGTGTTATTTGCAGTTGCTAAGGAGACAGACAAAGATAAGACATTACATGTGTTTGAGTTAGAGGAGAGCCAATGTTCTGGCACACCACTGGGGAATACAAATAAATAAAGATAATAATGGTCCAATAGAACAGTTAGTTGTTGTTAAGCAATCTGTGATCGTAAGGAAAACCAGGTTAATAAACGAAGTATTACAAAATAAAGTCGTAAGAGTATAACAAGTAAATACAATCGAACGAATGTGAGAGAACATAATGAAAGAGTTATGGAACAACTGTTACATTAAGGGCCAAAAAGGATATACAGGAGTTATAAAATATAAGTATAATAGGAACATAAAATATACTTACATTAAAGTAAATGTTGGTCTAAAACATCTAATGCAATCGTAACATTTGTTCATGTAGATCACATCATTCATGCAAATGAGATGAATGTAGCAACAGAACATGATGGTAAACTTGGTAAACTTGTGGATGACTGTTTAGATGATGAGATCAAAGGGGAAGTCAAAGATGATGTTCCCCAGCATCCACTCACGGTGTCAACTGACTGTGGTGGAGATATGTATGACAATGATCATGCACATAGTACAAAAAAACTGTAAAACTTGAAGGAGGGAATATTCCCATAAGGCCAAACAGGTAGGAAACCTGCATTAAAATTGGACCTCTGATTATGTGAACTGTGAACAGGCCTTTCAAAACTCTGCTCAGTTAGGAGTTGGGAAGTTATATTTCTCAGTGTTCTATTCTCTTCCATGCCGTAAGCAAAACTAAGTTTTGTTTATCTAAAATTTGTAGCAATCATGAATTCTTTCTTTGAAAAGGAGAAGTGTTACATACATGTATGTTTATATATTGCTTTTATTGATTCTTATACGTATTATCAGTAATGCAAGTCTTACCAAAGATATATGTTTAAGTCTGTATAATCATAATGTAATAGGCAGGTGGTACAGGAATGGCAGAAATAAACCATCTAAGCTAGAGTTTGTGTGTGGATTCCCTTTCTCCCATTAAATCATGTAAGATGGTACACTGTCGGAGCAGCTAATAAATCTTGATACAAAATGCTCATTTATGCTAAATCCAAGAATAAGTAAGAATTTTCTACAAGTTTTGCAAATTTTTGTTTAATAATCTTTTCATTTCTATTAAAAAATGTAGTTTTGAAACCCTTGTAACTAAACCAATACCATGAATTTAATTACTATTTACCAGATACTTATTAGGGTGGAAACTGAAAGGTAAGTTTCAAATTTAAGTCTTTCTTTCTTCTTTCATACTATTCGCCATTTCCCGCATTAGCGAGGTAGCGTTGAGAACAGAGGACTGGGCCCTTGAGGGAATATCCTCACCTGGGCCCCTTCTCTGTTCCCTCTTTTGGAAAATTAAAAAAAAAGTGAGAGGGGAGGATTTCCAGCCCCCCGCTCCCTCCCCTTTTAGTCGCCTTCTACGACACGCAGGGAATACGTGGGAAGTATTCTTTCTCCCCTATCCCCAGTATTTATTTATTTATTATCTATCTATTTTGCTTTGTCGCTGTCTCCAGCATTAGCGAGGTAGCGCAAAGAAACAGACGAAAGAAATTGCCCAACCCACCTACATACACATGTATATACATACACATCCACACACGCAAATATACATACCTATACATCTCAATTTTTTATCGAGGATGTAAGGCATGTGTACGTGTAGGAAGAGAGGAAAGTGATTGGTTCTCAGTGAATGTAGGTTTGCGGCAGGGGTGTGTGATGTCTCCATGGTTGTTTAATTTGTTTATGGATGGGGTTGTTAGGGAGGTGAATGCAAGAGTTTTGGAAAGAGGGGCAAGTATGAAGTCTGTTGTGAATGAGAGAGCTTGGGAAGTGAGTCAGTTGTTGTTCGCTGATGATACAGCGCTGGTGGCTGATTCATGTGAGAAACTGCAGAAGCTGGTGACTGAGTTTGGTAAAGTGTGTGAAAGAAGAAAGTTAAGAGTAAATGTGAATAAGACCAAGGTTATTAGGTACAGTAGGGTTGAGGGTCAAGTCAATTGGGAGGTAAGTTTGAATGGAGAAAAACCGGAGGAAGTAAAGTGTTTTAGATATCTGGGAGTGGATCTGGCAGCAGATGGAACCATGGAATCGGAAGTGAATCATAGGGTGGGGGAGGGGGCGAAAATCCTGGGAGCCTTGAAGAATGTGTGGAAGTCGAGAACATTATCTCGGAAAGCAAAAATGGGTATGTTTGAAGGAATAGTGGTTCCAACTATGTTGTATGGTTGTGAGGCATGGGCTATGGATAGAGTTGTGCACAGGAGGGTGGATGTGCTGGAAATGAGATGTTTGAGGACAATGTGTGGTGTGAGGTGGTTTGATCGAGTAAGTAATGTAAGGGTAAGAGAGATGTGTGGAAATAAAAAGAGCGTGGTTGAGAGAGCAGAAGAGGGTGTTTTGAAATGGTTTGGGCACATGGAGAGAATGAGTGAGGAAAGATTGACCAAGAGGATATATGTGTCGGAGGTGGAGGGAACGAGGAGAAGTGGGAGACCAAATTGGAGGTGGAAAGATGGTGTGAAAAAGATTTTGTGTGATCGGGGCCTGAACATGCAGGAGGGTGAAAGGAGGGCAAGGAATAGAGTGAATTGGATCGATGTGGTATACCGGGGTTGACGTGCTGTCAGTAGATTGAACCAGGGCATGTGAAGCATCTGGGATAAACCATGGAAAGTTCTGTGGGGCCTGGATGTGGAAAGGGAGCTGTGATTTCAGTGCATTATTACATGACAGCTAGAGACTGAGTGTGAACGAATGGGGCCTTTGTTGTCTTTTCCTAGTGCTACCTCGCACACATGAGGGGAGAGGGGGATGGTATTCCATGTGTGGCGAGGTGGCGATGGGAATGAATAAAGGCAAACAGTGTGAATTGTGTGCATGGGTATATATGTATGTGTCTGTGTGTGTATATATATGTGTACATTGAGATGTATAGGTATGTATATTTGCGTGTGTGGACGTGTATGTATATACATTGTGTATGGGGGTGAGTTGGGCCATTTCTTTCATATGTTTCCTTGCGCTACCTCACAAACGCGGGAGACAGCGACAAAGCAAAATAAATAAATAATAAACATTTATAATAATTCATACATATATACACAAACAGACATATACATATATTTCATTTATCTTATTTTATTTTGCTTTGTCGCTGTCTCCCGCGTTAGTGAGGTAGCGCAAGGAAACAGAAGAAAGAATGGCCCAACCCACCCACATACACATGTATATGCATACATGTCCACACACACAAATATACATACCTATACATCTCAAAGTATACATATATATACACACACAGACATATACATATATACACATGTACATAATTCATAGTCTGCCTTTATTCATTCCCATCGCCACCTCGCCACACATGAAATAACAACCCCCTCCCCCCTCGTGTGTGCGAGGTAGCGCTAGGAAAAGACAACATATATATATATATATATATATATATATATATATATATATATATATATATATATTATTTTTATTATATTTTATTTTGCTTTGTCGCTGTCTCCCGCGTTAGCGAGGTAGCGCAAGGAAACAGATGAAAGAAATGGCCCAACCCACCCCCATACACATGTATATACATACATGTCCACACGCAAATATACACACCTATACATCTCAATGTACACATATATATACACACACAGACATATACATATATACATATGTATATAATTCATAGTCTGCCTATATTCATTCCCATTGCCACCCTCCCACACATGAAATAACAACCCCCTCCCCCCAAATGTGCATGAGGTAGCACTAGGAAAAGACAACAAAGGCCACATTCGTTCATACTCAGTCTCTAGCTGTCATGTAATAATGCACTGAAATCACAGCTCCCTTTCCACATCCAGGCCCCACAGAACTTTCCATGGTTTACCCCAGATGCTTCACATGCCCTGGTTCAATCCATTAACAGCACGTCGGCCCCGGTATACAACATCATTCTAATTCACTCTATTCCTTGCCCGCCTTTCACCCTCCTGCATGTTCAGGCCCCGATCACTCAAAATCTTTTTCACTCCATCTTTCCACCTCCAATTTGGTCTCCCACTTCTCCTCGTTCCCTCCACCTCTGACACATATATCCTCTTGGTTAATCTTTCCTCACTCATTCTCTCCATGTGACCAAACCATTTCAAAACACCCTCTTCTGCTCTCTCAACCACACTCTTTTGATTACCACACATCTCTCTTACCCTATTATTACTTACTCGATCAAAGCATCTCACACCACATATTGTCCTGAAACATCTCATTTCCAGCACATCCATCCTCCTCCGCACAACTCTATCCATAGCCCACGCCTCGCAACAATATAACATTGTTGGAACCACTATTCCTTCAAATATACCCAGTTTTGCTTTCCGAGATAATGTTCTTGACTTCCACACATTCTTCAACACTCCCAGAACTTTCGCCCCTTCCCCCACCCTATGATTCACTTCTTCACTTCAATTTTATCCCCTTTGCCTTTGTACAATGGCACTATGCAAGCATTCTGCCAATCCTCAGGCACCTCATCATGAGACATACATACATCAAATAACCTTACCAATCAGTCAACAATACAGTCACCCCCATTTTTAATAAATTCTACAGCAACATCATCTAAACCCGCTGCCTTGCCGGCTTTCATCTTCCGCAAAGCTTTTACTACTCTTCTCTGTTTACCAAATCATTTTCCCTAACCCTCTCACTTTGCACACCACCTCGACCAAAACACCCTATATCTGCCACTCTATCATCAAACACATTCAATAAACCTTCAAAATACTCACTCCATCTCCTTCTCACATCACTATTACTTGTTATCACCTCCCCATTAGCCCCCTTCATTGAAGTTCCCATTTGCTCCCTTGTCTTAAGCACTTTGTTTACCTCCTTCCAAAACATCTTTTTATCCTCCCTAAAATTTAATGATACTCTCTCACCCCAACTCTCATTTGCCCTCTTTTTCACCTCTTGCACCTTTCTCTTGACCTCCTGTCTCTTTCTTTTATACATCTCCCACTCATTTGCATTATTTCCCTGCAAAAATCATCCAAATGCCTCTCTCTTCTCTTTCACTAATAATTTTACTTCTTCATCCCACCACTCACTACCCTTTCTAATCTGCCCACCTCCCACGCTTCTCATGCCACAAGCATCTTTTGCGCAAGTCATCACTGCTTCCCTAAATACATCCCATTCCTCTCCCACTCCTCTTACATCCTTAGTTCTCACATTTTTCCATTCTATACTCAGTCTCTCCTGGTACTTCCTCACACAAGTCTCCTTCCCAAGCTCACTTACTCTCACCATTCTTTTCACCCCAACATTCTCTCTTCTCTTCTTAAAACCTCAACAAATCTTCACCTTCGCCTCCACAAGATAATGATCAGACATCCCTCCAGTTGCACCTCTCAGCACATTAACATCCAAAAGTCTCTCTTTCGCACGCCTATCAATTAACACGTAATCCAGTAACGCTCTCTGGCCATCTCTCCTACTTACATACGTATACTTATAAACATCTCTCTTTTTAAACCAGGTATTCCCAATCACCAGTCCTTTTTCAGCACATAAATCCACAAGCTCTTCACCATTTCCCTTTACAACACCGAACACCCCATGTACACCAATTATTCCCTCAACTGCCACATTACTCACCTTTGCATTCAAATCACCCATCACTATAACCCGGTCTCGTGCATCAAAACTACTAACACACTCACTCAGCTGCTCCCAAAACACTTGCCTCTCATGATCTTTCTTCTCATGCCCAGGTGCATATGCACCAATAATCACCCATCTCTCTCTTTCAACTTTCAGTTTTACCCATATCAATCTAGTTTACTTTCTTACACTCTATCACATACTCCCACAACTCCTGTTTCAGGAGTAGTGCTACTCCTTCCCTTGCTCTTGTCCTCTCACTAACCCCTGGATTTACTCCCAAGACATTCCCAAACCACTCTTCCCCTTTACTCTTGAGCTTCGTTTCACTCAGAGCCAAAACATCCAGGTTCCTTTCCTCAAACATACTACCTAACTCTCTTTTTTTTCTCATCTTGGTTACATCCACACACATTTAGCCACCCCAATCTGAGCCTTCGAGGAGGATGAGCACTCCCCATGTGACTCCTTCTGTTTCCCCTTTTAGAAAGTTAAAATACAAGTACATTTAAGTACATTTATTAAATTATTAAGCATACCATACAGTACAATATTCATGTACAAACTCAGAATTAGCAATTAGTCAACTCAAAATGTAAAAAAAAGTAATTACTATTTACTGAAACTTAAGATGATACAATAATCACATTATGACAATGAATCTTTTTAGAGTCTAACAGTCATAAACACACTCCGTGCTGGTTACCCTTCCGGAAGATCAACTTTTCAAAGTTAGGCTCAGCTGACAGTCTTGACCTCTTGGGCCTTAGGATGTCCTTACCAAGAGAGAAAAGCATATACACTGTGGCAGAGGACATAATGTGTTGTACTTCAGAAAGAGATTGTTGAAAATCTCCTCCCTATAAAGTCAGAGTCAGCCATGCCCTTCTTACCATCAGTGTCCACTCAGGTGTCAACAAGTTTCTTGGCCTTTTGCTTGACACTGGCAAATGAGCCAGCAGCCGTCCACCCAGCAATGAGGTCATCAGGAATGCATGGCAGAGACCATATGCTGCTGTTGCTGGAGCAGTTGGTGCTGTTGCCATTCCAGTCCCTCAGTGCTTCCTCAACCTCATCCTCCATAGAGGCCTTGACAAAGAACGCTTGATTGCTATTGAACCTTTGCAGCCAGTGGAGCCAGAACTTTGGGTGGAAGGCAGCTGCCAGGTGGCAGTACCAGTTGTTCAGGTAGTGGGTGAACCGGGTGGTGATGGCTGCTACAAGGGTATCAACCAGAGGTTTACAGATGGCCAAGCTGTTCCTAATGTTCCTGAGCTTCATGAGGGTGATGGCCACTGGGGGTAGGTGGGTTCCAAGGAAGGTGTTCTTCTTCCCCTGGATGGTGTCGAAGGTGATAGCCACATAGGACATGACTTTGGCGCACTCCTTCAGGAAGGTTATCTCCTGGTCACAGAAGGCTGAATGGTTCTCCATGGGGTTAAGGAACCTGATGGGCTCAGCCTTCTAGGTGGCCTGGATGTTATTGAGGATGACAATTGAGTCCTACAAAGCATGCCACCTTGTCTTGCCAGACACCACTAGTCTCCTGCCCAGTGCCTTCTTGATGGTGTCACTCATCTGAGGGCTCCTCCCTTGGGAAACGAAGAGTGCCTGAGCCTTGTCATGGGCCTCCTTGTTGAGGGCGTTGAAAGCAGCAGTGGCAAAGCCCACCTGCATGAGAAGGCCCTTTGGACCCAAGTCCATGGAGGCCACCAGATTGAATGCATGAGCCACACACCTCGTGGACTGGTAGACTGGGGTGCTCGTGTTCCTCACCAGGAGGTTTGCTGCAGGTTATAATGTCGAGGGCATCATCACCCTCAGCTGTGCTGTCCTCGTTGTCCGAGTCTGCCTCAGGCAGTCTGCCAACACTTGTCAAGGTCAGGCAACAGGTCCACCTGGCCGCCATAATGGGTGAAAGCCTTCAGGAAGTTTGGCCCGTTGTCAGTGGTTGTCCTGACTACCTTGTCCTGAATGTTGAAGCACTCATGGACCTGGACCATGGCCTCTGTTAAGACAACATAAATGTGGCGACCAGTCAGACAGGTACGTGATGAAAGCTTGCTTCCTGGCACTGGTGCTTGGGTCAATCCAGTGAGCTGTCATGCCGAGGAAAGATATGAAACAAAGATTAAGTGATTACTGATTAACACATTGTATGATACTGATTAAGTGGTTATTGAATAATACATTAATGATTTTTATTTTAAACTTTTTAAAATGAAAGTTGTTTAATTTATGCAAATCACTAAAAAAAGAAGCATTCATGTACTACATTACTGAATTGTGATGAGTTCTGATTAATGGTTAAGCAATTATCAAGTTTTATCTTATACATTTTGAAATCTAACTGGTTCAATTTACACCAATTCTTATAAAAAAAAACTAATATTCACTATGCATGATCAAGTAAATTCTTTTTATCCATAGGGAAATGAAACACAATAAGTTCCAAAGTGTACTTTCGTGTAATCACCACATCATCAGGGGATATACAAGAAAGTTCTTTCCTGTATGTCCCCTGATGTGATCATTACACGAAAGTGCAACTGGAAACTTACCTCGTTTCATTTAGGTTCAGTAGGGTTGAGGGACAAGTTAATTGAGCTGTAAGTTTGGAAGGAGAAAAATTGTAGGAAGTGAAGTGTTTTAGATATCTGGGAGAGAAATTAGCAGTGAATGGAACCATGAAAGCGGAAGTGAGTAACAGGGTGGGGGAGGGAGCAAAGGTTCTGGAAGCAATGAAGAATGTATGGAAGGAGAGAACGTTATCTCGGAGAGCAAAAGTGCGTACTCTTGAAGGAATTGTAGTTTCAACAATGTTATATGGTTGCATGGCATGGGCTATAGATAAAGTTGTACGGAGGAGGGTGGGCGTGTTGGAAATGAAATGTTTGAGGACAATATGTGGTGTGAGGTGGTTTGATCGAATAAGTAATGAAAGGGTAAGAGAGATGTGTAGAAGTAAAAAGTGTGTGGTTGACAAAGCAGGAGAGGGTGTGTTGAAATGGTTTGGGCATATGGAAAGAATGAGTGAGGAAAGATTGACAAAGAGGATATATGTGTCAAAGGTGAAGAGAACAAGGTGAAGCGGGAGACCAAATTGGAAGTGTAAGGATGGAGTGAAAATGATTTTGAACGATTGGGGCCTGAACATACAGGAGGGTGAGAAGTGTGCAAGAAATGGAGTGAACTAGAATGATTTGGTCGACGTGCTGTTAATCAACTAAACCAGGGAATGTGAAATGTCTGGGGTAAACCATGGAGACCTGTGGGGTCTGGATGTGGATAGGGAGCTGTGATTTTGGTGCATTACATATGACAGCTAGAGACTGGGTGTGAATGAATGTGGCCTTTTTGTCTGTTTTCCTGGTGCTACCTCGCTGAAGCAGGGGGTAGCGATGTTGTTTCCTGTGGGGTGGGTTAGTGCCAGAAATGAATGAAGGCAAGCAAATATGAATATGTACATGCGTTTGAGGACAATGTGTGGTGTGAGGTGGCTTGATCGAGTAAGTAACGTAAGGGTAAGAGAGATGTGTGGAAATAAAAAGAGCGTGGTTGAGAGAGCAGAAGAGGGTGTTTTGAAATGGTTTGGGCACATGGAGAGAATGAGTGAGGAAAGATTGACCAAGAGGATATATGCGTCGGAGGTGGAGGGAACGAGGAGAAGAGGGAGACCAAATTGGAGATGGAAAGATGGAGTGAAAAAGATTTTGTGTGATCGGGGCCTGAACATGCAGGAGGGTGAAAGGAGGGCAAGGAATAGAGTGAATTGGAGCGATGTGGTATACCAGGGTTGACGTGCTGTCAGTGGATTGAATCAAGGCATGTGAAGCGTCTGGGGTAAACCATGTAAAGCTGTGTAGGCATGTATATTTGCGTGTGTGGACGTATGTATATACATGTGTATGGGGGTGGGTTGGGCCATTTCTTTCGTCTGTTTCCTTGCGCTACCTCGCAAACGCGGGAGACAGAAAAAAAAAAAAAAAAAGCGTATATATGTGAATGTGTGTGTCTGCACATGTATGCATATTTTTTTTTTTTTTGCTTTGTCGCTGTCTCCCGCGTTTGCGAGGTAGCGCAAGGAAACAGACGAAAGAAATGGCCCAACCCACCCCCATACACATGTATATACATACGTCCACACACGCAAATATACATACCTACACAGCTTTCCATGGTTTACCCCAGACGCTTCACATGCCCCGATTCAATCCACTGACAGCACGTCAACCCCAGTATACCACATCGCTCCAATTCACTCTATTCCTTGCCCTCCTTTCACCCTCCTGCATGTTCAGGCCCCGATCACACAAAATCTTTTTCACTCCATCTTTCCACCTCCAATTTGGTCTCCCTCTTCTCCTCGTTCCCTCCACCTCCGACACATATATCCTCTTGGTCATTCTTTCCTCACTCATTCTCTCCATGTGCCCAAACCATTTCAAAACACCCTCTTCTGCTCTCTCAACCACGCTCTTTTTATTTCCACACATCTCTCTTACCCTTACGTTACTTACTCGATCAAACCACCTCACACCACACATTGTCCTCAAACATCTCATTTCCAGCACATCCATCCTCCTGCGCACAACTCTATCCATAGCCCATGCCTCACAACCATACAACATTGTTGGAACCACTATTCCTTCAAACATACCCATTTTTGCTTTCCGAGATAATGTTCTCGACTTCCACACATTCTTCAAGGCTCCCAGAATTTTCGCCCCCTCCCCCACCCTATGATCCACTTCCGCTTCCATGGTTCCATCCGCTGCCAGATCCACTCCCAGATATCTAAAACACTTCACTTCCTCCAGTTTTTCTCCATTCAAACTCACCTCCCAATTGACTTGACCCTCAACACTACTGTACCTAATAACCTTGCTCTTATTCACATTTACTCTTAACTTTCTTCTTTCACACACTTTACCAAACTCAGTCACCAGCTTCTGCAGTTTCTCACGTGAATCAGCCACCAGCGCTGTATCATCAGCGAACAACAACTGACTCACTTCCCAAGCTCTCTCATCCCCAACAGACTTCATACTTGCCCCTCTTTCCAAAACTCTTGCATTCACCTCCCTAACAACCCCATCCATAAACAAATTAAACAACCATGGAGACATCACACACCCCTGCCGCAAACCTACATTCACTGAGAACCAATCACTTTCCTCTCTTCCTACACGTACACAAGCCTTACATCCTCGATAAAAACTTTTCACTGCTTCTAACAACTTGCCTCCCACACCATATATTCTTATGTGCATATGTATTCCTATGAGTCCACGGGGAAAATGAAACACGAAAAGTTCCCAAGTGCACTTTCGTGTAATAATCACATCACCAGGGGACACACAAGAGAGAAATATAACAGTCAGTTGATATACATCGAAGAGACGAAGCTAGGACACCATTTGGTAAACATGTGTATATGTATATGTAGGTGTATGGGTGTTTATGTGTATATATATATATATATATATATATATATATATATATATATATATATATATATATATATATATGAGTATATGAGTGGATGGGCCTTTCTTCGTCTGTTTCCCGGCACTACCTCACTTGACATGGGAAACAGTGATAAAGTATAATAAAAAGTAATATGCATAATTATTTATCCTACTAACTACATTAAATGTACTAATTAGTACAATAAATATTCATAAATAAATAAATGATAATTACCTATTGTGAGCAGTCCAACAGTTGGCAGTGGTCACCAAGTACATCAGCCCATCAAAAGTGTTGATGAGGACCTCCTTGACTGCCCATCGTCTGTCATCAATGTGCCTACCTAGAGTGCAGCAGGACATGCTGACCTTTGTTGAGTTGAGGGCCCTGATCAGGTCAATAAATTCAATGGACTCAATCACTTGGAGCAGGAGTATGTTGTTGACAAAAAGACGGACCATCTTTTCATCAACAGTGGACTGGCATACAGCAGTGCCAGTACTGGCTGAGCGGCAGCCCAGGGCCTCACTGATGGTGGGCAGCCTGACCTTCCTGATAGACAACTCGGTGTGGCAGCACCAGGGCTGTGCATGCTGCTGCGCTGCTGGAGGAGTGGTGGTGGCGCTTGCCATGGCAAGAGCCAGCTTTGTTCTCAAACTGGAGGCTAAGGATGGGTGGGTCCTCCTGATGTGGGACTTCAAACTGTTAAGGCTCGTGACATGGCCTCTATCAATTTTCTTGGTTAGGTACATTTCTGGCACTCAAAATACATTACCTTGTTGTTGTCCTTGTCCTGAAGGCTGAGCTTGAAGTAGTGCTTAAGGTGGGGCCTGGGGTTTTAGAAAGGCTCCTGGTCCTGGCTGACAGCAACCAGGCTGTCAGATGCCTGAGAAGTCTCTGCCAGAGACAGAGTCAGGTTGAGACTCAGAAGTGCCTGAGACAGAGGCAATCTCAACATTGAGAACTTCATCTTGGTGTTCCATGGACCAGGATCTGTTGTTATCCTGACTGTTGTAAGTTAACTTGTGGAGACCAGACCATAAGAAAGAAGTTAGAGAAATGAATGCTGTGAAGTTGATGATGATACTCAATAGCGTTAGCAGCTACTGCCTTAAGGCCGAATCCACAGTGTGAGACAGGGTTGCTAGGTCTGTCCTTTTAAGGACAATCTAACCCTTTTTCATGGACCTGGTTGTCATATTCATTTTGAAAAAAAAAGCCTACACCTGTCATTTTTAAAGTATTTCATTTAGCTGTTTTTTTTTTTGTTTTTTTTGCTTTGTCGCTGTCTCCCGCGTTTGCGAGGTAGCGCAAGGAAACAGACGAAAGAAATGGCCCAGCCCACCCCCATACACATATATATACACACGTCCACACACGCAAATATACATACCTACCCAGCTTTCCATGGTTTACCCCAGACGCTTCACATGCCTTGATTCAATCCACTGACAGCACGTCAACCCCGGTATACCACATCGCTCCAATTCACTCTATTCCTTGCCCTCCTTTCACCCTCCTGCATGTTCAGGCCCCAATCACACAAAATCTTTTTCACTCCATCTTTCCACCTCCAATTTGGTCTACCTCTTCTCCTCGTTCCCTCCACCTCCGACACATATATCCTCTTGGTCAATCTTTCCTCACTCATTCTCTCCATGTGCCCAAACCATTTCAAAACACCCTCTTCTGCTCTCTCAACCACGCACTTTTTATTTCCACACATCTCTCTTACCCTTACGTTACTTACTCGATCAAACCACCTCACACCACACATTGTCCTCAAACATCTCATTTCCAGCACATCCATCCTCCTGCGCACAACTCTATCCATAGCCCACGCCTCGCAACCATACAACATTGTTGGAACCACTATTCCTTCAAACATACCCATTTTTGCTTTCCGAGATAATGTTCTCGACTTCCACACATTCTTCAAGGCTCCCAGAATTTTCGCCCCCTCCCCCACCCTATGATCCACTTCCGCTTCCATGGTTCCATCTGCTGCCAGATCCACTCTCAGATATCTAAAACACTTCACTTCCTCCAGTTTTTCTCCATTCAAACTCACCTCCCAACTGACTTGACCCTCAACCCTACTGTACCTAATAACCTTGCTCTTATTCACATTTACTCTTAACTTTCTTCTTTCACACACTTTACCAAACTCAGTCACCAGCTTCTGCAGTTTCTCACATGAATCAGCCACCAGCGCTGTATCATCAGCGAACAACAACTGACTCACTTCCCAAGCTCTCTCATCCAAAACAGACTTCATACTTGCCCCTCTTTCCAAAACTCTTGCATTCACCTCCCTAACAACCCCATCCATAAACAAATTAAACAACCATGGAGACATCACACACCCCTGCCGCAAACCTACATTCACTGAGAACCAATCACTTTCCTCTCTTCCTACACGTACACATGCCTTACATCCTCGATAAAAACTTTTCACTGCTTCTAACAACTTTCCTCCCACACCATATATTCTAAATACCTTCCACACAGCATCTCTATCAACTCTATCATATGCCTTCTCCAGATCCATAAATGCTACATACAAATCCATTTGCTTTTCTAAGTATTTCTCACATACATTCTTCAAAGCAAACACCTGATCCACACATCCTCTACCACTTCTGAAACCACACTGCTCTTCCCCAATGTGATGCTCTGTACATGCCTTCACCCTCTCAATCAATACCCTCCCATATAATTTACCAGGAATACTCAACAAACTTATACCTCTGTAATTTGAGCTCTCACTCTTATCCCCTTTGCCTTTGTACAATGGCACTATGCACGCATTCCGCCAATCCTCAGGCACCTCACCATGAGTCATACATACATTAAATAACCTTACCAACCAGTCAACAATACAGTCACCCCCTTTTTTAATAAATTCCACTGCAATACCATCCAAACCTGCTGCCTTGCCGGCTTTCATCTTCCGCAAAGCTTTCACTACCTCTTCTCTGTTTACCAAATCATTTTCCCTAACCCTCTCACTTTGCACACCACCTCGACCAAAACACCCTATATCTGCCACTCTATCATCAAACACATTCAACAAACCTTCAAAATACTCACTCCATCTCCTTCTCACATCACCACTACTTGTTATCACCTCCCCATTTGCACCCTTCACTGAAGTTCCCATTTGCTCCCTTGTCTTATGCACTTTATTTACCTCCTTCCAGAACATCTTTTTATTCTCCCTAAAATTTAATGATACTCTCTCACCCCAACTCTCATTTGCCCTTTTTTTCACCTCTTGCACCTTTCTCTTGACCTCCTGTCTCTTTCTTTTATACATCTCCCACTCAATTGCATTTTTTCCCTGCAAAAATCGTCCAAATGCCTCTCTCTTCTCTTTCACTAATACTCTTACTTCTTCATGGCATGTGAAGCGTCTGGGGTAAACCATGGAAAGCTGTGTAGGTGTGTATATTTGCGTGTGTGGACGTATGTATATACATGTGTATGGGGGGGGGGCCCATTTCTTTCGTCTGTTTCCTTGCGCTACCTCGCAAACGCGGGAGACAGCGACAAAGTATAATAAATAAATAAATAAATATAAAATAAATATCTATTTTGTTTATCATACTTCATCGCCGTCTCCTTCATCAGTGAGGAAGCGCAAGGAAACAGACGAGGAATGGCCCAAACCACCCACATAAACATGAATATACATAAACACCCAAACACGCACATATACATACATACACATTTCAACGTATACATACACGGCCATATACATATATACAGATGTACACATCCACACTCACCACCTTCAGCCATTCCTATCGCCACCCTGCTACACATAAAATAACATCCCCCCCACCCTCCATAGGGAGTGGCAGGAAAAGATAAAAAAGGCCACATTCGTTCTCACTCAGTCTCTAGCTGTCATGTGCAATGCACTGAAACCACAGCTCCCCCCCCACATCCAAGTCCCACAGACTTTTCCACGGTTTACCCCAGATGCTTCACATGCCCTGGTTCAATCCACTGACAGCACGATGACCCCGGTATACCACATCGTTCCACGCCTTTCATCCTCTTGTACGTTCAGGCCCTGATCGCTCAAATTCTTTTTCTGTCCATCCTTCCACCTCCAGTTTGGTCTCCTGGTTCTCCTTCCCTCCACCTCTGATACATATCTCCTCTTTGTCAATCTTTCCTCACTCATTCTTTCCATGTGTCCAAACCATTTCAACACATCCTCTTCTGCTCTCTCAACCACACTCTTTTTATTACCACACAGTGGAGGGGGTGGTGGTGGCAGTGGTGCCACAGGAGGGGGTGATGGCAATTTTCCCAGTGCGAATGGGTAGTGGCAGTAGTGCCAGGGGAAGAGGTGGTGGCATCTTCCAGTGTGTCTACGACATCAGAATAATCTTCTGGTGTGTCTACGACAACACCATAAGCATCTTCTGGTGTGTCTACGACATCAGAAGCATCTTCTAGTGTGTCTACGACAACATCAGAAGCATCTTCTGGTGTGTCTACGACATCAGAAACATCTTCTGATGTGTCTACGACTACATCAGAAGCCTCTTCTGGTGTGTCTATGACAACATCATAAGCGTCTTCTGGTGTGTCTACGACAACATCAGAAGCATCTTCTGGTGTGTCTACAACATCAGAACCATCTTCTGGTGTGTCTACGACAACCTCAGAAACATCTTCTGGTGTGTCTACAACAACCTCAGAAACATCTGGTAAGTCTACAGCATCAGAAGAATCTTCTGATGTGTCTACAACCTCATCTAGAGTTTCTTCTAGAGTGTCCACCATTGCCAAAGAAGTCCACAGAGATGTTCTGCAACGGAAGACATTTTCCCACAGGATACGCAGTCCTCCCAGTAAGAACCCTTGGAGTCTCCTGAAGAGGCCTGTCAGGAAGTTCTTACGCTCGAACTGAAGACACAGTCCCGTAGGATGCACAGTCCTCTCAGTAAGAACCTCACAACACATACTGTCCTCAAACATTTCATTTCCAACACATCCACCCTCCTAAGCACAACCACATCATAGCCCATGCCTCACAACCATATAACATTCTTGAAACAACTATTCCTTCAAGCATACCCAGTTTTGCTCTCCAAGATAATGTTCTTGCCTTCAACAAATTCTTCAACGCTCCCAGAACCTTCACCCCCTCCCTCACCCAGTGACTCACTTCTGCTTCCACGGTTCCATCTACTGCTAAGTCCACTCCCAGATATCTAAAACACTTCACTTCTTCCACTTTTTCCATTCAAACTTACCTCCCAATTAACTTGTCCCTCAACCCTACTGAACCTAATAACCTCGCTCTTATTCACATTTACTCTCAACTTTCTTCTTTCACACACTATACCAAACTCAGTCACCAACTTCTGCAGTTTCTCACCCGAATCAGCCAGCAGCTCTCTATCATCAGTGAGCAACACCTGACTCACTTCCAAAGCCCTCTCATCCACGACAGACTGCATACTTGCCCCTTTCTCAAAAACTCTTGCATTCACCTCCCTAAGCACCGACATTTACAGGGAACCAATCACTTCCCTCTCTTTCTACTTGTACACGTGCCTTACATCCTTAGTAAAAACTTTTCACTGCTTCTAGCAACTTACCTCCCATACCATATACTCTTAAAACCTTCCACAAAACATCTCTTATCAACCCTATTTATATAACACGTGGCATATCATGCATACATGCATATGACAACAAATAGAATGAACAACAAAGTATATTAATTATATAAACAATCATAATTTAATCTTTCCTATTACAAGAAACAGAATTAATAACAAGGAATAACAATTATGCAGAAAGAAAAAGTCAGACATTAAAAATTTTGTCGGACAAAAAATTAAGACATTATCAGACTAAAAAAATCAAGCAATCGGATATTAACTAATCCAATGACGATTATGTAAGTTAACTTCTGATAATAGTCCGATGAAAATTAACTTTGATCGTTATCTATTATTGGATTATCACTTTAGCGCCCAACTTTGGTAAACAGTAAACACATGGGCACTCTCATTACAATCAGTTCAGAACTAATAACATGATCTTTAATACTGTTTTCCATTTCCTTCTCAGCACCTTCAATGACATTTACTCTATCTTTACCACTTCTGGCAATATCTCCAATACACTGGCAGTTGTTATATCTTGAATATTTAAACTTACAGTTAAAGCTTTCATGCTTCCCCAGGCATCTATTACACATCAAATTAGGATGTGTTCCTTGTTTTGTGGCATACTTCTCCCTTCTTTACACAGTGAGCCATTGCTGCCAACTGATTCACTACCAGTAGTTGGAACAAATTCTGTGGTGTTTTTCTCTGCTAGTTCCATGCTTTTAGCTATCTGACATCCCTTTTCAAAAGTTAAATCAGAGGCGTTCAATAACTTAATCTGTATTTCTTCATAATTTAGACCTATCACAAACCTATCTCTCAGAGCTCATTTAAAGAACTGTCCAAAATCACAGTGATTGGACAACTTCTTCAAAGCAACTATATAATCACTTACTGATTCATCTTTCCCTCTATCTCTTGTGCCAAATTTGTAAGTTTCAGCAATCTCATGTGGAGCATGATCAAAATGTTGCTTCACGGTCTTGGTAATCTGAATCAATGTAGTGTCTTTGGGTTTGGCCAGAGCAAGCAAATTGACCAGAGTAGAATCAACAATGGCTCCTACGTCTGTCAAACAAATTGCTTTCCTTTTCTCTTCTTCTTCTTAGCATCACCTCCGTTATCCATTAATTCACTTGCCAAGAAGAGGAGGCTCGTTTTCTCAACATGATGTGAAGTTCTCCCTGTCTGAATCGTACTACCCAACTTGTCCAATGCATTCAATGACGTCGGCCATTGTTGCTTTATCCACTATAGTTTTCTGCATTCAGAGAAGCTTTCCCTGCAATGGTCACTAACCTCTCTTCAAGGACGTCACCAGCAGCTTGTATATTCTATCCTCAATGCCAGTGTGGTACCTTACATGACTTAATGGAATAAAGGGAAGACACACACAACTCTAGCTCGAGTTTTTTACTTCTGCCATTCTCGTATCACCTGCCTAATACATTATGATTATACAGTCGTAAACATATAACTTTGGTAAGAATAACATAACAAATAATGACAGTTGTGGTGAGAGTATCATTAAATTTTAGGAAGAATAAAAAGATGTGTCAGAGGGAGGTAAATAAAATGAGTAAGACAAGAGAACAAATGGGTATATCAGTGAAGGGGGCAAATGGGGAGGTAATAACAAGTAGTGGTGAAGTGAGAAGATGCAGTATATATTTTGAAGGTTTAATGAATGTGTTGGATGACAGAGTGGCAGATATAGGGTGTTTCGGTCGGGGTGGTGTGCGAAGTGAAAGGGTCAGGGAGAATGGTTTGGTGAACAGAGATGAGGAAGTAAAAGCTTTGCGGAAGATGAAAGCCAGCAAGGCGGCAGGTTTGGAAGGTACTGCCGTGGAATTTATTAAAAAAGGGGATGACTGTGTTTTTGATTGGTTGGTAAAGAATATTCAATGTATGTATGGATCATGGTGAAGTGCCTGAGGATTGGCAGAATGCATGCATAGTGCCACTGTACAAAGGCAAAGGGGATAAAGATGACTGTTCAAATTACAGGAGCATAAGTCTGTTGAGTATTCCTGGGAAATTATATGGGAGGGTATTGACTGAGAGGGTAAAGGCATGTACAGAGCATCAGACTGGAGAAGAGCAGTGTGGTTTCAGAAGTGGTAGAGGATGTGTGGATCAGGTGTTTGCTTTGGAAATTATAAGAGGAATACTTAGAAAAACAGATTTATTTGTATGAAGCATTTATGGATCTGGAGAGGGAATATGATAGGGTGGATAAAGATGCTTTGTGGAAGGTTTTAAGAGCATATTGTAAAGGAGGTAAGTTGCTAGAAGAAGTGAAAAGTTTTTTATTGAGGATGTAGGGCATGTGTACGGGTGGGAAGAGGAAAGTGATAGGTTCCCAGTGAATGTTGCTTTGCGGCAGGGGATTAAGAATACTTCCCACGTATTCCCTGCGTGTCGTAGAAGGCGACTAAAAGGGGAGGGAGCGGAGGGCTGGAAATCCTCCCCTCTCTTTTTTTTTAATTTTCCAAAAGAAGGAACAGAGGGGACCAGGTGAGGATATTCCAAAAAAGGCCCAGTCCTCTGTTCTTAACGCTACCTCGCTAACGCGGGAAATGGCGAATAGTTTAAAAGAAAAAAAAGAAAATATATATATATATATATATATATATATATATATATATATATATATATATATATATATATATATATTCATTTATTGTTATTTTCATTTTGCTTTGTCGCTGTCTCCCGCATTTGCGAGGTAGCGCAAGGAAACAGACGAAAGAAATGGCCCAACCTACCCCCATTCACATGTATATACATACACATCCACATACGCAAATATACATACCTATACACCTCAACGTACACATATACATACACACGCAGACATATACATATATACACATGTACACAATTCACACCGTCCGCCTCCATCCATTCCCATCGCCACCCTGCCACAGATGGAACAACACCCCCCCTCATGTGTGCAAGGCAGCGCTAGGAAAAAACAAAGGCCCCATCCGCTCACACTCAGTCTCCAGCTGTCATGTAATAATGCCCGAAACCACAGCTCCCTCTCCACATCCAGGCCCCACACAACTTTCCATGGATTACCCCAGACGCTTCACATGCCCTGATTCAATCCATTGACATCACGTCGACCCTGGTATACCACATGGATCCAATTCACTCTATTCCTTGCCCGCCTTTCACCCTCCTGCATGTTCAGGCCCCAATCACTCAAAATCTTTTTCACTCCATCTTTCAACATCCAATTTGGTCTCCCACTTATCCTCGTTCCCTCCACCTCCGACACATATACCCTCTTGGTCAATCTTTCCTCACTCATTCTCTCCATTTGCCCAAACCATTTCAAAACACCCTCTTCTGCTCTCTCAACCACGCTCTTTTTATTTCCACACATCTCTCTTACCCTTACATTACTTACTTGATCAAACCACCTCACACCACACATTGTCCTCAAACATCTCATTTCCAGCACATCCACCCTCCTGCACACAACTCTATCCATAGCCCAAGCCTCGCAACCATACAACATTGTTGGGACCACTATTCCTTCAAACATACCCATTTTTGCTTTCCGAGATAATGTTCTCGACTTCCAAACATTCTTCAAGGCTCCCAGGATTTTCGCCCCCTCCCCCACCCTATGATTCACTTCCGCTTCCATGGTTCCATCCGCTGCCAGATCCACTCCCAGATATCTAAAACACTTTACTTCCTCCAGTTTTTCTCCATTCAAACTTACCTCCCAATTGACTTGACCCTCAACGCTACTGTACCTAATAACCTTGCTCTTATTCACATCTACTCTCCATGGTTGTTTAATTTGTTTATGGATGGGGTTGTTAGGGAGGTGAATGCAAGAGTTTTGGAAAGAGGGGCAAGTATGAAGTCTATTGTGGATGAGAGAGCTTGGGAAGTGAGTCAGTTGTTGTTCGCTGATGATACAGCGCTGGTGGCTGATTCATGTGAGAAACTGCAGAAGCTGGTGACTGAGTTTGGTAAAGTGTGTGATATATATATATATATATATATATATATTTTTTTTTTTTTTTTTTTTTTTTTTTTTATACTTTGTCGCTGTCTCCCGCGTTTGCGAGGTAGCGCGAGGAAACAGACGAAAGAAATGGCCCAACCCCCATACACACGTACATACACACGTCCACACACGCAAATATACATACCTACACAGCTTTCCATGGTTTACCCCAGACGCTTCACATGCCTTGATTCAATCCACTGACAGCACGTCAACCCCTGTATACCACATCGCTCCAATTCACTCTATTCCTTGCCCTCCTTTCACCCTCCTGCATGTTCAGGCCCCGATCACACAAAATCTTTTTCACTCCATCTTTCCACCTCCAATTTGGTCTCCCTCTTCTCCTCGTTCCCTCCACCTCCGACACATATATCCTCTTGGTCAATCTTTCCTCACTCATTCTCTCCATGTGCCCAAACCATTTCAAAACACCCTCTTCTGCTCTCTCAACCACGCTCTTTTTATTTCCACACATCTCTCTTACCCTTACGTTACTTACTCGATCAAACCACCTCACACCACACATTGTCCTCAAACATCTCATTTCCAGCACATCCATCCTCCTGCGCACAACTCTATCGATAGCCCACGCCTCGCAACCATACAACATTGTTGGAACCACTATTCCTTCAAACATACCCATTTTTGCTTTCCGAGATAATGTTCTCGACTTCCACACATTTTTCAAGGCTCCCAAAATTTTCGCCCCCTCCCCCACCCTATGATCCACTTCCGCTTCCATGGTTCCATCCGCTGACAGATCCACTCCCAGATATCTAAAACACTTCACTTCCTCCAGTTTTTCTCCATTCAAACTCACCTCCCAATTGACTTGACCCTCAACCCTACTGTACCTAATAACCTTGCTCTTATTCACATTTACTCTTAACTTTCTTCTTCCACACACTTTACCAAACTCAGTCACCAGCTTCTGCAGTTTCTCACATGAATCAGCCACCAGCGCTGTATCATCAGCGAACAACAACTGACTCACTTCCCAAGCTCTCTCATCCCCAACAGACTTCATACTTGCCCCTCTTTCCAGGACTCTTGCATTTACCTCCCTAACAACCCCATCCATAAACAAATTAAACAACCATGGAGACATCACACACCCCTGCCGCAAACCTACATTCACTGAGAACCAATCACTTTCCTCTCTTCCTACACGTACACATGCCTTACATCCTCGATAAAAACTTTTCACTGCTTCTAACAACTTGCCTCCCACACCATATATTCTTAATACCTTCCACAGAGCATCTCTATCAACTCTATCATATGCCTTCTCCAGATCCATAAATGCTACATACAAATCCATTTGCTTTTCTAAGTATTTCTCACATACATTCTTCAATGCAAACACCTGATCCACACATCCTCTACCACTTCTGAAACCGCACTGCTCTTCCCCAATCTGATGCTCTGTACATGCCTTCACCCTCTCAATCAATACCCTCCCATATAGTTTACCAGGAATACTCAACAAACTTATACCTCTGTAATTTGAGCACTCACTCTTATCCCCTTTGCCTTTGTACAATGGCACTATGCACGCATTTCGCCAATCCTCAGGCACCTCACCATGAGTCATACATACATTAAATAACCTTACCAACCAGTCAACAATACAGTCACCCCCTTTTTTAATAAATTCCACTGCAATACCATCCAAACCTGCTGCCTTGCCGGCTTTCATCTTCCGCAATATATATATATATATATATATATATATATATTTTTTTTTTTTTCATACTATTCGCCATTTCCCGCGATAGCAAGGTAGCGTTAAGAACAGAGGACTGGGCCTTTGAGGGAATATCCTCACCTGGCCCTCTTCTCTGTTCCTTCTTTTGGAAAATTAAAAAAAAAAACGAGAGGGGAGGATTTCCAGCCCCCCGCTCCCTTCCCTTTTAGTCGCCTTCTACGACACGCAGGGAATATGTGGGAAGTATTCTTTCTCCCCTATCCCCAGGGAATATGTATATATATATATATATATATATATATATATATATATATATATATATATATATATATATATATATATATATATATATATATTTTTTTTTAATTTTCCAAAAGAAGGAGCAGAGAAGGGGGCCAGGTAAGGATATTCCCTGAAAGGCCCAGTCCTTTGTTCTTAACGCTACCTCACTGACGTGGGAAATGGCAAATAGTATGAAAAAAAATATGTATATATATATATATATATATATATATATATATATATATATATATATATATATATATATATATATGTATATATATTTATTTATTTTTTATTTTGCTTTGTCGCTGTCTTCCGCGTTAGCGAGGTAGCGCAAGGAAACAGACGAAAGAATGACCCAACCCACCCACATACACATGTATATACATACACGTCCACACATGCAAATATACATACCTATACATCTCAATGTACACATTCGTCTGTTTCCTTGCGCTACCTCGTAAACGCGGGAGACAGCGACAAAGCAAAAGAATAATAATAATAATATATATCCATACATGCCATCTACATTCTTTTTTTTTTTCTTTTTCTTTTAAACTATCCGCCATTTCCCGCATTAGCGAGGTAGCGTTAAGAACAGAGGACTGGGCCTTTGTGGAATATCCTTACCTGGCCCCCCTCTGTTCCTTCTTTTGGAAAATTAAAAAAAGAAAAAAAAAAAAAAAAAAAAAAAAGAGAGGGGAGGATTTCCAGCCTCCTGCTCCCTCCCCTTTTAGTCGCCTTCTACGACACGCAGGGAATACGTGGGAAGTATTCTTCATCCCCTATCCCCAGGGATACATACACAGATATATACAAATACACCACTGATAGTTCGGCACCTTCTTTAGAGTGGACAAAATTACGTGAGCGAACTTGAAATTACCATGGCCACTAGACTAGTTTACTGGGTGGCCACAGATGGTGTAGGGCGTGCTTATTTACATTCTCTACACTGCACTCGTTGGTGGTTATACCTCAACTCTTTGAGATTCTCAGCTTATTTTGCTTAAATCTAACCCTAGCTATGGATTCTAAGACATATGAGAGTGTCAGTCATGGCGTTAAATGTAAATACCAGTCCATATTGATTCAAGATAAAGTAGAACTGTTGAAAAAAATGGCCTGTGGTGTTTTGATGCATAAGCAGTGTGACATCTACAGTATTGGTTCATCAACTGTTTATGACATAAAGAAGCAAAGGGAGAAAATATTGAAATTCTATGCAGACAGCAATTCCAAGAAGCAAATGACGATTAGAAAAACTATGGAAGATGGTAAGAGTACTGAGTACGATGATGGAATGGTTTCGACAGTGTCGGAATGATGGAGTGGACTTGTCAGGTAGCATGATAATGGACCACGGTAAGTGGTTCCATAAAGAACTTAAATTACAACATGAGCATGACTATGGTGAAGGATGGCTTCAAAGATTCAAGAAGCGTCATGGAATTTCCATGAATGGAAATGGCGAATAGTTTGAAAGAAAAAGAAAAGAAAGAAAAAAGTGTGCGGAAAAAAGCGGTCCGTAAACCACGAAGGAGCTGCCGAGTAAGTGGACAAATATGCGAAACTCATGGCTGAAGAGCACCTCTGTCCTGAGCAGGTGTATAATGCACATGAAACTGCATTATTCTGGAGATGCACAACTAGGAAAACACTAACAACAGAAGATGATGAAGACCCCATAGGATTCAAAAGGGGGCATCTCTAGGGGAAACAGCCTATGGCAAACACTGAAATTGTGCCCCTCTTAAAGCATATGACACCAATATTTTTTATCTATATTACCTCTGCCACGGAGATTATGTTTTTACCGGCATTTGTTTCTTTGTCTGTGAGCAACTTTCAACCAAAGTTATGAGCAAATTTTGATGAAATTTTCAGGGAAAGTCAGAAATGACACAAAGACCAATTGATTAGATTTTGGGGGTGATATGAATCATTGTCTGGATCCAGGACGTCATTACAGAAATAAAAATTTTTGTGAATAACTATTGAACTAGTAATGATATCAATGTGATTCCAAATGCCAAAGATGTTTTCATGGTCAAGAAATCTAAATCTTTAAGATCCCAATCATTGTCTGGGTCCAGGATGCCATTATGCCACTGGCATACCCTAGATACGCCACAGGATCAAAACAATCTAAGGACAGACTTGCCATCTTAGGGTGCTTAAACATTTAATATTTGTTTAATTCAAATTTCTAGCAGTCCATGGTATACTTAAGACACATGGAAGATGTATGATTAGTGGGTCAGAGGTGTGTTTTTGTTTTTTTTTTTTTTTGCCGGTCTCCCGCGTTTGCGAGGTAGCGCAAGGAAACAGACGAAAGAATTGGCCCAACCCACCCCCATACACATGTATATACATACGTCCACACACGCAAATATACATACCTACACAGCTTTCCATGGTTTACCCCAGACGCTTCACATGCCCTGATTCAATCCACTGACAGCACGTCAACCCCGGTATACCACATCGCTCCAATTCACTCTATTCCTTGCCCTCCTTTCACCCTCCTGCACAACCCATCATAGCCCTGCCCCCACAACCAAAAAACATTCTTGAAACAACTATTCCTTCAAGCATAACCCATTTTTGCTTCCAAGATAATTTCTGCCTTCAACAAATTCTTCAACGCTCCCAAAACCCTTTTTCACCCCCTCCCTCACCCAGTGATCACTTCTGCTTCCAGGGTTCCATCTCACTGCTAAGTCCACTCCCAGATATCTAAAACACTTCACTTCTTCCACTTTTTTTCCATTCAAACTTACCTCCCAATTAACTTGTCCCTCAACCCTACTGAACCTAATAACCCGCTCTTATTCACATTTACTCTCAACTTTCTTTTTTCACACACTATACCAAACTCAGTCACCAACTTCTGCAGTTTTCTCACCCGAATCAGCCAGCACTCTCTATCATCAGTAAAGCAACACTGACTCACTTCCAAAGCCCCTCATCCACGACAGACTGCATACTTGCCCCTTTCTCAAAAACTCTTGCATTCACCCCCCTAACACCGACATTTACAGGGAACCAATCACTTCCCTCTCTTCTACTTGAAACAACGTGCCTTACATCCTTAGTAAAAACTTTTCACTGCTTCAAACAACTTAACCTCCCAACCATAAAACTCTTAAACCTTCCACAAAACATCTCTTATCAACCCTATTTATATAACACGTGGCATTTTCATGCATACATGCATATGACAACAAATAGAATGAACAACAAAGTATATTAATTATATAAACAATCATAATTTAATCTTTCCTATTACAAGAAACAGAATTAATAACAAGGAATAACAATTATGCAGAAAGAAAAAGTCAACATTAAAAATTTTGTCGGACAAAAATTAAGACATTATCAGACTAAAAATCAAGCAATCGGATAATTAACTAATCCAATGACGATATGTAAGTTAACTTCTGATAATAGTCCGATGAAAATTAACTTTGATCGTTATCTATTATTGGATTATCACTTTAAGCGCCCAACTTTGGTAAACAGTAAACACATGGGGACTCTCATTACAATCAGTTCAGAACTAATAACATGAACTTAATACGTTTTCCATTTCCTTCTCACCCAAACCCTTTAATGACATTTACTCTTCTTTACCACTTCTGGCAATATCTCCAATACACTGGCAGTTGTTATAAAACTTGAAAATTTAAACTTACAGTTAAAGCTTTCATGCTTCCCCCAGGCATCTATTACACATCAAATTAGGATGTGTTCCTTGTTTTGGGGGCATACTTCTCCCTTCTTTACACAGTGAGCCATTGCTGCCCAAATGATTCACAACCATAGTTGGAACAAATTCTGTGGTGTTTTTCTCTGCTAGTTTTCCCTGCTTTTTGCTATCTGACATCCCTTTTCAAAAGTTAAATCAAGGCGTTCAATAACTTAACCCGTATTTCTTCATAATTTAGACCTATCACAAACCTATCTCCAAGCTCATTTAAAGAACTGTCCAAAATCACAGTGATTGGGCAACTTCTTCAAAGCAACTAATAATCACTTACTGATTCATCTTTCCCTCTATCTCTTGTGCCAAATTTTTTAAATTTCATCAATCTCAAGGGAGCAAAGATCAAAATGTTGCTTCACGGTCTTGGTAATCTGAATCAATTATGTCTTTGGGGTTTTGGGCCCGAGCAAGCAAATTGACCAAGTAAATCAACCATGGCCCTACGTCTGTCAAACAAATTGGGTTTCCTTTTCTCTTCTTCTTTTTAGCAAACACCTCCGTTATCCATTAAATCACTTGCCAAGAAGAGGGGGCCGTTTTCTCAACATTATGTGAAGTTCCCCCTGTCTGAATCGTACTACCCAACTTGTCCAATGCATTCAATGACGTCGGCCATTGTTGCTTTATCCACTATAGTTTTCTGCATTCAGAGAAGCTTTCCCTGCAATGGTCACTAACCTCTCTTCAAGGACGTCACCAGCAGCTTGTATATTCTATCCTCAATGCCAGTGTGGTACCTACATGACTTAATGGAATAAAGGGAAGACACACACAACTCTAGCTCGAGTTTTTTACTTCTGCCATTCTCGTAACACTGCCTAATACATTTTTATTATACAGTCGTAAACATATAACTTTGGTAAGAATAACATAACAAATAATGACAGTTGTGGGAGAGTATCTTTAAAATTTTTAGGAAGAAATAAAAAGATGTGTCAGAGGGAGGTAAATAAAATGAGTAAGACAAGAGAACAAATGGGTATATCAGTGAAGGGGGCAAATGGGGAGGTAATAACAAGTAGTGGTGAAGTGAGAAATGCAGTATATATTTTGAAGGTTTAATGAATGTGTTGGATGACAGAGTGGCAGATATAGGGTGTTTCGGTCGGGGTGTGTGCGAAGTGAAAGGGGTCAGGGAGAATTTTTTTGGGTTTGAACAGAGATGAGGAAGTAAAAGCTTTGCGGAAGATGAAAGCCAGCAAGGCGGCAGGTTTGGAAGGTACTACTGCCGTGGAATTTTTTAAAAAAAGGGGATGACTGTGTTTTTGATTGGGGGTAAAGAATATTCAATGTATGTATGGATCATGTGAAGTCCCTTGGGGAAATTGCAGAATGCATGCATAGTGCCACTGTACAAAGGCAAAGGGGATAAAGATGACTGTTCAAATTACAGGAGCATAAGTCTGTTGAGTATTCCTGGGAAATTATATGGGAGGGTATTGACTGAGAGGGTAAAGGCATGTACAGAGCATCAGACTGGAGAAGAGCAGTGTGGTTTCAGAAGTGGTAGAGGATGTGTGGATCAGGTGTTTGCTTTGGAAATTATAAGAGGAATACTTAGAAAAACAGATTTATTTGTATGAAGCATTTATGGATCTGGAGAGGGAATATGATAGGGTGGATAAAGATGCTTTGTGGAAGGTTTTAAGAGCATATTGTAAAGGAGGTAAGTTGCTAGAAGAAGTGAAAAGTTTTTTATTGAGGATGTAGGGCATGTGTACGGGTGGGAAGAGGAAAGTGATAGGTTCCCAGTGAATGTTGCTTTGCGGCAGGGGATTAAGAATACTTCCCACGTATTCCCTGCGTGTCGTAGAAGGCGACTAAAAGGGGAGGGAGCGGAGGGCTGGAAATCCCCCCTCCCTTTTTTTTTTTTTAATTTTCCAAAAGAAGGAACAAGGGGACCAGGTGAGGATATTCCAAAAAAGGCCCAGTCCCTGTTCTTAACGCTACCTCGCTAACGCGGAAATGGCGAATAGTTTAAAAAAAAAAAAAAGAAAATATATATATAATAGTATATATATATATATATAATATATATATAATAATAATATATATAATAATTCATTATTGTTATTTTCATTTTGCTTTGTCGCTGCCCTCCCGCATTTGCGGGGTAGCGCAAGGAAACAGACGAAAGAAATGGCCCAACCTACCCCCATTCACAAGTATATACATACACATCCACATACGCAAATATACATACCTATACACCTCAACGTACACATATACATACACACGCAGACATATACAAATAAAACCCCTGTACACAATTCACACCGTCCGCCTCCATCCATTCCATCGCCACCCTGCCACAGATGGAACAACACCCCCCCTCATGTGTGCAAGGCAGCGCTAGGAAAAAAAAAGGCCCCATCCGCTCACAACTCAGTCTCCAGCTGTCATGTAATAACCCAAACCACAGCTCCCTCTCCACATCCAGGCCCCACACAACTTTTCCCTGGATTACCCCAGAAAAGCTTCACATGCCCTGATTCAATCCATTGACATCACGTCGACCCTGGTATACCACATGGATCCAATTCACTCTATTCCTTGCCCGCCTTTCACCCTCCTGCATGTTCAGGCCCCAATCACTCAAAATCTTTTTCACTCCATCTTTCAACATCCAATTTGGTCTCCCACTTATCCTCGTTCCCTCCACCTCCGACACATATACCCTCTTTGGGCAATCTTTCCTCACTCATTCTCTCCATTTGCCCAAACCATTTCAAAACACCCTCTTCTGCTCTCTCAACCACGCTCTTTTATTTCCACACATCTCTCTTACCCTTACATTACTTACTTATCAAACCACCTCACACCACACATTGTCCTCAAACATTCATTTCCAGCACATTCCCCCCAAACCCCCCTGCACACAACTCTATCCATAGCCCAAGCCTCGCAACCATACAACATTGTTGGGACCACTATTCCTTCAAACATACCCATTTTTGCTTTCCGAGATAATGTTCTCATCTGTTCTCTCGACTTCCAAACATTCTTTAAGGCTCCCAGGATTTTCGCCCCCCCCCCACCCTATGATTTCACTTCCGCTTCCATGGTTCCATCCGCTGCCAGATCCACTCCCAGATATCTAAAACACTTTAAATTCCTCCAGTTTTTCTCCATTCAAAATTACCTCCCAATTGACTTGACCCTCAACGCTACTGTACCTAATAACCTTGCTCTTATTCACATCTACTCTCCATGGTTGTTTAATTTTGTTTATGGATGGGGTTGTTAGGGAGGTGAATGCAAGAGTTTTGGAAAGAGGGGCAAGTATGAAGTCTATTGTGGATGAGAGAGCTTGGGAAGTGAGTCCAGTTGTTGTTCGCTGATGATACAGCGCTGGTGGCTGATTCATGTGAGAAACTGCAGAAGCTGGTGACTGAGTTTGGTAAAGTGTTATATATATATATAAAATATATATTATTATATATTTTTTTTTTTTTTTTTTTTTTTTTTTTTTTATACTTGTCGCTGTCTCCCCCGCGTTTGCGAGGTAGCGCGAGGAAACAGACGAAAGAAATGGCCCAACCCCCATACACACGTACATACACTACGTCCACACACGCAAATATACATACCTAACACAGCTTTCCATGGTTTACCCCAGACGCTTCACATGCCTTGATTCAATCCACTGACAGCACGTCAACCCCTGTATACCACATCGCTCCAATTCACTCTATTCCTTGCCCTCCTTTCACCCTCCTGCATGTTCAGGCCCCGATCACACAAAATCTTTTTCACTCCATCTTTCCAACCTCCAATTTGGTCTCCCTCTTCTCCTCGTTCCCCACCTCCGACACATATATCCTCTTGGTCAATCTTTCCTCACTCATTCTCTCCATGTGCCCAAACCATTTCAAAATACCCTCTTCTGCTCTCTCAACCACGCTCTTTTTATTTCCACACATCTCTCTTACCCTTACGTTACTTACTCGATCAAACCACCTCACACCACACATTGTCCTCAAACATCTCATTTCCAGCACATCCATCCTCCTGCGCACAACTCTATCGATAGCCCACGCCTCGCAACCATACAACATTGTTGGAACCACTATTCCTTCAAACATACCCATTTTTGCTTTCCGAGATAATGTTCTCGACTTCCACACATTTTTCAAGGCTCCCAAAATTTTCGCCCCCTCCCCCACCCTATGATCCACTTCCGCTTCCATGGTTCCATCCGCTGACAGATCCACTCCCAGATATCTAAAACACTTCACTTCCTCCAGTTTTTCTCCATTCAAACTCACCTCCCAATTGACTTGACCCTCAACCCTACTGTACCTAATAACCTTGCTCTTATTCACATTTACTCTTAACTTTCTTCTTCCACACACTTTACCAAACTCAGTCACCAGCTTCTGCAGTTTCTCACATGAATCAGCCACCAGCGCTGTATCATCAGCGAACAACAACTGACTCACTTCCCAAGCTCTCTCATCCCCAACAGACTTCATACTTGCCCCTCTTTCCAGGACTCTTGCATTTACCTCCCTAACAACCCCATCCATAAACAAATTAAACAACCATGGAGACATCACACACCCCTGCCGCAAACCTACATTCACTGAGAACCAATCACTTTCCTCTCTTCCTACACGTACACATGCCTTACATCCTCGATAAAAACTTTTCACTGCTTCTAACAACTTGCCTCCCACACCATATATTCTTAATACCTTCCACAGAGCATCTCTATCAACTCTATCATATGCCTTCTCCAGATCCATAAATGCTACATACAAATCCATTTGCTTTTCTAAGTATTTCTCACATACATTCTTCAATGCAAACACCTGATCCACACATCCTCTACCACTTCTGAAACCGCACTGCTCTTCCCCAATCTGATGCTCTGTACATGCCTTCACCCTCTCAATCAATACCCTCCCATATAGTTTACCAGGAATACTCAACAAACTTATACCTCTGTAATTTGAGCACTCACTCTTATCCCCTTTGCCTTTGTACAATGGCACTATGCACGCATTTCGCCAATCCTCAGGCACCTCACCATGAGTCATACATACATTAAATAACCTTACCAACCAGTCAACAATACAGTCACCCCCTTTTTTAATAAATTCCACTGCAATACCATCCAAACCTGCTGCCTTGCCGGCTTTCATCTTCCGCAATATATATATATATATATATATATATATATATTTTTTTTTTTTCATACTATTCGCCATTTCCCGCGATAGCAAGGTAGCGTTAAGAACAGAGGACTGGGCCTTTGAGGGAATATCCTCACCTGGCCCTCTTCTCTGTTCCTTCTTTTGGAAAATTAAAAAAAAAAACGAGAGGGGAGGATTTCCAGCCCCCCGCTCCCTTCCCTTTTAGTCGCCTTCTACGACACGCAGGGAATATGTGGGAAGTATTCTTTCTCCCCTATCCCCAGGGAATATGTATATATATATATATATATATATATATATATATATATATATATATATATATATATATATATATATATATATATATATATATTTTTTTTAATTTTCCAAAAGAAGGAGCAGAGAAGGGGGCCAGGTAAGGATATTCCCTGAAAGGCCCAGTCCTTTGTTCTTAACGCTACCTCACTGACGTGGGAAATGGCAAATAGTATGAAAAAAAAATATGTATATATATATATATATATATATATATATATATATATATATATATATATATATATATATATATGTATATATATTTATTTATTTTTTATTTTGCTTTGTCGCTGTCTTCCGCGTTAGCGAGGTAGCGCAAGGAAACAGACGAAAGAATGACCCAACCCACCCACATACACATGTATATACATACACGTCCACACATGCAAATATACATACCTATACATCTCAATGTACACATTCGTCTGTTTCCTTGCGCTACCTCGTAAACGCGGGAGACAGCGACAAAGCAAAAGAATAATAATAATAATATATATCCATACATGCCATCTACATTCTTTTTTTTTTCTTTTTCTTTTAAACTATCCGCCATTTCCCGCATTAGCGAGGTAGCGTTAAGAACAGAGGACTGGGCCTTTGTGGAATATCCTTACCTGGCCCCCCTCTGTTCCTTCTTTAGGAAAATTAAAAAAAAGAAAAAAAAAAAAAAGAGAGGGGAGGATTTCCAGCCTCCTGCTCCCTCCCCTTTTAGTCGCCTTCTACGACACGCAGGGAATACGTGGGAAGTATTCTTCATCCCCTATCCCCAGGGATACATACACAGATATATACATACACAGATATATACAAATACACCACTGATAGTTCGGCACCTTCTTTAGAGTGGACAAAATTACGTGAGCGAACTTGAAATTACCATGGCCACTAGACTAGTTTACTGGGTGGCCACAGATGGTGTAGGGCGTGCTTATTTACATTCTCTACACTGCACTCGTTGGTGGTTATACCTCAACTCTTTGAGATTCTCAGCTTATTTTGCTTAAATCTAACCCTAGCTATGGATTCTAAGACATATGAGAGTGTCAGTCATGGCGTTAAATGTAAATACCAGTCCATATTGATTCAAGATAAAGTAGAACTGTTGAAAAAAATGGCCTGTGGTGTTTCGATGCATAAGCAGTGTGACATCTACAGTATTGGTTCATCAACTGTTTATGACATAAAGAAGCAAAGGGAGAAAATATTGAAATTCTATGCAGACAGCAATTCCAAGAAGCAAATGACGATTAGAAAAACTATGGAAGATGGTAAGAGTACTGAGTACGATGATGGAATGGTTTCAACAGTGTCGGAATGATGGAGTGGACTTGTCAGGTAGCATGATAATGGACCACGGTAAGTGGTTCCATAAAGAACTTAAATTACAACATGAGCATGACTATGGTGAAGGATGGCTTCAAAGATTCAAGAAGCGTCATGGAATTTCCATGAATAAAGTGTGCGGAAAAAAGCGGTCCGTAAACCACGAAGGAGCTGCCGAGTAAGTGGACAAATATGCGAAACTCATGGCTGAAGAGCACCTCTGTCCTGAGCAGGTGTATAATGCACATGAAACTGCATTATTCTGGAGATGCACAACTAGGAAAACACTAACAACAGAAGATGATGAAGACCCCATAGGATTCAAAAGGGGGCATCTCTAGGGGAAACAGCCTATGGCAAACACTGAAATTGTGCCCCTCTTCAAGCATATGACACCAATATTTTTTATCTATATTACCTCTGCCACGGAGATTATGTTTTTACCGGCATTTGTTTCTTTGTCTGTGAGCAACTTTCAACCAAAGTTACGAGCAAATTTTGATGAAATTTTCAGGGAAAGTCAGAAATGACACAAAGACCAATTGATTAGATTTTGGGGGTGATATGAATCATTGTCTGGATCCAGGACGTCATTACAGAAATAAAAATTTTTGTGAATAACTATTGAACTAGTAATGATATCAATGTGATTCCAAATGCCAAAGATGTTTTCATGGTCAAGAAATCTAAATCTTTAAGATCCCAATCATTGTCTGGGTCCAGGACGCCATTATGCCACTGGCATACCCTAGATACGCCACAGGATCAAAACAATCTAAGGACAGACTTGCCATCTTAGGGTGCTTAAACATTTAATATTTGTTTAATTCAAATTTCTAGCAGTCCATGGTATACTTAAGACACATGGAAGATGTATGATTAGTGGGTCAGAGGTGTGTTTTTTTTTTTTTTTTTTGCCGGTCTCCCGCGTTTGCGAGGTAGCGCAAGGAAACAGACGAAAGAAATGGCCCAACCCACCCCCATACACATGTATATATATACGTCCACACACGCAAATATACATACCTACACAGCTTTCCATGGTTTACCCCAGACGCTTCACATGCCTTGATTCAATCCACTGACAGCACGTCAACCCCGGTATACCACATCGCTCCAATTCACTCTATTCCTTGCCCTCCTTTCACCCTCCTGCATGTTCAGGCCCCGATCACACAAAATCTTTTTCACTCCATCTTTCCACCTCCAATTTGGTCTCCCTCTTCTCCTCGTTCCCTCCACCTCCGACACATATATCCTCTTGATCAATCTTTCCTCACTCATTCTCTCCATGTGCCCAAACCATTTCAAAACACCCTCTTCTGCTCTCTCAACCACGCTCTTTTTATTTCCACACATCTCTCTTACCCTTACGTTACTTACTCGCTCAAACCACCTCACACCACACATTGTCCTCAAACATCTCATTTCCAGCACATCCATCCTCCTGCACACAACTCTATCCATAGCCCACGCCTCGCAACCAAACAAAATTGTTGGAACCACTATTCCTTCAAACATACCCATTTTTGCTTTCCGAGATAATGTTCTCGACTTCCACACATTCTTCAAGGCTCCCAGAATTTTCGCCCCCTCCCCCACCCTATGATCCACTTCCGCTTCCATGGTTCCATCCGCTGCCAGATCCACTCCCAGATATCTAAAACACTTCACTTCCTCCAGTTTTTCTCCATTCAAACTCACCTCCCAACTGACTTGACCCTCAACCCTACTGTACCTAATAACCTTGCTCTTATTCACATTTACTCTTAACTTTCTTCTTTCACACACTTTACCAAACTCAGTCACCAGCTTCTGCAGTTTCTCACATGAATCAGCCACCAGCGCTGTATCATCAGCGAACAACAACTGACTCACTTCCCAAGCTCTCTCATCCCCAACAGAGGTGTGTTGATGAATTAGTTTTACATGAACACGGTTGGTCCGGCAAAATGGTTAATCTGACAAGGCTTTGGAACCAAGAGTGCGGGAAAATCAGTGGTGTACCTGTGCATATATACACATGTACATATTCATGCTTGTTTGCCTTCATCCATTCCTGTTGCTACCCTGCCACACAGGAAATAGCATCCTCCCGTTCAACGAGGTAGCGCCAGGAAAAGACGAAAAAGGCCACATTTGTTCACACTCAATCTCTAGCTGTCATAAGTAATGCACTGAAACCACAGCTCCCTTTCCACATCCAGGCTCCACAGACCTCTCTATGGTTTACCTCAGATGCTTCACATGCCCTGGTTTAATCCACTGACAGCATGTCAACCCTGGTATACCACATCGTTCAATTCACTCCCTTCCTTGCATGCCTTTCTCCCTCGTGTATATTCAGGCCCTGAACGCTGAAAATCTTTTTCACTCCATCTTTCCGCCTCCAATTTGGTCTCCCGCTTCTCCTTGTTCCCTCCATCTCTGACACATATATCCTCTTTGTCAATCTTTCCTCATTCTCTCCATGTCCAAACCATTTCAACACACCCTCTTCTACTCTCTCAACCACACTTTTCATTACCACACATCTCTCTTACCCTTTCATTACTTACTCGATCAAACCACCTCATACCATATATTGTCCTCACACATTTTATTTTCAACACATCCACCCTCCTCTATACAACCCTATCAATAGCCCATGCCTTGCAACCACATAACATTGTTGGAACTACTATTCCTTCAAACATATCCATTTTCGCTCTTTGAGATAATGTTCTCATCTTCCACACATTTTTCATCCTTTGCCCCCCATCATGACTCGCTACTTCCATGGTTCCATATGCTGCTAAGTCCATTCCCAGGTATCTAAAACATTTTACTTCCTCCAATTTTTCTCCATTCAACTTACCTCCCAATTAACTTGTCCCAAAGCCATACTGAACCAAATACCCTTGCTCTTATTCACATCTACTCTCAACTTTCTCCTTTCACACACTTTACCAAACTCAAGTCACCAGCTTCTGCAGTTTCTCACCTGAATCAGCCACCAGGGCTGTATCATCAGCGAACAACAAATGACTCACTTCCCAGGCCCTCTCATCCACAACAGACTGCATATTCGCCCCTCTCTAACCACCCAATCCATAAACACATTAAAGAATAATGTGTATACATATCTATAAATCAATAAGGACAGTATATAAAAATACAAATATATAACACCACAGGCTTTTAGAACTGCTTCACCTACCTCTAAACTAATCATCCCCACATTTTCCCTATCATCATAGCCCTCCCATCTCCCAACTTATTCATTATCAACGGAAAAAAAAAAACTTTTGTCAGTCTGAAAGTATTCTTCAAATAGATCAATATCATTGGGAAAAAATTAACAGTATTTTAAAGTTATTCTCATGGTTTCCCTAAACCTGCTTCTGCACCATATTTACATGAAACTGGTCACCTGAAGTGCAGCACAGGCACTGGGAATGAAATACATAAGGGTGGAAATATCAACTGGAAAAATAAATTTCAAACTTGATCACTGTTTCCCACGTTTGCGAGGTAGGGCTAGGAACAGACAAAGAGAAGCCACATCCACTAACCTCCATTCTCAATGCACCAAAACCACAGCTCCCTTTCTACATCCAGGCCCCACAGACCTTTCCATGATTTACCCCAGATGCTTCACATGCCCTGGTTTGGTCCACTGGCAGCACATCTAAGCCAATATGCCAAACCGTTCTAATTCACTCAATCCCGTGCGGATCTTTCACTCTCTTGCATGATCTGGCCCCGATTACTCAAAATCTATTTCACTCCATCCTTCCCTCTCCAATTTGGTCTCATGCTTCTCCTTGTTCCCACCACTTCAGACATATATCCTCTTTGTCAACCCATCCTTGCTCATTCTCTCCATATGTCCAAACCATTTCAGCACACCCTCTTCTGCTCACTCAGTCACACTTTCTTTATTACCAAACATCTCCCTCACCCTTTCATTACTTAATCAAACCACCTCACACCACATATTGTCCTCAAACATTTAATTTCCAATACATCCACCCTCCCCCACACACACATTTACCTATAGCCTATGCCTAACATCCTTATAATATTGTTGAGACTACTATTTCTTTGAACATACCCATATGTACACTCCCAGATAACATTCTCTTTCCACATATTCTTCAGCACCCCCAGAATCTTCTCCCCCTCACCCACCCAATAACACTTCCACTTCCATAATTCCACTATGTCACCATGGTGACATTACACATCTCTATCGCAGAATAACCTTCACCTGGAGCTATTCACTCTCCTCTCTTCCTGATCGTACACAACCCTTACACCCTTGATAAAAACTTCTAACTGCTTCTAATAGCTTTCCTTCCACACTGTATATTCAAAGTTTTCCTTCTACACTGTATATTCTAAAGACCTTCTACAAAGCATCTCTATCAACTCTATCTTATGCATTCTCTAGATCCATATATGCAACATACAAATCCAGCTGTTTTTCTAAATATTTCTGACACATTATCTAAAGCAAACACCTGATTCACATATCCTCTACCAGTTCTGAAATCACACTGCTCCTCATCCATCTGATGCTTTGTAAATGCCTTCACCCTCTCAAACTATATCCTAACACAACTTACCAGGTATACTCAACAGACTTATACCTCTGTAGTTTGAACACTCACTTTTAGTCCCCTTCTCTTCATACAATAGTTCTATAAATGCATTCTGCAAATCCCTAAGCACATCACCGTGATCCATATATGCACTGAATATCTTTACCGATCAATCAACAACACAGTCACCCCTTTTCTTAACAAATTCAACTGCAATTCCATCAACTCCGGCCCAGCAGGCTTGCTACACTTCATTTTATGCAAGGCTTTCACCACCTCTTCTCTCTTCAAATTACTCTCGATGACTCTCTCAATGTGTACACCATTCCAACCAAAACATCCTATGTCTGCCACTCTATCATCAAAACGTTTAACAATCCCTGCCCTTTTGCCCCTTTACCAATGTTCCTATTTGTTTTCTTGTCTTTTGCACATTATTTTCCTCCTTCCAACATCTTACTCTCCTAAGTTTACTCATACCAACTCATCCCGACTCTAATTTGCCATCTTTTTCAACTCTTGTACCTTCCTCTTGACCTTCTGCCATTTTCTCTTATACATCTCCCACTCATTTGTACTCCTCAGTAAGTACTGCCCAAATGCCTTTCTCTTTTCTCATTCACTAGCAACTTTACTTCTTCATCCCACCACTCACTACCCTTTCCAATATGCCCATCGCCCACCTTCCACATACAAAACACATCTCTTACACGTGCCATCACCATCTATCTTTATTTCTGAAGCCAGTTACAACTGGAAACTCCTTCAAAGAGGTGGCTAAGAAGTGCTGCTTCTTAGCCTTTAGTGCCTTACCCTTAAAAGACTTCTGGCAGTATTTGCAGAGGCTCCTACCTAATATTCCTACTGACCACATCTACCTAATATTCCTACCTACTACTATCTATTGCTCCTACCATTTTGCTAAAAAGCAAGGCTAGCACATAGTGCTCACTGCAGGAAAATCTAGAGGTACTTGTAATGAGTTGTGTGAGTTAGGTGTTATCAAGTGCTATATATGACAAGGAGAGATTACGTTTGTGGACAGAATGCCAGTAGTCCACATGTGAGTGGGGCAGAAAGAAAAGAAAACTACCTGGGTCATTGGAGTGCAACTTGACAACCACTTAAATGTGATTCACTAAGCAGCTGTCACTAACCCTCCTATGGTAATATACCTCCCTGGTCATTGGCTGCACACCAACTACTACCTACCTGCCATCACTGCTTCTCTAAATATCCCACATTCCATTTATATTATAAGAATAAAACAATAACTATTAAATTTTTCAAGGCCAGAAGTAGAATTTTCTTCAAGCTACAGGCCATGTTAAAATCCAAGTTATCTTCTTTTGTAAGGGGGAATAACACAGGAAAAATGCAAACTAAAGCAGTAAGTCTTATACCATAACCTCCAAGCAACTGACTGCAAATTATTTTTATTATTTTGCTTTGTCGTTGTCTCCCGTATTTGTGAGGTAGCGCAAGGAAACAGACGAAAGAAATGGCCCAACCCACCCCCATACACATGCATATACATACACGTCCACACACGCAAATATACATACCTATACATCTCAATGTACACATATATATACACACACAGACACATACATATATACACATGCACACAATTCACACTGTCTGCTTTTATTCACTTCCATCGCCACCTCGCCATACATGGAATAACATCTCCCTCTCCCCTCATGTGTGCGAGGTAGCGCTAGGAAAAGACAACAAAGGCAACATTCGTTCACACTCAGTCTCTAGCTGTCATGCAATAATGCCCAAAACCACAGCTCCCTTTCCACATCCAGGCCCCACACAACTTTCCATGGTTTACCCCAGATGCTTCACATGCCCTGATTCAATCCACTGACAGCACGTCGACCCCGGTATACCACATCGATCCGATTCACTCTATTCCTTAACCGCCTTTCCACCTCCCTCATGTTCAGGCCCCGATCACACAAAATCTTTTTCACTCCATCTTTCCACCTCCAATTTGGTCTCCCACTTCTCCTCGTTCCCTTCACCTCTGACACATATATCCTCTTGGTCAATCTTTCCTCACTCATTCTCTCCATGTGCCCAAACCATTTCAAAACACCCTCTTCTGCTCTCTCAACCACGCTCTTTTTATTTCCACACCTCTCTCTTACCCTTACATTACTTACTCGATCAAACCACCTCACACCACACATTGTCCTCAAACATCTCATTTCCAGCACATCCACCCTCCTGCGCACAACTCTATCCATAGCCCACGACTCGCAACCATACAACATTGTTGGAGCCACTATTCCTTCAAACATACCCATTTTTGCTTTCCGAGATAATGTTCTCGACTTCCACACATTCTTCAAGGCTCCCAGGATTTTCACCCCCTCACCCACCCTATGATTCACTCCGCTTCCATGGTTCCATCCGCTGCCAGATCCACTCCCAGATATCTAAAACACTTCACTTCCTCCAGCTTTTCTCCATTCAAACTTACCTCCCAATTGACTTGACCCTCAACCCTACTGTACCTACTGTACTCTTATTCACATTTACTCTTAATTTTCTTCTTTCACACACTTTACCAAACTCAGTCACCAGCTTCTGCAGTTTCTCACATGAACCAGCCACCAGCGCTGTATCATCAGCGAACAACAACTGACTCACTTCCCAAGCTCTCTCATCCAAAACAGACTTCATAATTGCCCCTCTTTCCAAAACTCTTGCATTCACCTCCCTAACAACCCCATCCATAAACAAATTAAACAGCCATGGAGACATCACACACCCCTGCCGCAAACCTACATTAACTGAGAACCAATCACTTTCTCTCTTCCTACACGTACACATGCCTTACATCCTCGATAAAAACTTTTCACTGCTTCTAACAACTTGCCTCCAACACCATATATTCTTAATACCTTCCACAGAGCACCTCTATCAACTCTATCATATGCCTTCTCCAGATCCATAAATGCTACATACAAATCCATTTGCTTTTCTAAGTATTTCTCACATACATTCGTCAAAGCAAACACCTGATCCACACATCCTCTACCACTTCTGAAACCAAAAGATAAATGATACCTGAAATAACACTGAAGATAAAGTAAATTCTGGGTGCTAGGACAAGTTAGATGAGGTCATATATTGGTTCTATTGATTTCCAAAAGTGTTTTATTTTGCCACACCTTTAGCCCCCTAATATACCATCTGTTGCATTGTTAGAAAAATCAAGTCTTCCTCCCCTGGTCTAAATCACTTCTAAGTTCGTGTGGTCCTCTTATGTGCATTTGAGTCACTTCAATGTCATTTGAAAGATGCATGAGTTATAATCTTGTGCTTGTATCTACTTGCTGGGAGGTTTGTGCCAAGTATATTCACTTCCACACAAATAATATCATACGAACATAAGTACTTCCAGCAAACTTTCACCACATCTTGTCACACAGGACAAATGCTATTTGTTACATAACTCACTTATTATTTATTATTTTGCTTTGTCGCTGTCTCCCGCGTTAGTGAGGTAGCGCAAGGAAACAGACGAAAGAATGGCCTAACCCGCCCACATACACATGTATATACATACATGTCCACCCATGCACAATATACATACCTATACATCTCAATGTACACATATATATAAACACACAGACATATACATATATACACATGTCCATAATTCATACTTTCTGCCTTTATTTGTTCCCATCGCCACCTCGCCACACATGGAATAACTAGGAAAAACACCAAAGGCCCCATTCGTTCACACTCAGTCTCTAGCTGTCATGTAATAATGCACTGAAACCACAGCTCCCTTTCCACATCCAGGCCCCACACACTTTCCATGGTTTACCCCAGACGCTTCACATGCCCTGGTTCAATCCATTGACAGCACGTCGACCCCGGTATACCACAACGTTCCAATTCACTCTATTCCTTGCACGCCTTTCACCCTCCTGCCTGCATGTTCAGGCCCCGATCACTCAAAATCTTTTTCACTCCATCTTTCCACCTCCAATTTGGTCTCCCACTTCTCCTCGTTCCCTCCACCTCTGACACATATATCCTCTTGATCAATCTTTCCCCACTCATTCTCTCCATGTGACCAAACCATTTCAAAACACCCTCTTCTGCTCTCTCAACCACACTCTTTTTATTTCCACACATCTCTCTTACCCTTACATTACTTACTCGATCAAACCACCTCACACCACATATTGTCCTCAAACATCTCATTTCCAGCACATCCACCCTCCTGCACACAACTCTATCCATAGCCCACGCCTCGCAACCATACAACATTGTTGGAACCACTATTCCTTCAAACATACTCATTTTTGCTTTCCGAGATAATGTTCTCGACTTCCAAACATTCTTCAAGGCTCCCAGAATTTTCACCCCCTCACCCACCCTATGATTCACTTCCGCTTCCATTGTTCCATCCGCTGCCAGATCCACTCCCAGATATCTAAAACACTTCACTTCCTCCAGTTTTTCTCCATTCAAACTTACCTCCCAATTGACTTGACCCTCAACCTTACTGTACCTAATAACCTTGCTCTTATTCACATTTACTCTTAACTTTCTTCTTTCACACACTTTACCAAACTCAGTCACCAGCTTCTGCAGTTTCTTACATGAATCAGCCACCAGCGCTGTATCATCAGCGAACAACAACTGACTCACTTCCCAAGCTCTCTCATCCACAACAGACTGCATACTTGCCCCTCTTTCCAAAACTCTTGCATTCACCTCCCTAACAACCCCATCCATAAACAAATTAAACAACCATGGAGACATCACACACCCCTGCCGCAAACCTACATTCACTGAGAACCAATCACTTTCCTCTCTTCCTACACGTACACATGCCTTATATCCTCGATAAAAACTTTTCACTGCTTCTAACAACTTGCCTCCCACACCGTATATTCTTAATACCTTCCACAGAGCATCTCTATCAACTCTATCATATGCCTTCTCCAGATCCATAAATGCTACATACAAATCCATTTGTTTTTCTAAGTATTTCTCGCATACATTCTTCAAAGCAAACACCTGATCCACACATCCTCTACCACTTCTGAAACCACACTGCTCTTCCCCAATCTGATGCTCTGTACATGCCTTCACCCTCTCAATCAATACATAACTCACTTATAATATCAAAACCTGAGAGCACATCTCTGCCAACCAGTTTCACTGGCTTTCATAACTCACTTATAAAACTGAAACAAGAGCACATCTCAGCCAGCAAGTTTCACTGACTTTGGTGACTTGTCCCTATCTTCAAATCACTCCCTCCTATCATTTCAGTTATTATCATGGGATTATTAATTGCTCTTCTATCTCATCTTTGATCTAGGTCACTTCTACTTAGTGTTACAGTCCACTGATCTTCTCAAGATAATCATACTGGTGCCATGGCCTTAATTATTATGGAATCTCAGAATTTCTTATGGAATGATTAGATTTAGAGGGAATAAAACTTAAGATCAGGGAAGAGTGACAAGGAACATCCTTGTTTGATCTTAAAAAATGTCAATAATGACAAGGCGATGAAAATAACTGAAAATGTGGGATTAATTATTGATTCTGTTGGTGTAAACTTGCTGAAACCAATAGAACCAATCTGATTCCCAAGAACTAAAACTGACTTAATAATCATAGTCATTTCATAACCATATGATTGATTTAGTCTCATATCTACATTAAGTACCTATAACTTTGTTCACAAGAATCAGTTGCTTCCAATAGGAAATAGATAACACAATCAGTACAAACCTTTAAATAATTACCTGAATATAAACACGGCCAAAGTAATCATCTACCTTATTTCTCAAAAACAGCAACATCAAAAGTAAGGTATATTTTCTTTAATTTTGAGAGGTCAGCAAGAATTTCATAGTGTGTCAACTCTTTAACGAAATACTTAAACTGATGTTTACTGCCCCTCCCACAAATAACTTGTTTATAGCAATAAAATCCCAAAAATGCTCTCCATATCAATTCCTTCTCCACAAGTTATCCAGTCAGTAAGACATTCTATTAGACTCCACTAGTCTTAAGACTACATCACAAAAGGATACTTTTACCTTGCTCCTCTTTCAATTACATTGGTTTCTGCTGTGGCCCCCAAGACAAACTTTACTCAGTGGACTGAACTTACTGTAGTCAACTATAACCATATCATCACTGAAGTACCATTTCAATTCTATTCCTATTGTGGCACTCGTTCTACTGAATGTCTAGTTTCTGGGCTGCAATCTTTCTTATCCTTATATTTACAATAAAGAAAAAAAGATTTTTGTTTAACAGAATAAATACATGACTCTGGGAAATGACTCATTTTAGGAGCTTTAAGAAATAGGTTATAATCACAGAAATACGTGCATGGGACAGATCTACCTTATCTTTCAAAATGAACAATATTATATCAGATAATATGAAATCAAGGAAACTAAGATTGTCTAACAAAATCAAGTAGCACTTTCGTGAAGGTAACCTATGAAAACCTGACCTAACCTAACCTCACTGTTAAGATTTATCTTAGCGCTCAAAGCTCTGAAATATATCAATCACACCCATGAAAATGCACTGACAACAGAGCACTTGATGTCAATAATCAGATGACACAAGAGGCCATACGATCTCTAGCAAGAGAAGTATTTAATATTGATACATTTCTACTAACATGTCTGCCACTCGGTGGTTAGGTTTCTATGGGGTCTGTTAACATTTTCCAAGTGTACAACCAGTTTTCACATTAAGCCCACTTTTTCTTGACACACACAACCTATATTGCCTTAAATCTCATTAAATATTATGCCTCAAATCACACTCTGAAATTGTTATTGCATTAACACTATGCTAACAGAGCAAAACACTATCAATATTCAAAGTTAATAGCTTTGCAAAGTTATAATAAAAATTTACAAAACAAACATACCAACCCAAGAAACCTATATTGCCAATGTTGACAGGATTGCAGCCTGTAGAAGTACAATTATGCTGATTTGATTTTCGTCAGTTTCCATAAGATGAATGTGCCGTGTCATTAAAGTTAACTAATGTCCGTTTTATATCATGAATAAGCATTTTTCTAAGGGTATTAACCTCTACAATACTCAATTTTTTCCCAACTTTATGCATATATCAAGGATTTAAAAAATCTAAGAATGAACATAGAATGTCTTATAATAAATCTCTTGAATTCAAGTTCCTCTTGGAGAAATAACTATTGAATTAATAAAGTACTTTGTGAACGGCTTTATTTTACTTTTGCCACCATCATCTTGGTTGCTGCCATGTACCCGAGGGTTAGACGCTCTTGTTACCGACCAGGTATGAGCCAAGCGTATACTTGTTTCTGGAGAATGTTAAATGCAACCGCATTACTGTGCTCCCAATAAATCGTTTAAACCTAATATAAACTCCACTTCACGACAGCAAAACGAGATATTTCTTTTGTAATAAAACATACATGCGCACTATGAATCCTAACGCAACTCCAGACGCCACCCTCAACCTGACGCTTACTCTCCAACAAATTCTGACCTATACCACCAATTACTTTACGAGCTGCCTCAGGTTTATAGCGAAATCGACAGTTAGTACTAACAGTATTTTATACAAATAACAGACAACCCCGTACCTGTTACAGATGAGCTGGTTTTTGATATTGCCGAGCTGTTAGTTTCCCCTGACGCTGACATCCATACGTTTCATAAAACAATGTCGCCAGGGGCGCTACAGATAGCGGCCTCTGCTAAGGTATCGCTTCCACCTGACATGGTCATGAACTTTAACACGCAGGGACACTTTTTAAAACAAACAATATATTATATATGTTGGCTAATGATATCACATCAATTTTTAGTGATGCAAGAGAAATATTATCTCTGTGAACATTTCAGTGTAACTCACCCTCCCTTATGCATTTTGGTGTTTGTAATTGTGACTTTAAATACCTGTGGAAGTTTCAGATGGAATATTTTAAACATGAATACTTAAGAAAATTCTCAGTATATGATATTTTGAAGTCTATTCTCTATCATCGATGTTATTATAAAAGATTCCACATTAGGGACATATCATTTTCTTTAATTATATCAGATAATCACAGAACTTGTGAAATCTTTTCTGTTCCTCAACATGATAAACATTGGTTTTCTTAAGAGTCTCTTCCCTGATCAGGGGAGGATGAAGAGAATCTGGAACAGCCCAATGTTGCCACCATTTCATAGACGATCCAGGAAGTTGCAGACGAAGGACTGGCAAGTAGTGGTGGCCTTAATACTGCTGGGCCCGCTGGGCAAGAGATTCGTCTGGGGCCCCTTCTTTGGCTTGATTTTGATGACTTGTAAGCATGTAAAACGTTTTTGGTTTCAATTCACTTAACCCTCTCTATGAAAATGTCTTGATGTGATACTGATAATTCCCTATGCAACTGTGGTGCCAAATTGCAACGCATGGAGAGAGGCTCTCGCTGGCAGGTGACGGTGGGAAAGCTACTGCACTTTCCGAATTTTCTCATTAAGGTCTAATAGATGGATAAAGGGTCAGGAATACCTGTGTGCCCAGGGCCTTATGGATGGTGGCGTAGAACTAACCGAGGGTAATGCTTCATGCCCTTTTCCCCAACGTTTCTTGTAATCTCATTTATGATGTTAATAAAGAGACCAGTCAGGGAAGGCCAGGGCCAATCTGGGAGGAACAAGGGTTGTGATGTTTATGGCTACAGACATAGGATGTCCAAGCATCGTAAGACTACAAAGGATATAAAGAAGATTGCTGGGAGACTTGATAAGAACGTCTTTCAACTTAGGTAAGCTTTCAAAGTAAGACTGGGAGGCATGCTGGATTGTCAACGAGGGAGCTTGGATCGAAACAGATATTGAATAGGAAGTAAGATATGGTTGCTGGCAAGGTTGATGTGCATGACTACAGTTTTTGTATGACTGATGGTGGCCCAGTTATGGAGGCTGTTGGTGTTCGACTAGGCGATGTAGTCGAGAGACATGTTATTGATATGATACGAATGTTAGAGTCGTACTTCCATCTTCCATCCAACAGTTGCATTCATCAGAACATCATCTGCAAGGGTGAGGAAACGTAATGGTTCCATCTTTGTTTTTTTTTTTGTTGGAAGCCACAAGTGAGGGACTGGGTGGGAATACGGCCTTTCAGAAGCGTACCTTACAATGCTCACCGAGGGATGAAACCTAAGCGCAGCCCATAATCACTTATTGTAACATGGTTAACTGGTTTAAAAGTATTGGTGAAATCAACGAAGGTGAACATCAGAGGCCTTGCATCTCTCTTGGTTGCTATAAATAAGGTTTAAAAATTGGACGAGACAATGGATGTGAAATAATGATTGCTGGAGAGATGCACTGATGTTAAAGCCCAAGATTTTAGTTAATTCAGATTAATCTTTGAAGGGTTTCATAGGCAAGCCTAAGGATTTTGCAGGGTGCTGTAACTTCATACTATATAGCCGTCTAGCGACTGCAGAATTTATGTAATGACGCCAGGAGGATTACAGCTGAGAGGCAGTAGTGTCATAGTGGCGTAGTCTCGTGCAGACATTTGCGGTGTGTATGTTGACAAATTTAGCTGCTTCACTAGAGATGATGAACGCAAGATACGGGAGTCTGCCTTTCCAAACCTCTCACCTCTGTTTCTCACATATCTGTTTAAGGAGTAGTAGCTTGGCAGGGTGATATGATTTATTTCCAATGCTGAAATGCGAATCATTTTGTTAGGGAGAGCCTTTTCGAGATTACTGGTGAGGTCGAAGGCCCGGTGTCAATGCTGCATTAGTCTCATGATGTTAGATGTGATCCAGGTCGTCAGCTGGTTGTAATCTAATAAACCTTTCATGAAGTAATGGAAGGATTCTTAGATAGTGCTGACATATTTAGGTTGAATGTCATCCACGTTTTTCAATTCAGCCGCAGGATAAAAGAGCAATCGACTGTACAAGCGACATATTGCAGAACGACGACTAAGCTGTATGTCTTAACAGCCCCAGATGCTGAATTGCTGTGCGTTCGGGAAACTGAACTGTGTACTGCAACTTCTTGGGTGCAGTTAAAGATGGGTCAAGTGCTCTGACCATTTGTGAAGAAATTTCTTATCTTCAGATAAGTGCAGTTGTTCCTGCATGTCCAGAGAGTCATTTCGTTTACATCACACAACACTAACTTTGGCACTTGCCTACCAGATGCGAAGATAATCTGAGATATTGATAAAATGGATCGTTAGTGTGTTTCTGCAAGGGAATCGGAGCGGATGATAAAACAAACAATAAATGATGGACGCAATTTGGCGGAGGCGAGTATCCAGTATAGTTCGTATCCACAATAACTTTTATGACAGAACAGCACTTTACACCCACCACTCCCAGCGTAAAATTGATGATGGAACAGTTCACATTCGTTTATACAATAATTATCGAGAATAATTTTGATGCTTCGAACATATCCCCGTTTCCTCTTCAGCTGACAATCTTTCGTAAATCATGTCTTTCAGATAATCTTCATGATGCTTCGAACACTACGGGTCACCTGACACTCTTCACAGAATGATGGTATCCCTGATTGTTGTCCTCACACAAACATCAGTGCAGTGAACGCATTTCATCCACCTGCCAAGGTAATCTTCCACTGAGTTATTTCTTGTTTCCATTCTTGGATCCGTTTGTTTCTCGGACATCGCTCCTGATCCAGGGCATCTTTTAACATACCTACCTTCTCCCTGCATCCTTAAAACCAAAAAGCCGTTTTTGCTTAAAGAACCTAGGTCCTTTAAGGCCCCTTTTGGTACAAGAATGTGATTAGTAATATTCCTTGTGACCTTCCTATTATCTTAATAGTTATCATTTATTACTGATAGGCAACCATACCATTATCAAGTGTTAAAGAAATAATTTTAAAAATTATTAAATTCGCGCTCATAACTGGGCCCTTCTGAAAATTTGCCTTAAGTGAAAATTCTTTAAAAGATGCCGTGTCGGATTTAGGGCTTCATATCGTTGTCTTTGATGAGCAAGCGTCAAATCAGACAGTCGTTGCCAGTTTTCCCTGCTGTTCACCAGAATGCAAATATGAGTAGGAAACAGTCAAGCTGAGCTGTTATTGTCTTATGTCCAACATGCATCAGTAAAAGCCAATCTTGTATTTCCCTTACCCACCTACAGCATCAATAGATTGATATTGTTAGCTGCCTTGCCTAGTATGTCACCATCACCACTTACTGTGAGCATTAAGAGACGGAGAACATAACGACACTTCAGATCATGCTTGGCCGTGCACTCAAAAAAATTTCCAAGACATCAACATGATTCTTTATTAGTTATATCCAAGTGAAAAGGTAGGATGGGCCGGCCCTACGAAGAGGCACCACGTAGAGCATGCATATAATTTCTTTTCTTTTGTCATATATCTAAATCACATTGACGGAGGATCATAGGATAGGGTGCATGGTAGCTTACGCGCCACATGTCTTAGGATAACGTATCCTTAGGTACATTGTAGGTATCCTTAGTTGCATATACAATGTATGTGACTCCTCGTGTGTGTGTGTGTATGTGAGAAGGTATGCATGAGTGTATTTGTACGTACCGACATGGCATGCTATGACGCCTGACACAGGTGGCCGTGACACGCCACGCTAGTATATCGTGTTATGTTAGAAACGGAAGCAGCATGACATTATATGTGACATATGTGAACATTTTAATCCACGACGATACGCGATCGCTGTGGCACTGAGTATGCCAGGTTGGTTGTCCTGCCCTTAAGGTTGCCCGTGTTTACTCTTTATATATTAATTAAATATATCAGCTAATCTGATGATATAATCGTATCATCACACTTATTATCATTTACTGATGTTTCTCAAAGTTACTTTCGTAATTACAACAGAAATAGTTTATTTTTTACTTGCCAACGTGACAAAGAAACTCCGGATTGATTGTTAAACTGCTTGTTATAACGTTTTGTTAGGTGGCTCCGTCTTACACCAGGACAGTGAATCAGGATTAGTTCTAGCCAGACCGTGCTCGAGGTTAGTGGAAAGACACGAGCAGATTGTCTGTGACGTCTGGTTACTATTTGTGATTAATAGTTGTGTGTGACAGGAAAAAACTTTTTTATACGTGCTTTGCCCCGTGTCTTTACTTTTATGCAGAAGCTGGTGACTGAGTTTGGTAAAGTGTGTGAAAGAAGAAAGCTGAGAGTAAATGTGAATAAGAGCAAGGTTATTAGGTACAGTAGGGTTGAGGGACAAGTCAATTAGGAGGTAAGTTTGAATGGAGAAAAACTTAAGGAAGTGAAGTGTTCTAGATATCTGGGAGTGGATTTGGCAGCGGATGGAACCATGGAAGCGGAAGTGAATCATAGGGCGGGGGAGGGGGCGAAAGTTCTGGGAGCGTTGAAGAATGTGTGGAAGTCGAGAACATTATCTCGGCAAGCAAAAATGGGTATGTTTGAAGGAATATTGGTTCCAACAATGTTATATGGTTGCGAGGCATGGGCTATAGATATAGTTTTGAGGAGGAGGGTGGATGTTCTGGAAATGAGATGTTTGAGGACAATACGTGGTGAGGTGGTTTGATATAGTAAGTAATAATAGGGCAAGAGAGATAAAAAGAGTGTGGTTGAGAGAGCAGAAGAGGGTGTTTTGAAATGGTTTGGTCACATGGAGAGAATGAGGGAGGAGAGATTGACCAAGAGGATATATGTGTCAGAGGTGGAGGGAACGAGAAGTGGGAGACCAAATTGGAGGTGGAAAGATGGAGTGAAGATTTTGAGTAATCGGGGCCTGAATATGCAGGAGGGTGAAAGGCGCGCAAGGAATAGAGTGAATTGGAACGATGTGGTGTACCGGGGTCGACGTGCTGTTAATGGATTGAACCAGGGCATGTGAAGCGTCTGGGACAAACCATGGAAAGTTGTGTGGGGCTTGGATGTGGAAAGGGAGCTGTGGTTTCGGTGCATTATTACATGACAGCTAGAGACTGAGTGTGAACGAATGTGGCCTTTGTTGTCTTTTCCTAGCGCTACCTCGCGCACATGAGGGGGGAAGGGGGTTGTTATTTCATGTGTGGCGGGGTGGCGATAGGAATGAATAAAGGCAGACAGTATGAATTATGTGCATGTGTATATATGTATATGTTTGTGTATATATATATATATATATATATATATATATATATATATATATATATATATATATATATATATATACGTTGAGATGTAGAGGTATGTATATTTGCGTATGTAGACGTGTATGTATATACATGTGTATGTGGGTGGGTTGGGCCATACACACACACACACACACACATATATATATATATATATATATATATATATATATATATATATATATATATATATATATATATATATATATATATGTATATATATATATATATATATATATATATATATATATATATATATATATATATATTCATTTATTTATTTCTTTTGCTTTGTCGCTCTCTCCCGCGTTAGCGAGGTAGTGCAAGGAAACAGACGAAATAATGGCCCAACCCACCCACATACACAAAGGCCACATTCGTTCACACTCAGTCTCTAGCTGTCATGTAATAATGCACCGAAACCACAGCTCCCTTTCCATACTTGCTGTCTTCATCCATTCTCGCCTCCACCCTGCCACACATGAAATGGCAACCCCCTCCCCCCCGCGCGCGTTCGAGGTAGCGCAAGGAAAAGACAACAAAGGCCACATTCATTCACACTTACTCTCTATCTGTCATGTGTAATGACCGAAACCACAGCTCCCTTTCCACATCCAGGCCCCACAAAACTTTCCACGGTTTACCCCAGACGCTTTACATGCCCTGGTGAATTCAATCCACTGACAGCACGTCGACCCCGGTATATCATATCTTTCCAATGTACTCTATCTTGCACGCCTTTCACCCTCCTGTATCGTTCAAAACCTTTTTCACTCCATCCTAACCATTTCAGTACACCCTCTTCTGCTCTCTCATCCACACTCTTTATTATCACACATCTCTCTTACCCTTTTATCACTTACTCGATCACACACACACACACACACACACACACACACACACACACACATATATATATATATATATATATATATATATATATATATATATATATATATTATAGTTTGTCGCTGTCTCCCGCGTTAGCGAGGTAGCGCAAGGAAACAGACAAAACAAAAGAATGGCCCAACCCACCCACATACACATGTATATACATAAACGCCCACACACGCACACATACATACATATACATATATACACATGTACTTATACTTTCTGCCTTCATTTATTCTCATCGCCACCTTGCCACGCATGAAACAGCAACCCGCGCGCGTTTGAGGTAGCATTAGGAAAAGACATCAAAGCCCACATTCGTTCACACTCAGTTTCTAGCTGTCATGTGTAATGCACCGAAACCACAGCTCCCTTTCCACATCCAGGCCCCACAAAACTTACCATGGTTTACGCAAGACGCTTCACATGCCCTGGTTCAATCCATTGACAGCACGTCCAACCCGATATACCACATCGTTCCAATTCACTCTATTTCTTGCCCGCCTTTCACGTGAACCTCCTGTGTGTTCAAGCCCCGATCCGCCAAGATCTTTTTCACTCCATCTCTCCACCTCCAATTTGGCCTCCCAATTCTCCTTGTTTCCTCCACCTCTGACACATACATCTTCTTTGTCAATCTTTCGTCACTCATTCTCTCCATATATATATATATATATATATATATATATATATATATATATATATATATATATATATATATATATCCATTATGAGTCCACGGGGAAAGTGAAACATTAACGCCACCATGTCACTGATCTGGATCTCTATAAAGTGCATTAAGTTATAATGTGTTTTTTTCAGTTCTGAGTGTTGCCAAGTGGTACTTCAGCGTGTCCTTATCATAGAATGATTATCGTGCAAGTGATTTTTTCTTAGACATATTAAGTCATGTAATATATTAATGAAAAACTCAGATATGCCTCCAATTCGACACTGACTTGTTTCAAGCACGAATATCAAGTGATTAGTTTAAGTTGGTGAGCTTGCTTGATGGAAAAAATTTGTGTGATTTCCACACCTGTTTGAGTTAGTGATTATTGAACGTTATAGAAGAAATGATAATTTATCATTGTGATATAACGTGATTGGTGATTAGTGCGTGGAAAACTGGCAAAATTAGTTATGTGTTTACCGAAAATTTCGCTGCGAATTGCGATATATAGTAATACCAAGTGACCTGTACCATGTCACCTTTAGAAATTATTAGAAAAACTTTGAATTAAATGTAGTGATTGATTTTCAATATTTTGTACACGTGACTGATGGCTTCCATGGCCCTACACCAGTTGGCCCGTTGAAGGTAAGTAACTTAATTACTGTTTATGAAGTTCTTCGTTTACTATATTTTGAACAATTATAGGTAATATGTCCAGAGCTGTTTGGTTATGATTTTGCAGCTACTAATGGGTGATATGTCCAATTTTGTATAGCCATGATGTTCCAACTGATTACAGGTGAATATGTCCGTAATGATTGGTCATGATGTTTTAACTGATTATAGGTGAATATGTCCATATTGTCTGGCCATTATTATATTTGATTATAGGGGATATGTCCAGTGTTGTTTGGTTGTGGTATTTCTACTGATTATAGGTGATATGTTCATTATTGTCCATGATGTTTCACCTGATTATAGTTATGTCGAATGTTGTTTGTTTGTGATATTAGATTATCTGATATATCAAGTTGGTTTGGCCATGATATTTCAGTTGATTAATAGGTGATACATTTAACAGTGTTTGTACATGGTATTAAGGTTCATTACAAGTTACATGTCGAACCACATTTAGTGAATGTTTCGATTATCCATTGGTTATATGCTGAACCTTGTTTCACGATCATGTTTCAAATGATTAAAGGTCATGTAGGAAATGAAATTGAAGGAAGCTTACACATGGCCATTTGGCCCTTGGTAAACAAGCTCTGTAAACAGTCAGCAGTGAAATGTGAATGTAAACGCAACTCGTTGAACTGTACACGACCGTTAGTCTGGACGAGTAATGACAAGTTGATTAAGATTTTGTAAAGAAGTATTTCATCAATACTGCATAATTAATGGTTTTCTTTTTATCTCTAACACAGAGCTAATGACAATTCTGTGTATTTAAAAACGTTGCAAGTCTTTATACGTACTGATGTGTTAAAGGGTGATGGTCGTCAAAGCTAAAAACAGGTTTGGGACAGTTCGGGTATTTAAACGTAACTCGTTTAGGGAAGTTATTTTTAGGTAGAATTTATTTTCATCAAACGATGAGGTAATACCACCATATTTTCAAACAGTTGATAACACAGTGCTATGATTATATTCATAGTTTGGTGAAAGTGCCTTTATCATAATCTTAGTAACGTTCCTGTTTAGGAACGCCACGCTTTGAAATGTGATTTCGTTTTGCAGTTGTAGTGCAGATTGTGTTGAGGAAAACTGAATAAGAGTGGTGGGGCGTTATTTCCTTCTTTGCTTTTATTTCCTCGCTATCAAATATGCCGATAGTAGGGAGGGTTATGAAGATTAGGGGAAACGTGAGGATAAAAAGCTTAAAGTCCCTGACATATTTAGAAATCAAGAAAACATCAGAAAACCTCATCCACCTTCCTATAGCAGCTGACATTTACCATATTTTCTTTTTCGTTTATGAAGATCTAGGCGTTACTGCTTCATTACGTTGTTTTAGGGCGTTTTGTGCGTTATTGTACGTGGGAGGACACAAACGACATAAACGCTGGTATATTTCGACCTTACGCTGAAGATCAACGTATATCTCAACAACTAGGTGAAGTTAGGAGAGATTTTCATATGTTCATCACTGGAAGTGTTTCACCTCAGTGTTACGTAAAGTGATCCTACATTATCCCACATCTATTTATGTAGCACACTAAGAGTAGAATTTCATCACCATTTTTACCATCGGTTGGAATGATATTTTTGCGACATCGATCAGTGAATAAACGATAAGCTGCTTTACATTTTTCTAGCTCAGGGCAGTATGGTTCATATATGACTGGGTAACGGGACTCATTCTATTAAGCCATGTCCATTTGTATGATCGTATTTGATCTCAGTACCATGAATTTGTATGGCAGCATTTATAAAAGAAAGTTTTGTTTACCGAGGAAGAATTATTTGATTATATTTCAAACATTATTCCACCAACACGCAATACATGTGAAAGTTGTTAGCACAGCAGTGTGGGGTTGAACAGCGTTTTGACGATGTTTCTTGTGTTCAGGGACAAGGAGATAGTGAAGCCTTAGAGAGAGTAGTGGAATTTTTTTTCTTTACGTTGGAGGCTCCAGTCACGATCAGAAAAGTCCACATCAAGGCCGGGCCTCGATTGACATATAGAGAGAGGTTAATATAAAGAAACAAGAAGAGACAAGGGAAAGTACAAATTTTGGAGGTGAAAACGTATCTATTAGAATGTGTCTGGTCATAGATATTGGGAAAGACTTGAGAAAGTAAAGAGTTCCAAAGGTTCGAGGTGTAGGGAAATAGATGGTTATCAAATCAGTCCGCCCTTGAGTTGCCATTATCACTTGGTTAAGTAGTAATCAACCGAATAAAAAAACATTATTTTGACATCTTGTAGATGACCGAAAGCACTGGACAGGTTATCTAGAAAGCATATGGATTTGTTTTAGCGTATTGCTCACTGAAAATTCATATTACTCCTCTTTTCTCACCGGTCGACCTTATCATCAATGAAATGATATTTATCGCATAAAACAAGAAATTCTTGTTTTAGTTACCCTTAAAAGTTTTCTGTTATGGACTTTTGGTTTTAAAGAGAACGATACTTAGTTGAAGGTTAACTACAAAAATCTTTCATTTCATAAGACAGGAGCCGAAAGGTAAGTATGGAGTTTTTTTTTCACAGCTGTAATATGTTTCCTAAGTTATCCAGTTAGTAGCCACTGTGGATGCAACGAATTGAACGATTTCATTCTTTGAACACTCTGATGACAGCTTGGAGAATAAAATTTCTTATGGACGTACGCATTGCCCAGTTATGATTTTCGCGATTTATATTCATTTACCATATTTGATCGCCGTTTCCCGCGTTAGTGAGGTAACTCTTAGTTTTTGTATAATGGTGTACGATGTAATCTCATCTAATGATGTATGGTCTTTGTGAATCTAATTTTGTTTTTTTGTATAACCCCAGTTTTCATGGCGCCTTTTTCTGTGTTAGGATTGTAGGATATTTTTTTTTTTCAGAGGTTTTCTTGGTTCTGTTTATTCATGATTATCTGCTCCTCGTCAACATTATCTTTTGATTTACCCAACTATTGGAAGGTTGTCAATGTTTTCTTTTTCTTTAAAGGACCACAATGGGAACATGTTTTCTTATATTATTGTGTTATCTTCGAGATTTGGTTTTGATTTATATGTTGTTGCTATTTCCAATAATATTTTTCAACACAGATTCCATATGAATCTCAAAATCTCTCTATGTTCAGTACAAACAGGTGATACACACACACACACACACCAGCCTCACCCGGATGCCCATTTATCGAGCATCCTTGAGAGGAGGATAATCATACATAGGTAGAAAGTAGGACGACAACTACGCCCAGGATTCGAACCCATGCATGACCCCTGTAGGACCCTTGCTGTCTCCTGCTCAGTTTCTCCTACAGCGAGTGTGTGCATGTGTAAAATTCTGGATATCTTATTTGTTGGTCCTCGATATTTCAAAAGTTTTTGGATAAGTTTTGCATAAAGTGTTTATGTGAAGTTATATCGTTTGGTTTCCCCTTCCCCGTGCTCTGTAAACCAGTTATCAGTTTTCTGTGTAATGGGTCTACTTCTGTAATGATGGATGTACTTGCTTTCTCCAGTGTTTCCAAGAGTGGTGATTCATGAGGTTCGGTTCTGTCTTCTGTTTCTCTTTGTTTTCCTCGTCAGTAATGACTTCACCAGTAAACCTATTACTTGCACGATCATAACTTGCAATTCTCTAACTTCCCTTGAATGCTTGACGTCCAGACCTGCTCGCTCAGCCTCCCGTCTTACCAGTAATTACCTCACTGGCCAACAGTTCTCCTTGGAGTAGGGAAATACTCATCAGCTTGTGGTAAGATAATTCCTCCGGTCTTCTCTGTTTCTGTACAAGATGATGTAGTTTCAGTCTTTAGACTTTATCCATATAACTGACGTTAGAAGCTGGTCATTCGTGGAAATACTGTTTCAGTATAAATGATTCAAATCTATGTCAAGAAAAGAAACATTGGGGATTCCCTCAGGTCATGAGTCTTTTGCTGTTGTTGTTTCGTCACGAGAGCAACTCAACGCTATATAGAGGGATGCCCCATCCCTGTGTATTGCTCACACTTAATGGAGCTTTCCTCTGCCTCACTCCACTAGAGTTATGTCAGAAGCAGTTCTTACCCTCTCGCCTTTCTCACTGCATAAAAATAAGCCCTGTTTCCCTTTGCGGACATGTTCTCCCCACTCTCTCTCTCTCTCTCTCTCTCTCTCTCTCTCTCTCTCTCTCTCTCTCTCTCTCTCTCTCTCTCTCTCTCTCATTACAATTACGATTACTTATTGTGAGTTAGAGAGAGTTTTACACTTGTATTGCCAAGTCCCTTAAAAACAATCTTTACTATATTATGTGTCTACATACACACCCCTCATCTTGAGCAAGGTGTGTGTGTGTGTGTGTGTGTGTGTGTGTGTATGTGTATGTGTGTGTGTGTGTGTGTGTGTGTGTGCAATATGAACTCTGCATTTTGCTGTCTGTACAGCCGGGGGGTAACTCGTGCTCTCATGGGTCCTCATCCCTTGAACTTTCTTTACTATGATATAACTTTTTAAACTTCAGTATAATGTCTACATTCTCAATTTCATCTCATAGTGTCTTTTATTAACGCTATTAACACATTTCTTTAATCTTTTCTATAAGAGTTTCTTGCTCTTTTCTCTCATCTTTTAAACAACACTTCACTGTTGACATTATCAAATTGATTAAGAATCTTCAAAGTTGTCATCGAATACCCCTTTCTTTCCTCTCTTCCATGATGGGTCATTTTATACTTCGAACCCCCCCCCCTCTCTCTCTCTCTCTCTCTCTCTCTCTCTCTCTCTCTCTCTCTCTCTCTCTCTCTCTCTCTCTCTCTCTCGTGTGTTTGATTACTGTTTGTGTGTTTGTTACAGGGGTAGAGTTATACACTCGTATTGCCCCGTCTCTTAACCTTGAGTATATGTACAATGTCTGTACTCATATTTATGCATACACCCATCACCAACCTAGGCCAGGTACACATTTGTCGACCAGTTTTGAGTGGATGATGAACAACTGGGTTGGCTGTGGGCTGACTGCCGTGCACGAATCATGGTCAGGGACGCTAACCACCATATCACGAAGGTTCATGAGAACTAAAGAGTAATGACTTTGCCTTTGCTTGACGGCAGCATACTAACCAGTGCATATATCCGGAACCAGAAGGGAAGATTGGACAAAAAATGTGCAACGTAATGAGTGATTTTATCTTATTGTCCAGGTTTTTGAATTTGTAATCTATTTCTCTTTTCATTGGCAAGATGTATTTGAAACCTTTTTGATGGGCCTGGCGTGAGTATTTTGGCACATTCGTGATGGTGGTACAAATATCCAAGATGGTTATTTGATGAAGAATATATATATATATATATATATATATATATATATATATATATATATATATATATTGCTTTGTCGCTGTCTCCCGCGTTTGCGAGGTAGCGCAAGGAAACAGACGAAAGAAATGGCCCAACCCACCCCCATACACATGTATATACATACGTCCACACACGCAAATATACATACATACACAGCTTTCCATGGTTTACCCCAGACGCTTCACATGCCCTGATTCAATCCACTGACAGCACGTCAACCCCGGTATACCACATCGATCCAATTCACTCTATTCCTTGCCCTCCTTTCACCCTCCTGCATGTTCAGGCCCCGATCACACAAAATCTTTTTCACTCCATCTTTCCACCTCCAATTTGGTCTCCCACTTCTCCTCGTTCCCTCCACCTCCGACACATATATCCTCTTGGTCAATCTTTCCTCACTCATTCTCTCCATGTGCTCAAATTTCAAAACACCCTCTTCTGCTCTCTCAACCACGCTCTTTTTATTTCCACACATCTCTCTTACCCTTACGTTACTTACTCGATCAAACCACCTCACACCACACATTGTCTTCAAACATCTCATTTCCAGCACATCCATCCTCCTGCCCACAACTCTATCCATAGCCCACGCCTCGCAACCATACAACATTGTTGGAACCACTATTCCTTCAAACATACCCATTTTTGCTTTCCGAGATAATGTTCTCGACTTCCACACATTCTTCAAGGCTCCCAGGATTTTCGCCCCCTCCCCCACCCTATGATCCACTTCCGCTTCCATGGTTCCATCCGCTGCCAGATCCACTCCCAGATATCTAAAACACTTTACTTCCTCCAGTTTTTCTCCATTCAAACTTACCTCCCAGTTGACTTGACCCTCAACCCTACTGTACCTAATTAATTACCTTGCTCTTATTCACATTTACTCTTAACTTTCTTTTTTCACACACTTTACCAAACTCAGTCACCAGCTTCTGCAGTTTCTCACATGAATCAGCCACCAGCGCTGTATCATCAGCGAACAACAACTGACTCACTTCCCAAGCTCTCTTTTTTTTTTTTTTTCCAAAAGAAGGAAGAGAGAAGGGGGCCAGGTGAGGATTTTCCCCAACATATATATATATATATATATATATATATATATATATATATATATATATATATATATATATATATATATATATATAGTGCTTATGAACGCGCATTTTCGTAGAACACATAATACCCTCCAACAGCCAGGACTCGAACCCAGGACCTTTTGTGTGGTAGTTGGGAACGGGATCCTACCCGAGCGATCAGCTTTTCCGACAGCCAAGCAAAAGGTCCTGGGTTCGAGTCCTACCTGTATTATGTGAAATATATATATATATATATATATATATATATATATATATATATATATATATATATATATATATATATATGTATATATATATATATACCTTTGGACAACTGTCACCCTTCACCAATCACTAGAACAGTAGGCACCATTCACCAAGTACCAGGGACCAATCACCAAACACCATTCACTAGGTACAAATCACCAGTTACTTGGCCGGTCACCAATAATTAGGCAAAGACCAGTCACTGGTCACGAAGCATCAGTCACCGGGCGCCACCAGACACCCTTAATAAGTCACCAGGTACTATTCACCATGACAGCAGTCACAAGGGTTCTGTATAAACCTCAGAGGTTTCAAATATCTCGTAAGACGTTTTGATATTCGTGTCTGAGAATTCTAGGGTGACTTGAGTTCGAATGCATACGGTAATGCATACGAGAGTGCATACGGTAATGCATACGGTCTGTGGCCAAGATATCATATAATTTACCTTCATCTGTAGTTAAGCGCTAATACAAACTTGAGAGTTCTCTCTCTCTCTCTCTCTCTCTCTCTCTCTCTCTCTCTCTCTGAGCACGAACAGGCGTGAAAAATATGGTACACCGACCGCCAAACCAGAGATGAGGAATGTTATCCTAAGGAAAGCTATTAAGATTACTGTGACTTACAAGTATGAAACCACCACTGGAAATGGTCTTATTATTAAGCGCAGTTCCTCTATGCGTAATGAAGATGTATACAGCATTTCATGTCAAGGTCATCAGGATGTTTGTATATTGATCGAACAGTAAAGGAATAAACGAAGATGATTCAGGCATCGGAGTCAGTGACTCCTTGTGTGTATATATATATATATATATATATATATATATATATATATATATATATATATATATATATTATGAAAGAATAATCACACTCACTGTTCTAGTGGCTTACTGAAACTTTGCAACACACTGCACGTTTCAGTGAAGAATTCCGCCTCATGTGGTGTAATTTGCTGATAACCATGAGGAAGATGGAACACGATAAGTGTTCCATGTTCCTCATGTTCATCACCAAATGCTAGATCACGCGCACCTCCATGACTCATTGCAATGAGGTGTAATGTAAAGATTCAGTAAACCATCAGAACTCTTGCTGAAGTGCGATTATATATATGGCAGATAGTGTGAGAGACGGTAAAGAATCAAGTTCTGTTTGTATATAGTTTCAAGTACGATTGTACAATAGAGATGGGTACTGTGCCTTGCATTCCAATTCCTCATTGTGCATATACAAGCCTCAAGGTGAAGGGTTAAAGATTAAAAGAGATGTATCCAATGGTACTGTTTTAATTAAGAAGGTTGCTGCTGACAAACTGGCTCTACAACTAGGGGATGGGAGAGGAGGAGGGGAATGGGGCGGGGGTTGGGAGGGGGGGTCGCACACTCCGTGTCGCGTCTGTAGGAGAGGTGTTGTGTGGGTGGGGAGAATGGGGAGTTTGGGGAGGGAGGGGGGGGGGGGGGAAGAGGTCTGCGCCCAGGAACTGCTATCGTAGAATGGTACAAAAATAGCTTCTCCTGTGTTCCTGGGCGAAGACGCTTAGTTAGCGAATCAGGTGCGCACACAGATATCAAAATAACATTATTATTCTACAGGTCCAGTACTAGTAACACAGGGAAGGTGGTGGTAGTGGTGGTGTGGGTGGTATGTAACCAGGCTAGATGACCGAGACACGTCACAACTCAACCAATATAGAAAGCATTAAAGTTGCACTCTATTGAAAAACAAAGGTTTCCTAGCCGAATGTGAGGATGGTGCCCGTTTTCTGTCTGAACTGGTGCAGGAGGGTATGAACTCAGGAGGTTGGTTGATCTGGAGGCCGAGAAAATGGAGAGTTGGGGGGGGTTGTGGTTGGGGTTGTTGTTTCCGCTGAGCACGGCACTGGAATGACTTCACCTTGGCGCGGTCAGCTCGGCCGTATCACAGACATACACCCAAGGGGCGTCGCTGAGCCGCGCCCTGGAAGATACATACAATAATAACAAGGACCACATGGCGGTCTTGATGAGTCTTGTGTCGTTGCTCAGCCGCGGAGTAGCTCAGTGACCAAGTAATCCGCGAGGAGATCAACACAAAATGGTATGGTAGGACATTTTGTAAGCCGTCTAGAGTTACAGCTACTTAAATCTAGCCTTAACCTGATCCCCTTGAACCCTCTGAAGAGCATCTATTCCACTCGTACACACACACAAGTAAAGGATCTGATATGATAAATATTTAGCGTACATGCATGGTTGTGCTCTACAACTATACCAAAAAACCTCGGGGTCCTTCATTTCTGAAAGTGTGGAATTTCTTCTACAACTCATTAACTGATGTAATATTTGGCTTTTATCTAAACAACAGTATTTTATTTTTTTTCTTACAGAGACACTACATACATTTTTTACCTCATACAAAAGCGAGAAAACTAATTGCCTAATATCCAATAAAATCGTACAAAAAACTGGATTGAAATGATTCTTTATATCCGTGCGAGGGTGAGGAGCCAGATGACTCAACTGATGCTGCAGCTCGCACGAAGAGGAGCTACTGAGGTAAGTTGAGGTCTGCTGTTGATGATGTGTCGTGGTGGGAGGCTGTGCTCATGGCCAGGGTGGGAGGTTTTTCCCTCGTGATGCTTGCGTCCACCGTGTGTCATCAGCCAAGTCTCACCAGCCTGTTATGTCAGGTAGTGAGGGATGTGTGTGGGTCGGGGTGTAGGTGTGTGTCTGTTATCGTGTCGCGTTTAGTGCGTCCTTGAGCGCCCAATACGAGTCGAACTGTGACTCAGACTCTCGACCACGGACAGAGGAACGGTCAAGGGTCCTAACTGGCGGATGTTATAGTGGTTATGAATGCGTCCTGGAGGGCCCATTGGAGGTCAACTGGGACAAGGGCCTAGCTCACTAGGAAGGAGAGGTCAAGGATGCCAAGAGCAACGACGCCAACAGAATATACATATCAAGCTCCTGACTCCCTCGACCCAGATATGTCATGAGACTAACCTGAATCCATAAGCTAATGTTGTGGTACATGATATCTGAATATTTTCCAAATACACACATATCCAAAGAGGAGGGTTCCAAAGAGGAAGAAACATTCCAGCATATACAATTGTGCCTAAACATCCATGACCATTAGGAAAGACAGCAGCAGGCTGTCTCCGCTGCTCAGTGAACCACAGCTGTCAGTCCCTCCCTACCGTGCACTTGACTGCAGTAAAAGTATAGTATGACTCCGCCCTCTGCAGCAGTATACCCCTACTGCGTACCGTACTAGAGCTCTGTATCATTACTGCGTAGTGTACAGTAGTAGTCTGATCCGGCTGCGCAATAGACAACAGTGATATATCTCTACTGCGCAATGTACAGCAACACTTTGACCTCATGGTTTTTATGTACAGTAAGAGTTATTCCCCATTGTTCATTGCACCACTACAGTTTGTTCCATACTGCACAGTGTACGTTGACTGTGTGTGTGTGTGTGTGTGTGTGTGTGTGTGTGTGTGTGTCCTCAGTACGGAATTTCCTGCAGAGGCAGCCTTCGTGTACTGCAGGGGCCGTGGAAGTACCACTTCGAAATGGTACAATAATGTCAGTTCCACTGATTGTATTTCCTTCACATAAGTGACCAGATTTAGGTGTGTGTGTGTGTGTGAGTGTGTGTGTGTGTGTGTGTGTGTGTGTGACCTGCTGGCTAACATGATTTTAATTTGTGATGAGAGGGCTGCCTACTGCTTGCTTGACCTCAGCCAGTCACTGCCAAGATTACCTATTCTAAATTCCCGATCGATTCCAGCTTGCTATAACGGACATCTAGCCCAGTTTAAACAATTCGACTATAATATCACAGAGAACAGCATGGTTTGTCTAAATGCCCATTCCATATATATATATATATATATATATATATATATATATATATATATATATATATATATATTGCAGTACATCACCGAGAGTTTAAGAAGTGGTCTTCACAAATGGCTTAGATTGAAGGATCTTCAGGAACTGGATAGTGACTATTAGCACTTGGATGTTTCGCCCGTGGTCGTCATCATTGTTAACCAAGACAAGGATTCCACAGTTACTGCGGACCCACCAGTGGCGTCGTGGTCATGATGCACTGTTCAAATCATTTGTGACATTTCCATACCCAGGACAGTCTGAACTTGGTTAATCCCAGCGACTGTCTTCCTCTGTGCTCTTCGCTGTCGGATTCTGAATTCTAGAATTAATGAGGTATAAGTAGATTGAGGCGTTCATCTGTTCCCTATTGGCTCGTGTCAAGGTGGTGTTGGCGGCTACAGATACCCCGGGATTAACCAAGCGTGACTGGAGGACTAGACTGGCGAGGAACTACGTTTAGATGTACAAAGAATTGGTACAAAATGTCACAAGCATTTGCTGCTGGGCTAATATACTCGGTACTCGCAGATTCCAATTTTCACATACAATGGACATGAAGAAAATCAAGTGGTACATAATTATAATGATAAATTAACAAGAATATTTAAATTATTAGTTTATAACAGCACGGAAATGAGATCTTTACACATCATATAATTATGAATACCTTTCCTATATAACCTTTCCTATACACGTAACCTTCAGCAGTTATCAACAAAACCAACTTGTGTACATGTCGACAGGTCGTCCAGTGGGGAGTTCCTGCATTTCACTCTGTGGCGACTTTAAGTGTTAGTGCAGCAGACACCAGAGCGTCGCTGGGTCTCGAAAGTGTCACATCTTGCTACCAACGCGTTCACTGTCTTTCGCTCAGAACAGGAGGGTCCTGCTGCTGCTCTAGATTTATATATATATTACACATGGGTGTTGCACGTTTTGCTTATCTCTATATATATATATATACATATACACATATATATAAAAGGATCATTGTCACTGGTTCAACTTTGGTCGTCACCAAGTTCACTAACGTATCACCAACGTCTGAAAATCCGTTACGGATTCCTAGGATTCGCCTGAAGCACTGTTGTCTTCTCCGGGGTCACACTCATAGGTTGCACTGTGACACACTCGGTGGCGCTCCATATCTTGCTACGGGTAGCAGGTCGCAGGTAGTTTCTGTGCGTTATCTTCAGGGTGAGCGTGACGGATAGCTTGCTTCAGGTAAGGAAGTGGTTCCCACACCTTTCTCTGCGGGTCAAAGCAGATAACAACCCGGGAGTATGGAAGCATGTTGCCCCTCATGTGACTCGCAGATTGGAGTGAGGGAGTTAATGATCCCCCGGGAGGTAGCACTTGGGGGTGGGGGAGTATGGTGGATGTCACTCCAAGGGTGTGTGGGGAGCTCATACTCCGGGAGTATGGTAGAAACTCGGGAGGGGAGGGGGAGTGGAGTGGATGAATTTGGTAATACTCCTGGAGTAGGCAGGGTTAACACGCTCCAGGGGTACAGTTGTTAACACTCCCTGAGTATGGTAGGTAAACACTCGAGGGGAACTTGGCAGGTAACTCTCGGGTAGTATAGTAGGCTATACTCCAGGAGTATGGTAGATAAGCACTGTCATCATTCCAGGGATCTACTGGCTACCACCCTAGGGAGACTGGTAGATACAACACTACGGCTGGTAGGACTCCGGGAGTGTGTCAGGTAGAACTCCGGTCGTCCAGTAGGTAGCACTCCGGGAGGAGGGTAGAGGTGACGGTGGGAGTGCAGGAGAGGAGCAGAGGGAGGGACGTGGGGGTGTCTGAAGGTTGCACGTGAGGGGCGCCACGGGCGAGAGCGTTACTTGTAGAGCCAAGGCGGCCATGTTGGAGGTAACCGGATCATTCCGGCTGGCCCACCTCTGCCCTGGGGGAAGAAAGCATCCATGAATATCATGCGATAGTTGTGGCATCCGTGAACCTGTCATCGTATATGTCACGTCAAACTCCCTCAAAATTTGATTCGTGGTCGCATAACAGGCCATCCATTCATGACTGAGGCGTGTACGACTTACATACAAGGGTGGCATGGATCACGTGCGAGGCAACGGCAGTACTTCCGGGGCGGGAGAGGGGCACGGGGCAGGGTCTGGCGTCGGCTGCTGCTCTACTGCCGGAGACCCACCCTCCAGCAGCTCGCCCTCACCACCAGTACCTGCAACCAACCAAAGACCTTAGTTCCTCAACCGCCAGTACCTGTAGCACACCACAGACGTTGATGCCTTCTAAACACACACACACACACACACACACACACACACACACACACACACACACACATCGGAGTAAGGGGCATGATAAGTGGGGAAATCTCTCAAGGGGAAACTGGTGAAATCCTCGAGACCAGTTGGAATATACTCATGGACACTGGAGTGTATGATGGAGGGTCTGGGGCAAATATAGATCGTAAGTCAAGAATTTACTGTGGTGGTGGGGGAGGGAGGATGGTGGGGGTAATAACGTCCAGGTAATGTCCCAGTGTTTAGGAAGGAGAACTGAGACAGTCCTCTGAACCACAGACCTGAGTCAGTGATTAGATATTGACATACGAGGGAAAAATAAAGGGGGGGGGGGGGGGAAAGGAACATTTAGATTACTTTATTTTTTGAATGATAGACAGCTAGAACTTGCATGTATGAGTAACATTATATGTTGCGAAAGGATGATCTAAGTGAGACAGAAGAAGCAGGTTTGAGTGGGTTTACCCTGATTCTGCACAAGCATTTATAAGCCGCAAACTAAATTACTAGTAGATACGAAAATATAGGCTAATGTGACTTAGTGGTGGAAGGATAGATTAGGGTAGAAGAGCAGTGATTAAAGGATGCTATTCATCGTGAAGTGATAATCACTAATGAAATGCTAGGATTGGTTAGGATGATCATTGTGCTCATATTTCAGTCTAGGGTTTATGTATTCCACACAAATGCTATCAAAATGCAAAACAGATTTTCCGAGATGGAGAAAGATGATGTTATACATGGTGTCCACAAAGCCCGGGTAGATATTGAAACTGGTTTCTTGTTACTTAATTCTGGACATGAAACTATAAAGGCGGTTGTTGATAATATCGACTCCGTTTTTATGAGATATGAAGATAAGCTTCACAAGAAATTAACATTAGGACTAGCTTACGGGCACTCAACACAAACAGAGATGGATGAAGGATTTCATGAGTTAACAGAAACCTGTAAATGAACACGATTCGATCATACTTGGTGATCATTTTAATATCAAGAATATCGAGTAGCTCCGGGCGAACACTCTTTATAGAATAGCTTGATAGTAGCACAGTGAGGTTCGTTGAGAGACGTATTCGTCATGTGAAAACATTAGTGCTGGGATTTCGTCGATGTTGTGGTTAGAGAAAAGTTTGGTACAGAGTGATCACTACCGGTTCACTTTTGAGGCAGCCTTCATCACGGTTTACAGTACTGCACATTAGGTCATCTCTTTGCTCTCCTGGTCTTGCTTCACGAGTGCCACGCGTCTCATTTACGACCACGATGAGCCATGAAGCACCGACTAGGCTTCTGTTGCTACTACAGGCGTTCTTTTGAACGTCAACGACCTCCTAGATGGGATGTTCTGTATGTGATACAGTAACGGAAACTGGTGTGAGGAAAGACTGTGAAACAAGGTAGCGGCACGTGCACTAGCATCTTTAGTGGAATTCAAGAGACATGGTGTTTGATCAACTTAGAAATAGGATGAGTGATGAGAACGCTCTCGTGGGAACCACAACTTACCCGTGGAACATTGACAGGAATCTTCAGATATCAATACGAAACGTTAATAATTCAGAGACACTGTGGACGATGCTTGGCTGTTGGGCTTAAGGCCTAACAACAGCTAAGGTTATGAAGACCCCCTCATCGTCTATATAACCAACAATACAAAAATCTTGTATACATTCTTGAGGTATTCTTGATAATTCTGAGACCATACACGCTCTCACTATATATATATATATATATATATATATATATATATATATATATATATATATATATATATATATATATGGAATCTTTACACAATAAAGAATATGTTAGAACATCTAAGATTTACTGGTAAACATAAAGATAACACACAGGTTCATGACTGAAATATACTATTTTATAAATGCTGCTTTCTATAAGTGAATCTTCAACATGAAGGTCATGTATCTTTGTGGTACCCCTATTTGATAAAGCATTATAAGCAGAGTGGAGAGTGTGCAGGAATATGCGACTAGAATAGTGCCCGAGCTGTGGATCTGGACTATCAAGAGAGCTTGGAAATGCTGCGTTTACCTTCCATTAAATTCATGAGGGACAGAGGGATCTTTTATATAACATTCCGAAATCATTTGAATTTTTTTTTTTTTTTTTTGACAAGGACTCATTTCTCAATTCTGGGTTGGAAAGGAACAGGGGACATAAAGGTGCCACTGTAATTCTCAAGAGCAGCTATTCCATATCTACAGGAGTCTCACTCGCCCCAGTATGGATGGAGTGCTGCTCGCATACCTAGGATGGCTCGTGTTCCAGCTCTCTTTCAGCCAGAGCGGAATCAAAAACTTTCCGCCTTAACAACTGTACTGCTGTCACCTCTCTTCCACCAGCCTATTCCCGTCCGGCATCATGGTGCTTTCTCCTCTTTGTTCTACGGGTATCATTCCGGCCGCTGCTATTCTGAGATGTTTGCGTATGTCCCAGCCGCTAAAACCTGAAGCCGCGGCTCCCAGCTGGCTGCTGCTGCTTCCCATACTTTCTGTGTGGAGACCAGCCACACGAGAATTAGCCGTCGTACCTTCCTCTTTTCTCATACAGCGACGTTGTGGAATTCTCTTCCTTTACTCGTATTTTCCTCTTTCTCTAACCACCCCATTTACAAGAGGTGGGTCCACTAACACCTGAGGAGCTGTAGTTTTTAGTTTCATTTTTCTGTCAACATTAGTTTTCTTCTGCAGCTGTCATCACTAGGACTTGACAATAAATGAATATATATATATATATATATATATATATATATATATATATATATATATATATATATATATATATATATTTATATATATATATATATATATATATATATATATATATATATATATATATATATACTCTAGACATGCACCCGTCAAAAACCACACTCCCCAGACTGACACGAGTCGCACTATCCCGTCTACACTCTTGACACCATCCATAACTTCAACACTACAAACACCGTTTCAACATATCCTAAGACCCTTCATGCCCACGATGCAACTACCATAAAGAAGACACAGAGCACTTCCTACCCAATTGCCATGCACTCTCTGCACATAGACGCACACACATCACAACACTTTATAACCTATGGTCATGACCGGTGGACGTCGCCAGCTTCCTGAGTGCTGCAGGGGCCTCATAAACACAGAGGAAACTCCTGGGGCAGGAAGTAACTTAAGTGTGAACGAAACGGAAGCTGTGACGAGCATTGTATAGAAATTTTTCTTTACAGTAAAATGTCTGTCAGTTTGAATTTGTTGAGTAAGGCGGCAGCTTGTAGAAGGAATTTGAAAGTTCTTAAAGCAGTGTTAGTAGAGTAGGTGATTACAGACACGCAGACGATGACACAAACGCACACAGTAAGACTAGCACGAGACTAAATCTTGAGGAAATAGAATCAGAACTCACACTAGGCGAAACATTTTAGCCTCCACAGTGAAGCGAAAAATATTAACTCCCCACAGTGAAGTGGTCAAAGAAACTCGAGGGCATGTTTTCGAGTCCTGGACCAGGAAGCCATTTTATGGCCAGACAGGTTGTATGTTCGCCCCTTTTAGGTACATCGATAAAAATGTACCTACCAACATCATCTCATCACCCAAAAATGACAGACATACTCTTGAAATACTATTCAGAAATCGGCCACAAACCCATCATACCCCCTTAATAGGGCTACACCCATTAAAGTACCACACTTCTTAATAGGACCGCACCCATTAACAGGAGGAAGACGAACTGCATAAAGTACCACCCAACATTCGTAAAGACATTCGTAACTCATTTGAAACCCCTGAAGATCCCTCTCCAACTGGCCTTGTAAACTCATCGACCCAGCAGTGATTCAAGTACACACGTTTATTATCAAGCGCTCCTGGTTACACAGCAGTGCTCAACACATCTGGAAAACTTGCCAGCGTCTTAGTGTCCGTACTGAAACCTCTAACCTCACCCCCTCCTCCAACACTCCAGTTATCATCAGTGCCCAGGTTCCTTGAAAAAACATTCACAGCAGAATCGGAAAACATCCCACTCACCCAGCACGGTTTCAGACCCATACACTCCACCACCATACTATACCTAATACTCGCACAACACTCCATGGATGGCCTCAGCTCCATCACAACACCCCGTACTACACAACGCCAGTGACAACAACAGAAACTATAACATCCACCGTCGGATTCTGACATGACGTCACACAGATGACATCAACACCACCTTCCATGAAGATAGCAAGAAATGGTGGACTAACTTCATAACCGGCCGCCAAGCCGGGGGTCATGCACGAAGGCCACACTTCTAATGAGTTCTAGAAAGAGTCACGCCGGAGCTATTCTTTCTCCCACCCTCTTCGTCTCTTCAGCCTCCTCATGCATGATCACCGTCAACCCCCCCCGGCAGAGGACTTGACCATTGCATCACAGCTCTCCATCACCACACAAGCAACATCAAACATGCACGATTACATCACACGTCTAGACAACTAACTTGCTCAAAACACAATGCTAGCATCCTCACACAAACCCACCGTCACCTTAACTCCTGATGGACACAAGTCCAGGACGCACCCTCTCATTACCCTGAAAGATCAACCACTCCCACTGAACAAAACTCCGGCCGTACTAAGCATCACATACGACAGAAACAAGACATTTGCGACTCGCACCACAAACACCAACACATAGTCTATAAACAAACTAAATGCCTCTAGAACGCTCACTCTCACAAGTTTTCATCAGGGAAGAAGATCTCTCGATATCATCTACAAACAATATCCCTGCTCCACGCTAAACTTCGCCTCACCTTTCCGGTCACTTGCACTTCCATAATTAAACGTAACTATAAGTCATGCTGAGCAGAATACTACGAACAGTCACAAGCTGCAGGGTGAGGACAAACATCCAACACTTGCACAATGAAGCATATATGCCTCCAGTGCATTCCCACCTCAACATGCTCGGCACCCATTTTAATCCAGCAGCACTGAAGTGTCTCTTATCCAAGCCACTACTTCATAACCACCCACCACAGCCTCATGCAAGAGCGAAGAGCTCACCAAAGTCCCATACTTTAGCCACCTGTATCCACAAGTCCTCCCGCACTCAACAAACAACACATTGACGAAACACATTCCACTAAACAACCATGTGTGTGTGTGTGTGTGTGTGTGTGTGTGTACATGAGGTAAAGGGAGGGGTAGTCTCAAAAATTAAATCTCGTGACAACCGTAATGTGTATATGGTAATCATCGTACACGCAAATACTGAGAAACGTAAGCTTGTAAATATTGACCAGTAACGTTTACGACAATACTAACTAATATTTACGTAGAGTAATATTCACAATACTAACTAATATTTACAACAATGCTGAGAGTAATATTTACGACAATGCTATAAGTAACATCGACAGTATTGAGAGTAATATTGGAGCAATGCTAACAGTAATGTTGAGGACAATACTAACATGAGTCAACATAAGTCGTGATGATGGTGCCACTCACCTGAGGCTCGCTTGGGCACTGGCAAGGCGTTCTCTCCCTCCCGTTCTCTCTTCAGCCTTGAGTCGACCATCTTTTCCTCTTCTCTGGCCTGGTGGAGGAGTGCAGCAGCCACAGCAGCTGGTGGCAGTGAGGAGGTGAGTGAGGGAGGAACCGTTGCTGGGAGAGGAGAGGCCAACGAGGAAGGCAGAGGGGAGGCAAGTGATGATGGGAGTGGGGATGCCAGTGTTGAGGGAAGAGGAGTGATGAGCGATGGCGATGCTGAAGATGTGTCGGCGACTGAAGCGCTTGTGCCGTTGGACTTGCAGGGGTCCGGTAGCGGTTCCCGGCACCCATCACGTATCTTGTGGGTTAGCATGTGCTGCTTCATGTTCCCCTACGGGGGAGAACCAGATTTAGCCATCATCTCACACTAAATGTAGTTAAATGTGGCCAACACACAAACTCTACGTTGAAATAGAGATTCGTTAACATGAATATCTTTACCTATGGTTCTCTTCCACATGTGCTTCATCCTATGTGACCACATCCGCACAAAAAGATGAAATTCTCACCTTGGTTGAGAAGCCACGGTCGCAAATGGTACACTTGAAAGGACGTTCCTTGGTATGTGAACGAATGTGGATCTCGAGCGCTGACTGGCAGGCAAAGGTCTTGAAGCACACTTGACAAGTGGTATTGCCGCGACCTGGGACAGAAAGATGGTTTTTAGGTAGCTATCAGAAAGGAACACTTGTTAGGAAAATCATTGCCAATAATCAGTTATTTAGGTCGTTATTTTCTGTTGAACAAGAACTAAATCTAACGTCTACCTCAACCATCATCCTTATATAAATCTGAGGCATCCATGTGTTGTACCTGGCAAGCTGGGTAGGTACAGTGGGTTGAGACCTGGCATGGTGTGCGTCCCCGTCGTCATGGAAGCTGTCGTCAGGGGTGGCGGGAAGAGCCCGAAGGGAGAGTAAAGGTGAGGATGGGGACGCGGCGCCAGGTCCAACGGTAAGGACGTCCCGCCTTCCTGACTCCCAGTGCTGACCGCCGGGCTGACAGAGCCGCTGATCTGGTGGTCTGTTGGGGAGATCTGGCTGTCGCCTCCAGGGATATCATGAGAACGTTCACCCAGATCAGAGTAGTCGGAGGGCGTAGGGGACACTGATGCCCGAGGTGACGTCATGCCATTGAAGCTGTCTTCTCGAGCTCGCATCGTCAGGTCCTCTGCTGTTCGCTGCTCGGCACTGCCCGTCGAGGAGGACCTAGAGGAAGTACTGAAGGGACGAAGGTATTTCTCCTCCTCTGTACTCCGATCTTCATTTTCCATCATCTCTCTATGCCTTATAGCCTCAGGAGACAGCGGGTACCTGAGGTGTAGAGGAAGCGGCGGATATCCTTGCAGCGGTGGCGGTGGGAGAGGGAAGCCTTGTGGCAAAAGTTGCGGCAGCGATGTCGGGGTGGGGAGGTGAGGATAGTCTCGAACTTCAGCCGCTGCGATCTGCTCGGGACTCAGGTCTGTGGGTTCCCCTGTGTGTTGTCTTATATGCTGCTGCAAGACTAGAGCGTTCGTGTATTTCTTGTGGCACACGGGACATTGGTGTAACATCCTCATTGGTGGTTTGGCACGATGGACGCCCATATGTGTCTTTAGGTTACCTTTAGTGGTGAAGGCTCGCCCACAGATTTTACACTTAAAAGGTCTCTCTCCGGTGTGAGTTCGATAGTGCATCTGTAATGCAGACTTGCAGGAAAGAACTCTGTGGCAGATGACGCACTGATTTGGGTCTGTTATTTTATTTTCAATATTATTGACTAACTGCTCCAACTTCATCGTTTCACTTGTTTTCTGGATCTCAATCAGGGCCTCCCAGGAGTTGTCCGAACTGCCGGGCTTGGGAAGGAGGTTAGTGTAAATCTGAGGATCTTTGGCAGGATCAACGCCCGGGGGAACGTTCAGAGCTGGAGGGGGCCCCATGGGTCCCGGGAATGAGGTAGGAATTCCGGGAAGAAAGGGGAAGTTGAGAGGAAGCCTTGGACCTGAGAAAGGTATTGTTGGCATCCCAATCGGACGAAAATCTGGTCTCATCCTGAGGTCAGTTGGCTGGTCCGAGGTAACTGAACGTGAGTCGCTGCTGTCCATGTCCTGGTCATCTTTGGTGCTACCGTTGCCGTCGTTAGAGTCCTTCAGTTCTCTCTCAGTGCGAACTCGGATGTCCAGCGGTGTTTGCTCGGTTTTAATCTCCCGCTCAGAGCTCTTCCTGTCCATCAGGTCCTGCATCTCCTGCGAGTCGATGAATCGCTCTTTGGATACTTCTTGCTCGTTTTCAAATCTGCTTTCATTCTCGAATTTGTTTTCACCATCGAACTTATTTTCGATGTCAAATGTATTCTCATCATCGTATCTGTTCTCACTGCTGAACTTTTTGTCCGTTTCCTCAAACCCTTTCTCATCATTAAACCTGTTTTCATCGCTGGAGCTCTTTTCACTTTCGATTATTTTTTCGTCGTCAAATCTTTTATCACTGTCGAAGCTTTTCTGGCTTTCGAATCTCTTTTCGCTTTCAAACCTTTCCTCACCGTCAAATCTGTTCTCATCGTCGAACCCTTTCACACTACTGAATCTTGTCTCACTTGTCTCACGTTCCTGTGTCATTTCGGACATATCATTTGGCTGTGAGACATCATCCTTTTCATTTTTTCTGTCGTACTTTGAAAGTCTTAAGGATTCATCCACGTCCATAGTGCTTGATTCTATTTTATCTGAACCGAAATCTTGCTGCACCGGACCAGGTGATGACCGAGGCTCTGATAGGCTTAGATTCTCCGGTTCATCTTCTCTGCCGTGTCTGGCGAGGTTCAGCAGGTTGAAAGGTCTGTGTATGTCTAAGGACGGGGGTGGGCCTGGTAACCGGTATGGAGGTAGAGAAGGACTTCCTGGTAAGGAGGTGAAAGGATTTGGAGGTCCTGTTGGTGGTGGAGGATAGTCTTTCATTTCTCCTAGCTGGGCTAAGAGTGGTGGATGGAACTTGTCCAGGTGTTCAGGAACTGGATGAGGGTTCATTTTTACATGGGGGAACCGACTTGCGTGTCGCTGAAAATGGACCTTGAGGTTTCCTTTCGTTGTGAACCTGTTGCCACAGATGTTGCACTTGAAGGGGCGTTCTCCGGTATGAGACCTGATGTGGATCTGGAGGGCCGAGTCGCTTCCAAAGACCTTACCACAGTACCGGCACCGATGTTTGTAGTAAGGGTCTTTACCCTCACTGGGTTTGTGGTCGTCGATAAGACGGCTGGTCAGAAGTCCCTGTGAGGCACTATTGAGGACACTGTTGGCTGTGCGCTGGAGCATCTCCAAAGTGTTAGGTTCATCTGGAGGCGGTGGTTCAGTGTGTTGAATGACGGAGGAAGCGATGCTGGAGGCCGTCATAGGCGGTGAGATAGGGCGGTCTCTCGGATCCGGAGCTGGACCGCTGGTGCTCGCGGCACATAATGGCGAACTCCCTGGCGGACGTTCGCTGTTGTTTTCGCTACTTGTCGGAGCCTTGAATCTTTCCATAAGGCTGCTGATAAAGGAACTACTTACGCTCTGGCCAGCATCACTTGTGGGCGGTGCTGGGGGTCTGGAAGTGGGCGTGGGCGAAGAAGGAGGGTCCTGACGCTCATGGCTTTCACTCGTGGACTTTGATTCGCCCTCCGGGAAGTTGGGCAATCCAGGGCTGCCTTCTTTATTCTTGATGGAGAGTTGTGCTTGTAACTGCTGAATAAGCTGGAGCTGCATCATTTGCTGGTGTTGCAAGGTGTACAGTGTTCCCTGAAGCAAAGCAAACTCTTGCATCGCTTGAGGGCTGTTTGCGCTTGAGGAATTCAAGGCAGAAGTTGCAAACTGAGCAAGCGCCATCCTGGTGTTTTGTATGGCTTCCAGTGCAAGGTTAGACTGCGCCAGCTGTTGCGCAATAGGACCTACTTGCGGAAGCGATGTTGACTGTGCCAAGAGGTGCCTGATTTGCGCCAGTGGGCTGCCCTCCGCAGGGTTACTGTCACTGTCGTAACCATTATTACGGTCGACGGAGGACTCGCGGGACTCTGGCGTCGCTTCATGAGCCGATCTGGCCTTTAAGATATGTGCCTGGTTGTTGTTTGCCACATCCTGGTGGCGCCGGAGCTCGTCTGGGTGATCAGCGTCGGGGTGGTGGGGACGAGGAGTGTCCGGGACTGGTAACACGGGTGGTTCTCGTCCACACGCTACTCTGTGCTCCTCTAGTTGCTCCCGGGACACCAGCTCCGCCCGACAGTACGGGCAGATGTACGAGTCTTCAGCCTCACCTGTAAAGTACATATCATATCAGTGCCGTATACTGAATGAAGTACATGTTGATGTTATAAAAAGTCTCATACCTTGTTGAAGAGATATTAAACTGACAGCTCAAATGCCCATGAGATTAGCTCAAACTATATTCATTTACAGTAAATTTATCCAACATACTCGATCATCTTTTTCCTCGAGAGACATGAGTCAGTTCTTGTTGCCGAGCTGTATACAACGGTTACCTGAATGACAACATCTCTATAGCAAACGCTTTGCCAAGACCCGCCCACTCCACTCACTGGCAGACATTGTGTCCTGCCGTGAGCAAGCTTATTGTAAACTTATGAACATCTACTACCACCGTAACGTCCTTAATACCCCGACACTTGCTTAGACCCATCGTATTAACTAGAGTTGTGTCTCGTGTTCAGTGTCCGTTCATATGAACGATTTCCGCAGCTCCGAGTCTTTCCCTTCAGTAGTTTTACGGCGATAGATCAAGGGCGATGAGAATTCGCTCTCCTCGGCGAGTGTGGAGAACTCGTATGGTTGGGAGAGAACGTGTTATGTGTTTCTCAATTTTGTTGTGATGATAGTAGAGATGACGGCGGTAGTCAGGGGACTGACGATTGTGGTAACGATAGTACTGATGATTAAGGTAATCATGATGTATTTCGTGGATGATTACCGTCCACTTCGACCTGATGTCATTCCCTGTTCGTACGGACGATTATGAAGGAACTGTATTGTGGTGAAATTTAAGATGGTCTGAAGGGGTTGTCATTGCTGATTACATGGATGATAACGATATGGATGACGATGAATGATGGTAACGCTGATGATATCATGATTACGATGTTGGCGATGATGCTATGATGATTGGTGTTGATGATGATTAAGTCATTACTGATGATGACATTAACGGGACTGATGATAAATAATGTCATCAACGCAGCTGATACTATCAAGGTTGTTTATGATAATGTCATTGATGATGGTTGGATACATGTCTCACTTTCGTCCCTGATATTGATGATAACATTGATGATTTTGGTGCAGATAGTGCTGCTTAAAGGGTTAATTATGATGCTAACGATGGCGCTGTTGGAGATGCCGGTGATGGTAATGATCATAGTAGTAATGATACTAAACATATGGCAGTACAGATGAGGATGATGCAGATGGTAATGATAATGATGATTGTATTGATGATAATCATACAGATGGCCAGGGTGGTATTGATGCCGGTAGTACAAGCAATGACTACATTGATAAGAATGGGTAGTGGAGATAGGTGTGTGTGTGTGTGTGTGTGTGTGTGTGTCAGTAGTGATGGCCGACCCTCGCCGCCGCCGCCCAAAGCAAACTATTTCTGGTCTCCGCCATCGTAGGCTCTCCTTATCCCCAGTTCACCCGTAGATCAACGCGTCACGCATGCGTGATAAACTGAAAACACACACGAATTCATGGTGGCGGCAATAGGGGATCTGAGGTGGTGGGAGTGAGGCTACCCCTTCTGCTAGGCGTGTGTTGGACGAGTGCCCAGTCATCCACAACACCGCACTGCTTATTACAATGCCACCCGCCTCAACGCGCATCAGTACATCATCTCAGGGCAAGATTCAGGTGGGTCAGGCGGCTTAATGATCACCAACAGAGAGCATCAACTTGTTTGTATGTCATTCCTCATGTTGCATCAGTTGGTTGGTAACAGGATCACTGGGGCAGCAGTGGTGGTGCAAGGACAGCGTCGGGCATGCCACCGCCTCTGGAAACATACACACACACACATACACACACACACACACACACACAGGTACACGTGCGCACATGCATGGACATAAACACACGTACACAAACAAGAGTGCGCATGTACGCACTCACACGCGCGTGAGGTACCGCCTAGAGTTTCCTTGTTTCGTAACGAAAACTTTGTTAACACTCCTGTTACTCGGGGGACATAACCCTCTTGCCTCACTCACACTTCGGTAGGTTCCAGTTGCTCGGGAGCGTTGTCCTCTTGGTTCACATACGTTTGTTATATTCCGATGACGCGGGGGACATGCCCTTCTGGTGTTACTCATGGGGCCGTATGCCTTTCGCCACACACAGCTCTCAGCTTGCTGTGGAACACTGATCATACTGGCCAACACTAGTGATGGTAATGTGAACGAAAAACAGCAGATAAGACACCGTGCCAGATCTTCCATCAAAGTCACGCTGTTTCGTCTAGAGGTCTAGAGGTAGCGTCTGTCATCACTGCACGTGAGTTTGGGAGGCTGTGTAGGGAAGATGGAGGTCTGGAGAAGAGGTTAGACGCATGAGGAAGGTGAAATTAGATAGTCTTGTGAGAGAAAGAGGGTTGTGATGGCTAGAGGAAGGAGAGGTGGGCAGGGGTGAGGGAGGGCTGGGGTTAGCGCACTGGGATGAGGGTATGGTAATGATGGGTAAGGATATAAGGACGATTGAACTATGGGTAAGGTAAGAGGAGAGAGGGAGCGGGAGGTGGGGAGGAGAGTGTATGGAAAACTTGAGGAAAAGTGTGGGGAGAGAGTGGCGGTAAGTGTGGGGAGAGAGTGGCGGTAAGTGTGGGGAGAGAGTGGCGGTAAGTGTGGGGAGAGAGTGGCGGTAAGTGTGAGGAGAGAGGGGTGTTGAGTGTGGGAAAAGAGTGGCGGTAAGTGTGGGGAGAGAGTGGCGGTAAGTGTGGGGAGAGAGTAGGGAGGGGTATGTGTCGGGAGGACCGGGGTAAGCGAATATAAAGGAGGAGGATGTTAGGTGCTGAAGGAGAACAAGGAAAATGGAGGGATAGTAGGGTGGTGAGTGCAGGGGGAAGATGAGGGTAGGGGGAAGGTGAATGCAAGGTGAGGGTGTGGGGAAGGTGAGTGCAGGGGGAAGGTAAGGACAGGGGGAAGGTGAGTGCAAGTAAGGCGAGGGTAGGGGGAGGATGAGTGCAGGGGGAGGATGAAGGTAGGGGGAGAACTTGTACAGGGGGGCACAGAGACGGGTGAGGGATGGGGCTCGTATAATACCGGCGTGTGGAGAATGAGCTTTACTTGGCCTCTTGTCCAAGAGAGAAAACACTGACGTGATTGGCTACAGTTCTGCTGCCGGAGGGCCGTGATTGGGGGGCCGCTACCCACGGCCTCTTCAAATCCGACCATTGATGGCATCTGTTTGAAGAGGCAGAAGAAAGGAGATAAAAGTTCATGGGAACATCCCCTTCTTAATAACCGGATAATACCATTAGCGATGAAAGTATGGAGGGGGGGAGGACGTTACTGTGTCACCGCTATGCCTCTCCTAATGGTGGCCTCAGGGGGGGGGGGGCTCCCAGGGCCTCTCTCTCTCTCTCTCTCTCTCTCTCTCTCTCTCTCTCTCTCTCTCTCTCTCTCTCTCTCTCTCTCTCTCTCTCTCTCTCAGTGATCTGTCATTCGCTCTTGTGAGAGACGACAGCTCACAACAAAAACAATTAGGTCATTTTTTGGCGCTGGTACGACTCGTCAGAATTCAAGATAAGTGTATTACGAGTCGAGATGTTTAGATGAAGGCGTGGTGTCGCGTTGTACACGACCTGCATAGCGGGAGGTGTGTGTGTGTGTGTGTGTAGTTGTGCTTGTGGTACCGCTGCCCACCTGCCGTTCTCTGCTCCTCCCGGGAGCGCCATTTTGTTACCGATATCTCTGTTTGGATATGATAATGTGCAGCTTTGACGAGTGTGTCCTGCGGGTCCTCGGGGTTAGTGATGGGGTGCGCGGGACAGCGGCCCTGCCACACTGCTGCCCCGTCACGCGGAACACGATGAAACGCTGGGGGTCGGCCGCGGCGCGGGCACGGATAATACACCAGCCGGGAGGGAGGAGGAGGAGGAGGAGGAGGGGTTATTGTGACGGGGAGGTCCTGCTCATGGGGCAGGGGCTGTGCCGCTAATGGCGCGCCCTACTCACAACCCCTCATGAGGCAGGTGACCCAGACGCCTGTGCTACGCAAGGTCTGTGGGAACTTGTGAGGGGAAACATTACGAAAAGTTTCTGTTGATGATTTGCATGTGAATCATGTGGGGGAAAATCAAAAAAAGGTAATCCCGAGGACAGTTGTGGAAAGGTAATTATGATCACATTATGATTTGTTACAATTAAAATATAATTTCTGTACCCTACTCAAACGAGACATCTAGTATGAAGTACTTAACAATGCTCGTTGTGTGGATGCTTACGAAGTTCATAATGGATGAGAGAGAGAGAGAGAGAGAGAGAGAGAGAGAGAGAGAGAGAGAGAGAGAGAGAGGGGGGGGGGGGGGGGAGAGATTTGGGAATAATATGGCGGGAGACTTGGCGGAGGCACACGCTGTCTCTGTCAAAAGAATATCCCGCCATGCAGGCTGATGTCCTCTGCATGACTGGCTGTATTGTAAGGCGGGGGGGGGGGGGGGGACCTCTCGAGCCTTATAATTCCGATAACTTGTCGGACAAGATTATGAGACGAGAATTATCCCCTTTTGCTCAGCATTAAGCTAACGCTTTACCTTGAAAAGAACTGGGGTCGCTCGCCACAGGAGATAAGATTCTGTAAACTTTGATAGGAGATAACAAAGTAGATCTACATCATATTGTCTTCGTAATATATACATATAAAGAAATCAGAGAAGGAGAGTCAGGTACGAATTATTTCGTATTCCTCCTCCTCCTCCACCTCAGACCAGTGTGTAACGGATACCTAAAGCGTTAACAATAGAACCACGACGTTCAATCGAGAGCCACATGTAACAGCATTACTGAGGGGGTTCTGCCGGCTGGATCTAAGCCTCTGTTCATCTGGTTATAACGGGCAGCTGGTGGATGATGATGTTACCCTACCCCACAACTGGCGACGTGTTTGATCGAAGCTTCACGCAGCAAAAGCTTCCCTTGCCGTTGTCGTCCTGGTAAAGACTACGACGAGTTAGTGTCTGCACGAAACATGGCGTCGGCTACCCATAATGGGTAACCAGAGTCGGTGCAGAGGGGTCATCATCGCAGACATTTTACCGTACGTGCAACGAACGGGTTCGTTGACGCCCGGAGAATGTGAGGGTAGAGCGGCCGGGGTGGTGAAGACTGGGGATGGAGCCGGACAGAGGGTTATGTGGAGAAGGGAACAAGCATATGGAGGAGGAGGGGCGTGTGAGTGGTAGGCATGGCAAGCATACTACGTGTAACATTGTACCACCTCCCTCCTCCCTCCGTGGTTGAGCTGTTCACGGTGACAACTGTACAAACAGGATCAGTGTCACCCAGCCAGGGGAGACCACATCGCCAACCCTCCGCCACCACCACCACCCTATCATAGTGAGGAAGTACTCACCGCAATGTGCTCCCTCTCCCTCCTCCCCCTTGTATATATATATAAATTGAGAAGGGTCCTTGCATTACCTAGGACTTGCTTTCCAAAGGAAAATGAGGACTCCCTTTGAGTGAGTAATTTGACGAGAATGGACTTCCAGTGATGCAGCCTCGCCAAAGAGGACTTTCCACTCGCGTTATAACCTCATGCCGGCGGAGTCCTGTAACACTATTGAATTTTATATATATATATATATATATATATATATATATATATATATATATATATATATATATATTCCTAAGGCCATGACGTATTAATTATAAAAACATTTCAGTTGCCTGCACCGTCTCAGCTTGAAGACAAAAGACTGTAAACAACTATGTAGGTCTGAGTAGGAGGAGAATACCCTATAAGTTATGGAAAAGAGTTAAATCCTTAACATTCAGATTCTGATGTTCACTCTAGTTAAGTGGTGTTAGAATCTATCTTGTAAGCATTTGAATATGCAGGTGTGAGGTGAGTTATCTCCCTTATGTATCCAGCTTATATTGTTTAGAAACTGTAGCGGAATCATCGTGTGTGCTTGGCGGAGTGTTCAGTTGAGGATGACACGGACGCACCACGCGGCAGATGTTTAGCTGTCCATCAGCAGTACACCACCCCGACGCCTCTGTTGGTTTTCACGCTCTATCTACAAAGTTGCGACTGATGTGCACGTGCGTACGTGTTACGCACGCACGTACGCTCGTTCAGCTACGAAGTAGGAGGAGGTGTACAGACGTAAGATGGCGGCGCTTGGGTTCACCGCTGAGCCGCGCAAATTCTTTGGCAGTGTTGTGCGTAAGTGGTCATATGATTATACGCACACACCATGTGTTGAATTCACCGTTCTGTATCAGCGCTGACGAGGCACTCTTAATAGAGGCGTACATTAGACCTGATACGCTTCGACTGACGCAGAATTAGTGGCCGATGATGGAGCACTACGAATGTGAGGGTAAAGAAGAAGGGAAGGGAGAGAAGAAAATACCCGGGACAAATAGAAGATGGGAAGAGGTATGGAGGGGGTATGGGGGGGTAGGGGGAGGGAAGTTCTCATAGTGACGTCACAGACCTCGCGGCTCCTGCCACAAGAAAGAAAAAGAAGAGGAAAAAAAAAAGAAGTTCAGAACCAGAAAAAGAAGATGGACGGAGGGTTCTCAATAGAGCTGGTGCACCCGTCCAGCAGGGAGGACGCCGTCATACATCCAGGTGCAGACCACAACAGCTTGGTGGTTCAACCCTTTAACGACTTCTTGATAATTAGAATACACTCAGAAAGATAAGCGACAAGATATATGCATAGAAAATATGTATGTAGACATACACATGTACAAACACAAATACGACCATGTATACATACACACACCAATATATCTATTTCTTTCTTTCATACTATTCGCCATTTCCCGCATTAGCGAGGTAGCGTTAAGAACAGAGGAGTGAGCCTTTGATGGAATGTCCTCACGTGGCCCCCTTCTCTGTTCCTTCATTACGAGAACTAAAAACGAGAGGGAAGGATTTCTAGCCTCCCGCTCCCTCCCCTTTTAGTCGCCTTCTGTATATATATATATATATATATATATATATATATATATATATTTTTTTTTTTTTTTCATACTATCCGCCATTTCCCGCATTAGCGAGGTAGCGTTAAGAACAGAGGACTGGGCCTTTGAGGGAATATCCTCATATGGCCCCCTTCTCTGTTCCTTCTTTTGGAAAATTTAAAAAAAAAAATGAGAGGGGAGGATTTCCAGCCCCCCGCTCCCTTCCCTTTTAGTCGCCTTCTACGACATACAGGGAATACTTGGGAAGTATTCTTTCTCCCCTATATATATTTATCTATTTATTCACTTTGCCCCGCCGCCGTCCCCCGCGCCAGCGAGGCAGCGCAAGGAAACAGACGAAAGAACGGCCCAACCCACCCACACACACATATATATATATATATATATATATATATATATATATATATATATATATATATATATATATATATATACAGGGGTTGCAGCATTGTTTGTGTAACTCCTCACACCGAACGAGTCCATCATTTCCCTGCTTCAGGTTCGAGCACAACCTTAATGCTGTAGGAGTCTCCATGACGCAGGCCCTGGGGTTATACACACTACCTCCTCCCGCCCCAAAGTACGGTAACGGCCTGTTACAGTAAGCCACGTCGTTACCAACATTCCACTCAAATTTTAGAAACCCGTGTCCTCCCGCAGTCTATCTAACCTACCAGTTCCGTCCTCTGTAAAGGTTTTGTGGCTGTCATCTTTCCATCCCCTTCCCCAGGTGTGCCGCCTGCTGGGCAGGACCCCGTGATGTAGTGTCCTAGTTAATTCTTTCTTCATGTGTTCTCCTACGATATCCCAACTATATCAACATTGCTCGTTCAGGTCTTGTTATTAATGATGTTTCTTAACACACACACACACACACACACACACACATATATATATATAGGGTGGGGGAGGGGGCGAAAATTTTGGGAGCCTTGAAAAATGTGTGGAAGTCGAGAACATTATCTCGGAAAGCAAAAATGGGTATGTTTGAGGGAATGGTGGTTCCAACAATGTTGTATGGTTGCGAGGCGTGGGCTATGGATAGAGATGTGCGCAGGAGGATGGATGTGCTGGAAATGAGATGTTTGAGGACAATGTGTGGTGTGAGGTGGTTTGATCGAGTAAGTAACGTAAGGGTAAGAGAGATGTGTGGAAATAAAAAGAGCGTGGTTGAGAGAGCAGAAGAGGGTGTTTTGAAATGGTTTGGGCACATGGAGAGAATGAGTGAGGAGAGATTGACCAAGAGGATATATGTGTCGGAGGTGGAGGGAACGAGGAGAAGAGGGAGACCAAATTGGAGGTGGAAAGATGGAGTGAAAAAGATTTTGTGTGATCGGGGCCTGAACATGCAGGAGGGTGAAAGGAGGGCAAGAAATAGAGTGAATTGGAGTCATGTGGTATACAGGGGTTGACGTGCTGTCAGTGGATTGAAGCAAGGCATGTGAAGCGTCTGGGGTAAACCATGGAAAGCTGTGTAGGTATGTATATTTGCGTGTGTGGACGTGTGTATGTACATGTGTATGGGGGGGGGGGGGGTTGGGCCATTTCTTTCGTCTGTTTCCTTGCGCTACCTCGCAAACGCGGGAGACAGCGACAAAGTATAAAAAAAAAAAGAAAAAAAAAAAAAATATATATATATATATATATATATATATATATATATATATATATATATATATATATATATATGTATATATATATATATATATATATATATATATATATATATATATATATATATATATATATCTTTTTTCTTTCATACTATTCGCCATTTTCCGCGATAGCGAGGTAGCGTTAAGAACAGAGGACTGGGCCTTTAAGGGAATATCCTCACCTGGCCCCCTTCTCTGTTCCTTCTTTTGGAAAATTAAAAAAAAAAAAAGAGAGGGGAGGATTTCCAGCCTCCCGCTCCCTTCCCTTTTAGTCGCCTTCTACGACACGCAGGGAATACGTGGGAAGTATTCTTTCTCTCCTATCCCCAGGATATATATATATATATATATAAAACCTGCTTCCAGTAACGACTCCGACTCATAAACTAATAATCTGCTTTTAATAGTTACAACCTGTCTCTAACAACTATAACCTGCATTTAACAATCCTCTAACGACTGCGATCTAACTAACAACTACTACCTGTCTTATACAACTCCAGCTTGCTTCCAGTAACTGCCTCCAGCCTCAAACAACCATTAATCTGCTTCTAATAACTACAACTTTCCTCAGATAACCACAACCTCCTTTTTTGAAAGTGTTGCTGCTCATCTCCATCATCAGTAACCCTTTCTCTCCCGTATATCTCGTTCCCTTTCTTACTAATCATTTATGTCCTGGTAGAAATCGAAACCCTCTCTCAGCTACATAGTTAAAAGAAAAATGTGGCATAATTTCTGGGGGGGCTTTTTTTATTTTCTTTTTTTTTTTTATAACGTAACTTTGCGGTGGTAAAGTTATGAGTGTGTGGGTCCGGGGGTGCTACATGCCTCACTCACTCGCTCCTCCACCCCGCCTCCCGCACAACGCATGCCTCGTCGACGCGCGTTGATCCTCGCTAAACATCCTGTGTTCTTCTTCATGACGCATTGATCCCTTATCAAATCTAGAACGACTCATGGTTAAAGGCTGCCTTGATAGAGCGTCTTGTCTCATAATCGTAAGAAAAAAGAGTTGGTAGATCAATGGTCGAGGATCACTGCGTGGTAGGGAGGCAACATGGCAACTCATGGATGTAGGTAGAGTCTTGAGTTTTATTCCATGACCAAGATCAGAGGCCTCATCATTGTGAACGTGGAACCAATACTCCAGGAAGGTTACCTGCCACAAGGATCACCTTTGTGTTCCTCTCCTGTCTGGTGACCTCTCGCCAGTCGACGCTGTTATTATGTTCGAGATCACAGTAAACATTGTTGTTAGATTTGCCTGTGTCTCCCGCAATATACATACAGAAGTTCCCGTCACTTACATCTGATGCAGCTGGAATGGAAACACACACACACACACACACACACACACACACACACACACACACACGACACATTCCATCACAGAAATACAAACAAATAGACGTATGTACATATACAAGCACACATAACACGTACATGCATACTCACGCCCACATCAGTGTAGAACTCTCTTCCCATAATGTATGAATAGGTGATTACTTATAGCTATAAATCTGTACTTTGACACACTCATACACACATACCAACGCACGTACATGTACATATAAACAACTGTTTCTTTAGGATGGTATGTGCCAAGAAACGAATAATTAAGAATCACTGAGAAGAACAAAGAAGAAGTACACTTTCGTTTCCACTCAGAGAGCAACAGATCATGGGGGGGGGGGGGTGCCCGCGTGCCACAGTGACGGAGCACACACACACACACACACACACACACACACACACACACACACACACACACACACACACACATGATTCAGGTCAAGGTAAAGCAGCCAGTGTGGTGAACAGCCAGGTCATATTCTGACCACAGAGGACGTGCGAGGAGGCCAGGCGGGTCCTGCTGACGACGATGGGAGTGACGTGAGGCTGGCAGGTCCTAATGACAGAGGGTCGTGATGAGCAGTAAGACCATGGACGTGACGGACCTTGGATAGAGGACAGAGCCACGCCCTGCGGATAGTGGCTTATAACTGGAGACGGAGCCGCGCCTGAGGGTAGTGGCTTATGACTGGAGACGGAGCCACGCCCTGCGGATAGTGGCTTATGACTGGAGACGGAGTCAGGCCTAAGGGTAGTGGCTTATGACTGGAGACGGAGCCACGACCCGAGGATTGAGGACAGAGCCACGCCCTGCGGATAGTTCGACTTAACGACTGGAGACGGAGCCACGCCCTGAGGATATTGGCTTATGACTGGAGATGTAGCCACGCCCTAAGGGTAGTGGCTTATGATAAGGGACGGAGCCACGCCCCGAGGATTGAGGGCGGAACTACGCCCTCGGCACAGGACCTTATGATCATAAAGAGTGTGGTTGTAGTACTGACAATGTGATGGAGCCATATGGCGTAAATAAGCCTTGTTTGGACAGACAAAATGGTAAAGGAACCAGTCTTAGGAGAAAGCGTAGTGGAAACGTGACCTGGTCCTGGTGAGTCTATAACGTTGAAAGAGAGCCAGGTCCTTGTGTAAGTTGGAAGACAATATGTCGCCTCATCAGGAGCTACTGGTGGTGTGGAAGACTTTCGATAGATTGATGTCAATATGTGGGAGTCGGGCGCTGCTGAAGTTGCAGATGTAGTGATACTGGAGGGAGCCACACTTTGATGATGCTGCAGACAGATGCGGCAGTGTGTAACAGTGAAGCCTGGCTTCTGGTATAGGGAGTGACTTGGTCGTTGCGCTTACGTTCCGCAGTGGTATGAAGATGGTCAGATGACGACGGTCGAATGACGGTGGTCAGTTAAACGCAGAATGATGTTAGGGAGCCTCGTATTGTGAAAGTCCCATTGGTGATGTGAGGGGGTTCGCAGGATAGTATATAGTGATGCTACGGAGACAATGGGTAGAGATGTGAGGGAGGGAGGGAGATCTTGGAGACCATTTGTAGGGGGTGTGACGAGGCAAGTCCTGGAGGCGATGTGTAGTGATGAGGGATAGTCTTTGGAGACATTGTATGGGGGTGTGAGGGAGGCAGATCCTGGTGGCATTGTGTAATGATGTGAAGGTCTAGGGCAGTATGCAGTGACACAAGGATCTCTGCCCTGATAAAGGCGATCGTGTGTACGGGTGAAAGGATGACATGTCTTGTGGGAATGACAGTGTAGACACGTGTGAGGAAACCAGGCACAGCTCAGAGTGGCAGTTTGTAGGGATGGAGAGAGACCGATCATTTCAATAGTTGCGGTGTATTGGACCTGGTGAAAGTGACAGTGTTTCGTGAGTGAGGGAGTCAGGACCTTCGTGAAAGTGACAGGTTTTGAGTTAGAGTCAGTTTTATGTATACTCCAGTATTAACAACCAGTGTTCGCTAATGTGTAACGTGCATACTAGAGTATGCTCAGGTGTTGTGACGGTATAAGAATCACGGGAATGGCAAGTAACTAAAAAAAAATTTGTTTTCAATATTAACAGTTTCTTACAACGTAAAGTGGTAGGGGGGGTGGGGGGGCTGGGGAGGGGGACGAGATCCTTACGAATGTTAATGAACAGGTATGAGAGTGACTCGGGTCCCAGTGAAAGTGAGTACATGGCAGTGTGGGGGAGTCGTGTCCAGGTGAGCATGACAGTGTATGGCAATGTTAAAATTCCACTTCTCCGTGAGGGTAAGTGAAGGATGATATGAAGTGCGTGATTCAGTCGTCACATTGTACAGCTGTGTGAGGGAGCTGGCGCAAGATGACACTCGAAGATTATCATCATACTCTGGAGAGAGGTTATGGTAAGCCACCTTCTTTGAGGACAACAACCGCTTCGATGTTGTTCTCAAGCTAAGGAAACTGTTACAAGTTGATGTTGACAACAGCATCCGGTGTGGGGAAGCGTACGTCAGACACACGTGAGGAAATGTTTGGCAGTGCTTACGAAGGACAGGTAACTGGAGACTTGAGGGTCCATGACGGGATGTTATCTGCCGTTCTGTATGAGACTACGGTCACAATGGCGCTCCTGTACGATAGTTTACGGCTCTCTTGCAGTTGCTCAGCTGACGGTAAGGTTAGATGATGTTATAATGAGAGTGTGACAGTACAGAGTGAATGCGAAGAACAAGGTCTTGCGACAGTGGAAAATGATGTAGATGAACCAGGTTGTAGCAGAGTGACCCTGAGGAATCAGGTTTAGTGACACTGTTCAAGAACTAGATCGAATAAAGGCGTTTAGTGTCATCAGAGGAAGGTAGAACCTTGGTGACAGAGGCGTGTGGTGTGAGGGAGGTAGGTCCTGGTGACGGTGGCGTGTGGTGTGAGGGAAGAGGTAAGTCCTGGTGACGGAGGTGTGTGGTGTGAGGGAGGGAGGTAGGTCCTGGTGGCGTGTGGTGTGTGGTGTGAGGGAAGAGGTAGGTCCTGGTGACGTGTGGTGTGTGGTGTGAGGGAGGGAGGTAGGTCCTGGTGGCGTGTGGTGTGTGGTGTGAGGGAAGAGGTAGGTCCTGGTGACGTGTGGTGTGTGGTGTGAGGGAGGGAGGTAGGTCCTGGTGGCGTGTGGTGTGTGGTGTGAGGGAGGGAGGTAGGTCCTGGTGGCGTGTGGTGTGAGGGAAGAGGTAGGTCCTGGTGACGTGTGGTGTGTGGTGTGAGGGGAGGGAGGTAGGTCCTGGTGGCGTGTGGTGTGAGGGAAGAGGTAGGTCCTGGTGACGGAGGTGTGTGGTGTGAGGGAAGAGGTAGGTCGTGGTGACGTGTGGTGTGAGGTGTGAGGGAGGGAGGTAGGTCCTGGTGGCGTGTGGTGTGAGGGAGGGAGGTAGGTCCTGGTGACGGAGGTGTGTGGTGTGAGGGAGGGAGGTAGGTCCTGGTGACGTGTGGTGTGAGGTGTGAGGGAGGGAGGTAGGTCCTGGTGACGGTGGTGTGAGGTGTGAGGGAGGGAGGTAGGTCGTGGTGACGTGTGGTGTGAGGTGTGAGGGAGGGAGGTAGGTCCTGGTGGCGTGTGGTGTGAGGGAGGGAGGTAGGTCCTGGTGACGGAGGTGTGTGGTGTGAGGGAGGGAGGTAGGTCCTGGTGGCGTGTGGCGTGTGGTGTGAGGGAGGGAGGTAGGTCCTGGTGACGTGTGGTGTGTGGTGTGAGGGAGGGAGGTAGGTCCTGGTGACGTGTGGTGTGTGGTGTGAGGGAGGGAGGTAGGTCCTGGTGCGGATGACAGACGATGAGCCGCGTCAGTGCGACCCATGATGTGTGAGGCGACCGTGTGACACCGAGAGAGTGAGGGGCGTCTGGTTCCCGGCTCACTTTCTCATGCAGGAGACCACACCAGTCCCCCGAGGCCCTCAGGTCTCCCCTTTAAGGGTGCTGCTGTTAAGTGAATATTCTTCCATATTAGACGGGGATAAATGTGGAGATAAATATGATAATGTCACTCACTAGATCGGGCGTAACTAAATGCATTAAAGGAATATATCCCGCGTGAGCTGCTTTGCTGAGCAGCTACTGTGGCAACGTCGAACGTGTTATCAGTTTTGTTAGCTGATGGTCGAGTGGTTACTACAGGACGGTTGAGTGGTTACCCCATCTGAATGCCTGACTTGCCCTGATAAGTAGCTGCTCGTGGTACTTTATTATACTTTTATTTATAATTCTACTTTTCATCTCATTTTATTTCCTATTTCTGATCGCCAGTATGAGACACACATTGAAATATCATTCTGAGATGCGAATCTCTGATTAGATTCGCGTTCAGGTCTCCAGACCAATCTGGTATCCTTCTTGTAAAGATAAGTATATCAGGTTTACCAGACACTGTGAAGCGTCATGATGGGTTTAATAACACTGAGCGTGTCTGGTGTGGTGTAGCAACACTTGGCATGTCTGGTGTGGTGTAGCAACACTTGGCATGTCTGGTGTGGTGTAGCAACACTGAGCGTGTCTGGTGTGGTGTAGCAACACTGAGCGTGTCTGGTGTGGTGTAGCAACACTGAGCGTGTCTAGGGTGGTGTAGCAACACTTGGCATGTCTGGTGTGGTGTAGCAACACTGAGCGTGTCTGGTGTGGTGTAGCAACACTGAGCGTGTCTGGTGTGGTGTAGCAACACTTGGCATGTCTGGTGTGGTGTAGCAACACTGAGCGTGTCTGGTGTGGTGTAGCAACACTGAGCGTGTCTAGGGTGGTGTAGCAACACTTGGCATGTCTGGTGTGGTGTAGCAACACTGAGCGTTTCTGGTGTGGTGTAGCAACATTGAGCGTGTCTAGGGTGGTGTAGCAACACTTGGCATGTCTGGTGTGGTGTAGCAACACTGAGCGTGTCTGGTGTGGTGTAGCAACACTGAGCGTGTCTGGTGTGGTGTAGCAACACTGAGCGTGTCTGGTGTGGTGTAGCAACACTGAGCGTGTCTGGTGTGGTGTAGCAACACTTGGCATGTGGTGTGGTGTAGCAACACTGAGCGTGTCTGGTGTGGTGTAGCAACACTGAGCGTGTCTGGTGTGGTGTAGCAACACTGAGCGTGTCTGGTGTGGTGTAGCAACACTGAGCGTGTCTGGTGTGGTGTAGCAACACTTGGCATGTCTGGTGTGGTGTAGCAACACTGAGCGTGTCTGGTGTGGTGTAGCAACACTGAGCGTGTCTGGTGTGGTGTAGCAACACTGAGCGTGTCTGGTGTGGTGTAGCAACACTGAGCGTGTCTGGTGTGGTGTAGCAACACTGAGCGTGTCTGGTGTGGTGTAGCAACACTGAGCGTGTCTGGTGTGGTGTAGCAACACTGAGCGTGTCTGGTGTGGTGTAGCAACACTGAGCGTGTCTGGTGTGGTGTAGCAACACTGAGCGTGTCTGGTGTGGTGTAGCAACACTGAGCGTGTCTGGTGTGGTGTAGCAACACTGAGCGTGTCTGGTGTGGTGTTGCAACACTAAGCGTGTCTAGGGTGGTGTGGCAACACACAGCAGAACTCATGGTCGAATCCGGGCATATGGTACGTGTGGAGAACCAGTGTATCCAGGTTCATGTAGAGATCTGTATAACAGACTGGAGTCCAAGCTGATCAGACAGACTAGAACCCTTGGAATCAACAATGATCATCGTTGCACTGTGGCTTGCTAGCAGCGGAACGTACTGGAACGGCGTTCCCTATCCTTAAGAAGAATATCCAACTCTTTAAAAAAAAATCTGTTTCAGAAATATGTTTTTACTTTTAGGTTCGGAGTGTTAAAGAACGTTCCAGTAAGATATCAAACGTGATAAACAGTGAGATCTTTCTGTAGAAGCTTCCATCAACCTCGTCATAATGTATGTGCCTTCCATTTCCATTTTATCTGCATATTAACCACCGGTGTTGTGTACCGCGCGTGATCATCTCTGGCCAAACAAACACCGGTACCTGTCTGTCCCACACAAGGCGGTTTCCCGGGCAAAAGGTACATTACAACTACATTTTGCTACATCCGTTTAGGTGTTTCTGGTGAGAAGAACATTATCATCATTGCCTGCAGCACAGAACATAAAGGGATACATGTCTGTTATCACCAGTGGAAGCAGATCGAAGAAGACTGAGTCTGACATCGCAAAAACCTCAACACTCACTCACACACACACACACACACACACACTCACTCACTCACTCACTCACTCACACACACACACAAGTAAATATGATGTATTCAATACTGATATACGTGACCAGAGAGATACAGTACACTTGGTAGTTGCCTGTGTGTGTGTGTGTGTGTGTGTGTGTGTGTGTGTGTGTGTGTGTGCAGTAGAGGAGGCCGCAGTGCGGGTGATGGTGTAAATACTCCTCAGGAGATGACAAAGTATAGGCGTTAGGCGGACCCCCCGCCGCCCCACACAGGTTCCCAGCACAGCAAGTGCCACAGATACATTAAGGTACATCTTATAGTTTAGGTGGAGGGGAAAAAGGAAGAATAAACAGTTGCGTATCAGATTACCACGATTGTATTGTTCGTCCAAATGTATGTATCAGAGAGTATAGTTCTCTAGGTTTTCTCCAGTTACTGGAGCCACTGCTCGAACTGCTATCCTCTTTCTTCTGTTGCTTTTAAGGCGACTACGTCTTTTTCGGGAGCGTTGAGACCAGACCACCTCGCTTGGACGTTGGGGTCTGTGTGGTCTGTCTGTGTCTACGTCTAGCTGCGCCAGACAGATGTCATTAATGACCCAAGAGCACCTTGTTTCATCTTCTCTCTTGTGCAATGTGGGTTTATATAGTATTTCATGAAATGCACAAGTCGACGAGAAACATCCCGGTTTCTGTAGGATTAACGTCCAAATGATCAATTGGTGTGTTTTAATCTTCTTGACGACAGCGTTAAGCATCTGTGTGAACTTATAGCCATGTGATCTTGATCTTAAGCCATGCAGTCGAAAATAAGTTCTCTAATTTTGATCTTAAAAAGAATAATCTTTCTGCAGGTGGCTTGCCAGGGCGAGTCCTTTCACGAGTTTGCTCCTAACTTACATGTGCGTGTGTCGTGTGCTGAGCTGTTAAGTACTGACTATCTTTACTTAAGAGAGAGACAGCTGGCCAGGGAGGTGGGTGGGGGACGCAAAACTGTCTCCGTGGCCAGGAGCGAGAGCAACCTGTACTTGGTTACTGGTTTCTGGGAAAGATAGTTGCTTATGTCACGTCAGTACTGATGTGCGTTTAGAGAATATTTGGCGATTATCTTATCAAGATAAACGTGATCTTTTTTGTATTAAGGAATAAATATATTTGTTTGGTAAGTCTACTTCTCTAACTCAAAGTTAGACTCTGTTGGCAGAGAAAGAAATTTAATATAACTAGTCCTCTTTCCTGTGTCCATAGCAGTACAGGATTCGTGTTTGTAAGGAAGACGTGAAAGTCCAACAAGGTCTAGAACTAATGATGTGTGTTGTGTTTAGTCCTGGTGTAGGTTGCTGACACGTGTGAACGCCAGGTTCACCCTAGGGGTGAGTGGACATTGTAGTATGAGAACAACAAACACCAGAGCAGAAGGCTGGGCTGTGCATGCCGAGTCTTGGCCACTTCATTAAGTCATGGCGAGATCCTTCAGTAGGAGAGGTACTGACAAACACATCCATATCGTCCACAATCTTTCAATGGGAAGGTACCAGCCATCACGTTCGCATCCTCCAAAACTGGCTAGACTTGGCAATGCCTCAAAAAGTACTTCCTCCATTGACTTGCTAGCTAGCACTCGCTACGTGTATTGTGTAACTGTAGACACCTCCGTAACAAAGACCATAGTGCGTTCGCTTACTAGTGGCTGGACCAGTCGGTCAGAGGGTAGTGGCAAGACTTTTCGGTGCTAATACTTGGCGGCAAGATCCGTCGAGAACTAACCACTAAATCGCGTCGTCGTCTGGTATCAAGACCCATCGGTACTAGGCAACACACGCTATGTTCACTAGGTAACAAGTCATTGTAATACTTGCCTCCATAACTGGTTTCTTGTAGCAAAGCGCCTCAGCACCTCCCATCACGTATGCTTCAATTATATTGGCAGTTGGACCCGTCATTACGATCCACTTCATTCATTTTGTTTACTGGTAGCCATACTTTTTGGTACCTGACGAAATGATAGATTTCTTCACTGGTAATAGAACGGCTTCAGCACAAGACACTTCAGAACTAACCAACACATCCAGTTCATTCATCTGTAGCAATACCCTCTGCAGACCAGCCACCACATTTGCCTTGTATATTGGTGAGAATGGCCTGAGGTAGTGACCCCTACAATCGTTCTTCCACTGGTATCAAGACTGATGATACTAACCAGTGTGACAGTCGGTCTTCACCATAGTTGCTTCGTTTATTGTTCTAAAGACCCTTCGGTGTTAAGTACAATATTACCTTTTATATTGGCAGAAAAATGTTTGGCGCTCGCCACCATAACTGGTAGTTAGACTTATCGTTATTAGTCACAATATTTTCTTGGTCCATTAATGGTAAGATGTATCGGTTAGTCACTGACCATATACGTGGGTACTGATCCAACCAGGAATTTATGCGTATATACGTACTGGAAATATATAGCCCTCAGCCCACCTACTTGTATATCATTCTGCTCTTCCTATATCGGTGTACGGACCCTCCTCCTCTGTGCTCGTACGTATGTACTGAATACCTGGGTGCCACAGTCTACCTCTGCATCATGCCCCAAACTCACCTATGTTTGTATAACTAACACACCTTCATAAGTTTGTCTCAATGTCTGTAATGATGTCTTGCCCACCTTCAAGCATGTGACGTGGTAAATGAAATTATTGGACTATTATATCGTGTTTATCCACTGATGGCCAGGACCTTCACTTTAATGTACCACCCACCAATCTACCGGGCCCAGGTTCCGATCTCGGACTGGGTAGGCGGCCCACAGCCAAACTAGCCGTTCATCCACACATCAGCGACTCACCGGTCTACCATCGCTGACCCTTCGTAAGGTCTTAGTGTCGGCGAAGGAGGTATGTTATCGCTCTTTACCGTGACATAGTTATTGTCAAAGACACAGACACGTTACCGCTATTTCAAAAACTATACCCATTAACTTGTACGTATCAGATGTTACTAAAGAAGGTTCAGTAAGTCTAGTATGGTATATTTTCTTAATTATTCTTATCCCTAATAAAGTACAAGCAGGCAAGCCGAACATAAATGAAGAGCGAATGAAACTCAGCGAGCGTATGTTGTTAGATTACCTGTCTGATCAACATCAGCGCTGGGGTGTGCCATGGCTCCTGCCACTTACTTGGCATCCGTTATCAAATTTCTTAGTGGCACGGGCTGCGTGTGTGTGTGTGTGTGTGTGTGTGTGTGTGTGTGTGTGTGTGTGTGTATGAGTAGCCAGTGCATACTTACCCTCCCCCTCACCTCCCCCGCGTCTTCACGTACAACTAACGTACCTGTCGACTGATCCTCGTCCTAACCTGCACCTCTGAGACGCGTTTTCGAAGATGACGTGACCTGCCTGCGTCCGGCCGGCTCGCGCGTGCATGTTGGTAATGGCTTGGCGTGCGGGGGAGGCGCGCCTGTATACATGTGTAATGGGTCGCTAAGGGTACTCCTGGGTCTTGATACATGAACGCATATATATATATATATATATATATATATATATATATATATATATATATATATATATATATATATATATATATATATATATATAGGCAGCGCTACTTACAGTGGCAGGGATATGATGGACTCCTTTGGAGTGAGGTGTTCTTTGACCAGAGTGTACTCCTGATGACGCACTCTCACTAAAGGCAACTAAGGGGGTTGGGGGGTGGGGGAGCTGGAATACTTCTCTTCCTGTATTACTTTGCAAACGGAAGAACAAGGAAAAACAAACAAACGATGGATCTTTTATCTTCTAAGGCCCAGTCATCAGTTCACGACGCTACCTCGCTCACGCGGGAAATAGCGAATATGTACGAAAAGAATAAGAAGAATATACACATGTATATGTAGGATGGTGCTACCGTCCAGCCTGAGGAGCGTCAGAGAGGCGACCGAGACCATCTTACATCCTCCATGTTAGGATTGCTGGTCTTACTCTCTGTCTCATCAGAACAGGACTACCTGGCTACTCCTGCCATCTTCTCCTTACAAGCGCCATACATCTACTCAGATTCCGCTTATTTACTTCACACTAGTTCTCTTGTGGTATCCTGGCTGCTCACTGATTTTGAAATGGAATCGAGATATAGTCCAGCAGACTTGTGGCCCACAAGTCCCCGGCATCATGCGGTGCTAAGAGTCTCCGGGGTTCACGCCTGACTCTGCTGCCAATGAGAGGAAAGGCTCAGACAGCAGCAGTCCCGGCCTTCCCATGACCCATTCCTCTCTAACAGACCGTGCCTCATTATTTATGTACTGTACCGACATTCGTGGTTTCTTTAGCAACCTCGCTTCTGTTGAACACCATCGGTCTAGTGCTTCTCCTAAAACCTTATTTCTCTCTAAGATCCAATTTTCTGATGATGTTTTCACTAACCTCTTTCTCGTATACAAATATAATCACGCACAGTTCCGGTTCCGAGGTGGCGTCTCTGCTGATTCCAACATCAACGCACCTGTTGTACGCCTCGAGCACCTTCACCATTTCATATGCTCTGCTTCTGGCTACTAACAGCGCGTCGCCCCCAGATATATATCACTCCCTCCTATTTTTTTTTTACCCAACACACGTTTTTCGTCCCCCTGAATACTCAGTCCAAGATTATATATATATATATATATATATATATATATATATATATATATATATATATATATATATATATATATATATATATATACATGCTTTTGTATTAGCATAAGTATACGATGGAACATTGGTGGAAACTGACGAAGCTGAAGGTAATTCATTGGTAATGAGGATGACAGCATATCGTCACAATCACACACCCGACGCCAGTCTCGTCATTCAGGAGTTAGTGCGTTAGTGGAACGGTAAATGGGACCAGGGCAGGCATGTTAGGGTATCCTAGAATAACTAACGCATTTCTAAACCTGATGCATCACTATTTAGGACTCCGCTTTTGAACATGACCTTATCCTCGAGGACACGGGCACAGCCAGTGAAGAGGATCAGGGATCGATCGTAAAAGCTAAGGATTCTCTTGTTGGCCAGGGAGCTCTTGACTCCACACTGAAGAACTACTCAGTGTCCAGTGAAGGACTGCCAGGCGTCAGTGAGTCTTGCTAGCGACTGCAGCAACGTCGACGCAAGTCTGCCACAACTTGGGTAATGCGAAGGTGATGCAAGGGTCATCTCATGTGCTGAGGCGTCGTCGCGTCTTGCATCGCGACTCCTGAACGAAAATTCCTCTTGTGTCTGAATGGGAGGGTGTGACGAATCGGCATTTATCGGGTGGGGGGGTAACGATTGGCCAGATCACAGTGACAGTGATTGAGCGGTAATACCGCTTTACATCATTAGATCAGAGCGCTGAAGATAAGAATTAATGACAGCAAAGATTAATTTACAAATACTTATAACGGGACAATAGGATTATGGGAAACTGTGACTCGCAGAGCGAGAGGAGTGGATCCGATCATGATAGATAATGACGGAGGTTTAAAGTACTCGGGTGAAGTTCCAGAACACTCACTGATTCAGGAGGTAATTAAGGGACGTGTCAATCATCACATGCAAAATTTAATTTTCGTGTGTGATGTGTTTGGGTGGCTATGCCTTCCTGAACAGTATGGGCGAACCGGGTTATAAGCGTACTCGGCAAAGGAAAGTTTATGGCGTTGGATTATCCTCAGCGAAGTAACTTGTGTCCCCTTGAGAGCGGTAAGGGTGCGTGGAAGGTGCGTGATAGCGGTCGGCGAAACATGAGGACGCACGGAAGGTGTGCGAGTGTTCGTTGAAACATGTGGGCTGCACGCGGAAGGTGTGCGAGAGTGTTCGTTGAAACCTGAGGGCACGCGGAAGGTGTGCGAGAGTGTTCGGTGAAACGCGAGGGCTGCACGCGGAAGGTGTGCGAGAGTGGACAGTGAAACACGTAGCGGCTGGCTGTGGGAAGCACAGTACAGGTCGCATGCATCACTTCCACCTCCGCCTCAGGTAATCAATCGCTGGGGTATACGCTGCAGACAAGTCTGAATATTTCAAAAGTTAAGTAAATTACACCACAAGATCGGCAGCAGTCACGTTAATAACGTCGCTGTATGACGATGTATGACGGAGATGTATTAGAAGTATACACCAGACCATAACGTTGATGTATTAGTATGATACAATAACTCATGACGAGGATGTATTAGTGTGATAGGTCATGCCGGCGCTGTACGAGTGGGATACAGTAATCCATGCCGGCGCTGTACGAGTGGGATACAGCGAGCCATGACCGTTCGAGGACTAGCGAAACAGTTAATAAACAGCGGTCAATATGCCAGTCAGCGGGTGCTTGAGTCTCCACGCTTTGAAAGCAAGCAGAGGTCAAGCACGGGTATAAAGGTCAGTGAGAATGTGCAGCGTTCGTCTGCCGACACCAAAATTCAAGAACCGTCGTCAGACTGCAATCATTAGGACAGCCAATTAGCATTTAGGATAATAAACTGCCTGAACAAATGACAATGAGTACAGTGCAAGAAAACGAAGCAACCAATCAGCTTGGAGAAGAGGAGAGTGTGGCAGCCAATCAGTGTGGCACAATGGGGCGGGAGAGGAGGTTGTGAGGGTGGTGCTGTGTTTACCTGGCGGGCGGAGGGTGGATGCCTCAGGTCAAGAGAGATTAATCAAATGAATAAACGAAATGCTCCCGCCAGCTCCTCCGTTGACCCCAAGCTTAACGGCGAGTCTCGCTGGCTTGTGTGTTTTTACTGGTGGGCTTCGGCAGATGTTCCCTTCCCGCCGTGGCCACTAGAGAACATCCAGACAGAGGCCGGCCGCCCCACAGTCCCTCAACACCAGCGTACTCACACCCCAGCAGCTCCTGCAGCCTCCCTAGAAACCTAATATGACAGCAGACACCAGCTTGAGAGAAGGACTGACAGAGATGACGCAACACCGACTTAGGGCTGACAGGACGCACAGAGATGACGCAACACTGAAAAAGGGCTGCCACCAGTCCATATACAGGACATGCAGAGATGACGCAAAATCGACATGGGGCTGACACCGCCTGAAACAGCACAGAGAGGGAAGACACAAGACGGGTATCGGGCTGACACCACCAGCCTGAAACGGGACAGACATGAATGACACCAAACCAACGTTGGGCTGACACCAGTATGGCAGCGTGGTCAAGTATGACAAGGACGGATATGGATGAAAATCGATCGCCAGTGTGACAAAGAGACGACACCAGTGATGATGGCGTGATACCATCTTGGGATCGGTTTAAAAGAGATGCGACACGACTGTTCTCGAAGTGGCACCAGTCCGGCGGAGACCGAAAATGGAGGTGACACCAGAGGAACTCCAGTCCGACACACGTGCCCGGTCTGAAGGATGACAGACTGACCCCAGTACCGTCGTAGACGTCTACCCGTTGTTGCAACGCTCAAACACATATAATACAAGCAGTAGACCGGAACCTACTTGAAACGGGCCTCATCCAGGTGCGGCCTGGAACCAAGGATAATACGGATGATATGCAGGCCTTCTGGAGAGGTTCCCCCCCCCCCACCACCACAGCCCAGACAGTGGACTTGCACTACAGATACGCTAAAAATCCAAACTTTGATCCTAATACTCAGCAGACAACTGAGACGTATAATGTTATCTTGCATTCTTGTTGTAGGACGCGCCCTTGACAAGTATTTAAAAAGCGTATCAGACCGACCCCGCTGTGGAGGCTGTGGGCTGCGGGTCTTCCCACAGCTTGGTTAACCAACGACCGAACCCAACAGCCTGGGTCCAGTCCGTCCCGTGGTGTTAGCGGACCCCCAGACTTCACAAGGTTGATGGTGGAAATGAATACCTGTGTATTTCGCTGACACCTGCCTGTACTGATGTTAACTGTGGACGTTTGGTGACAACTGCATGCGAAGGTGTTGGCTGTGGACGACCCCAGGATATGATGATACATGCGGGTGTTGATGATAGCCACACAGTGATGGTATCTAGGGGTGGTGGTGATAGATACATGTAGTAGTGACATCTGCCGGTAATGATGGTAACTGCAGGTACTTGCTGTAATGTTGGGGGGTCATGACAGCTGCAGGTGAGGGGCAGTGAGTGCTGGTGGTAGCTGTTGGTGCTACTAATAGCTGCAGACATTTCCCCCCACATTATTTTTTTTTTTGATTGGTGGTTAGAAGGGGAGGGAGAAGGAAGTGGTTGGGCTGAAGATATGATTGAAAAATAATAGTGTGTTTAGATGCAGGTTTTACTGAGGTGTGTGGACGGGTTGACGGATACATATTTCTGGTGCCTTGTGTACATGTCCTCGGCAGAGTGAGGGAGTGTCTATGGTGATGTTGTTGTGTGTTAGTTTAGGGAAGGGAATTAGTTGAGCTAAACTAGGAATTGTTGATCGTGTACATCGGTAGATGGCCGGAGCCTCTCTCCGTGGTATTAGCCTCCGTGGGAACCAAGTGTGTTCCAGCTACTGGCGAGGTCTTGGATTTGACTGTCGTCTGTGTGTGTCCGCATTCTTCCAGATTCTGTCTTACTTTTTGTGCTGTTTCCCTGAAGCAGACCCTAGTTGCTTTTATTTCATAAGTCAATATAATGTGGTTCGTTTTAAGAGTGTTTGTCGTTAGTGACGAACCATAAAGTGACTGGTGACGCTGACGATGGCTGGAGTTGCCCATACCAGTCAATACTATACTTGCTGGTAGCACCTGTAGGTCCTAGTAATAGCTACAGGTACTGATGGTAGCGGGCGGGTATCAGGTTATAGCTGTAGGAACGGGTGATACTTGCAGGTCCTGCCAACTGCTGGTAATGATGTTAGCTGCGAGTGTGGAGCTGAGTGTGCCCCTGCCTGGACGCGCGGCATGCGTCTGGCCGCCGTTTCCCGTGGTTTCTCTATGAAGGCCAACCACACGAGGATTGACCATTGTAATGCCTCCTTTTCTTGCGAAGAGAAGCTTTGGAATTCTCTTCTTTCATCTTTTCCTCTTCCTTTAACATTTTTACCTTTAACCGCCAGGTCTACAGACATACGGGGAACTCTAGACTAATTTCGTCATTTCTCTCCTCGTGCCAATAAAGAGTCCCTTCAGCCGACATGGCCATAACTGGGCCATGTCTTGCTCATGTCATGTCGGTCGCTATGTAGGGAATAGCTACAAGTTTTAGCCGCGAGTTCCGGTCACAGCTGGAGTGACTGGTAATACTCACAGTCTGTAGTTGTATCTGCTCGTAGCTTTGGTGTTCTTGGTAGCTTCAGGTACCAGTGACGCCCGCAGCTGTGGCTTATAGCTGAGGGGACTTGTGGCGGCTGACCACAGCTTCAGGTACTGGTGGCAGGAGTGTGTGCCACTGACAACGGCGAGTACTGGCGACTTGCTGCAGGTACTGGGGACACGAGGAAAGTCTGTGGTGCCTTCAGGTACTAGTGTAACCTGAAAGTCCCGGTAATTTCTGTGGGAACTGGTATTAACCGCAGTTGCCGTGGTAACTTCAGGTAGCTGTTCATAGCTCATAGAAGCATGGTAGAGGTGCCGGCACTGGTGATGGTGTTGATGGCCGCAGGTCCTAGTGAGACCAGGGGTTGATGGCTGTACCTGCAGGTGTTGTCAGTGGTTGTAAGTGCTGGTGGAGGTGTTCATGATACTCTTTCGTACCAGGGTTGGTTGTAAGTGGTGGTGGTGGTGATAGCTTTGGGCAGTGAGTGTCTGAATGTGTCTAAATTCTGATGTAAGTGTGAGTGATTAGCGAGATCACACATATCACACAGTCCTACGTACGATAAAGGACATGTATCTTTTTTTTTCGTTCTTAAATGATGGTATTAATTGTATATTTGTCTGTATTATTCATATCCAGTTTTCCGAGTAAGGGGGTTGCATCTATCGGTGTGTACGTGTCCATTTGATATTCACGGGTCGTGATGTGATAAGTATTGTGAGACGTTTGTATAATAAAATATTTATGAGTTGTGCCAGCCGGGCGCTCTTCGGGGGCCTCATACTCACACACTAATACCCATCCTCACACTGTACCATAGATTTACACACGTAGCAGAACTCCTCTTTATCTCACCTTCTGTGTCTCTTTTTATTTCCTCTGTCTCTCGCAAGTGAAAAGCCTCCTCTGACGAAGTTATGATATCGAGAGCGAACGGGAAAGACCACTACGTTGACCAGTACCTGCCCGCATCAAAGCACTCCACCTTATCCCTGCTCCCGCGTGGAGAGCAGTCTCGAGTTTTATAATTACAATCATTATTATATTATTATTATTAATATTATTATTATTATTATTATTATTATTATTATTATTATTGTTATCATTATTGGCAGGACCACTTCTATGGGAATCCCACTGCTCTCATGCTGCGCTCACGCAGTAGTAAGGTAAGGTGATTTCCTTTGGAGTGAAAATGTTCTTGGTAACGATGTAATCTTTTACCGTCTGCTGACGTTATTATAATCTCTTCGAAGGTGTTTTCTCGTTTATAGAGTTGCAATTTGCAGTCGGGGTCACTTTATATATATATATATATATATATATATATATATATATATATATATATATATATATATATATATATATATATATATTCCTATGAGTCCACGGGAAAATAAAACACGAAAAGTTCCCAAGTGCACTTTCGTGTAATAATCACATCATCAGAGGAGACACAAGAGAGAAATATAACAGTCAGTTGATATACATCGAAGAGACGAAGCTAGGACGCCATTTGGTAAACATGTGATTATTACACGAAAGTGCACTTGGGAACTTTTCGTGTTTCATTTTCCCCGTGGACTCGTAGGAATATCTTGGTCACGAGGAAAATTGTGATCCTTTCTAATATATATATATATATATATATATATATATATATATATATATATATATATATATATATATATATATATATTAGCAGCAGAGTACATTCATGTTTTGGTGGTGAGGATGGGGGAGAAGGTACACTAGACATATTTAGTTTGAAAGTATTTATTGTCTAGATAAACAACCTAGACAAAACATTTCAGTAATGCTTATGGGTGAAGGGCACGTATCCAGGGGTGTGGGTGGAGGCGAACATGTGGGAGGAAGGAGATGCAGTGTGGTGAGGCGTATGATGTGGTCTGCTGTGTCGAACACTGAGCGATCTTCGCCTGACCAGCTGCCTGCACTAGGTCTTCATGAACTCGGTAATGTGTCCCATGAATGATGTGATTCCAGGATATATTTCGAATGATACGAGGCCAACTTTCCCATATATCTTATATATTTATATATTTTTTACATATTTCCCGTCGCTGTCACAGCGATGCGTAGACATATAACACGTTGATGGATAACTGAATATTCTGAGTATTGTATTGTCGCAACCCTCCGTTTCAGAGACAGGGTTTAAGTGTGACGAATATTCTTGTGGTCACACCGACGACGAAAACGACGAAGAAATATATATATATATAAAAAAGGGTCTCACTAATTGGAAGGTCAGAGGCTCGGCGAAAGAGGACGATACGAAATGAAACTATAAGAAAAGTTACGAAAAGGTCATAAAGTACCAGACCAGATATCCGCGGTGTTGTCATCCTCGGAAAGGCTAGGAAGGCCCCCAGCACCCAGCCCCACTCTCCTGTCCATCATGCACCGGGAGCCCAACACACGACCAGGGTGGCTCCCAAGAGAACGATATAACGAGAGGCAAAATATAGTTTATGAATGGGAGAGGACAGAGGGCCCCTTCTTGATCACCAGTGTATGGTGCTACAGTAAGAGTAGATAGATAGATAGATAGATAGATAGATAGATAGAGATAGATAGATAGATAGATAGATAGATAGATAGATAGAGAGAGAGAGAGAGAGAGAGAGAGAGAGAGAGAGAGAGAGAGAGAGAGAGAGCAGATTACAGGGTCTGTTGTCACTCGGTCTGTCCTGCCCATCACCCCGGACACCGGTCTTTAGGGACACTCTATTTGTGAAAACCAGAGTGTCTTTAGCTGGGTGGCGACTTATTCTGAGGGAGGGAGGGTAAGGAGGGACGGATGGGAGGGAGGGTAAGGAGGGAGGGAGGGATGGTGAGGAGGGAGGGAGGGTAACTTTTATGACACCGCCACCACCACCCCAGTGGTCGTGGCTCTTGTGAAATCTTAGTTTTCCCAACAATTATATTTATCATGAGCACTACGATTCGTCGGGAGGGAATAACAGACGTCATTTACCTCAGCCCGTGAGGGTTTCGGACTGGTGGTGGTGTATATGGGTGTACATAATGGCGTCCACTGCACTTGCTGGGGTGCAGGAACACGACTGTGGCATACATAACGTGGTCCCGCCTCCCCCGAGACTTGCCACAGTAAGGAGTCAGCCTAGCACTCGTTACCACACTACCTTACGCTAATAGACTTAGCCCCTCATCACCTTCTAACCCCCCCCCCCCCCCCCGACGCAAGCCCTAATAGGTACATAAGCACCGTAGGATAACGCCGTCGCCAGGAGGGAGGAGGGAAGGTGGGGAGGGATGGAGGAGGAGGTTCACACACACACACAGGCGGCGGGCGGGGCAGGACCCCCCGCCATCTGCCGCGGGTCACCAGCAGCAGGATCATAACCTCCGTCTTGCTGGTGCCGGGCGGGGGACCCGTGGCAAACCAGTCAGGCCATCTTGAGATATAATTGCCTATAAACTCCGCACAAGAAGGAAAGTTGGCAGAAGGGAGGCAGGCGGCGGCGGCAAGTAATGACCCTGGACACGCTAGTGCGGCCGCCCCTCAACACCGGCCTCACTTGACCACAAGCACGCGGCCGTGGTCCAGCCTCGTCCCGGCCTTACCCCATCGCGCCCTGCTCTGCCACGGCTCAGTACTGTACTGGCTCAGTATTACCTCAGCTCAGTACTCTCTTGGATCATTACTACTGTGGCTCAGTATTATCCTAGTGTCTCGGTTCAGTACTGTCCCGACTCAACACGGCCCTGGCTCGTTACTACCCTGCTTCTGTACTGTTGTGGCTCAGCACTGCTCTGGCTCAGCACTGTTCTGGGTTAGTATTGCTCTGCTCATCACTGCTCTGGCTCAGTACACAGTGAGACATATAAACTAGGAATTATCTGTCTTGCAGAACATTGAATACAACTCCCGCAAGCCCATACAGCTCTCCGATCTGGCCTTCTCACAACCTCCGACCACTGCTTCGTAACTCTGTCCTCAAAGCTTTGATTTTCTTGCAATGAGTAATGTATGATCCATACACGGAGGCTTGGGGTGGAGGGCCAACGACGGGCATGTGGGGCATGTTTACTTTAGGTGTCCATCACCTTCACTCATTTTCCCGCAGGAGTGGGACCCCTTGTGTTGGCTTCCTCCTCCACGCCTGGTGACTGGCGAGGCTGGACACCAGTAATGCGTACTACGATGTTATCTGATGATTGATTGTATTCCAGGTTGTGATCCCTATTGGTCATGTTAGAAGGTTACAGTACTGGAAATATCCCCAAGTAATTTTGTCGCAATTACCATCCCAAATCGCATTGAGAGAGGTTGTGTTCTGAGAAATGAATAATAATGATAATCGCACTGATTTCCTTCCAAAGCATCCTGCTCCCTCACCCCACAGCTTTGTTGTACAAAAAAACGCGTATGGAATGCGGCAATCATTCACAAACCTGGCCATGTACATTTGAACGTGAAGTTACATACGCACATGCATGCAAGCGTACAGATCTAACTATACCTGCTCATATACATATATATATATTGTGTGTGTGTGTGTGTGTGTGTGTATACGCACACACACAAACAGCGGTGCGTGCAGGCTTATTTCTAGCAGTGTCGCCAGATGACTGGATGGGGCTCGGGTTGGTAGGTTCCCCCACAGACCACCACTCACTCCCCCCCACGCTCCCCACCCCAACAGATTACCAACAGGCGATCCATCATTCATACCGCGGAAGCGCTGGCCCAACACTATTACAATCATAGTAAATATTATTTCCGGGAATAAAACTTTGTTTGGAAATGATTTTATGATTACCCAAATATTCCATGCAAGTTAATGTCTTTTATCTACAACTGAGATTGTTTAACCAGTGGCTGTTGACTGTAGTTTGTATGACAAGTAGTGTCCGTCAGTCATGATTAAGGGCGAGTGTGTTACATCCTGAATGTGTGTGTTACAAATGATGTACCCCATCACCTACTGTGTGTTATCTCTCATGCACTCAGCCGACGGTGTATGTGTTAACCCTTACGACGGTATGTTAACACCTGGATAAGAATGAGATACGAAACACACACAGGCATGACCTTAACCACCATCTCGGAATTGGTTTGATCTGTGCCGGTAAACCCGGCAAATCTATTGTGCACCCCATGCTCAGATCCTGTAGGCGGTAGCGCAAAAGGATGACAGAGTTCACCACCGATGCTGGGGCGTGAGCGGGATCCAGGCACATTGTAACGCCGAAGGTCTTGTTCATGACTGATCCTCGATCACTTCATGATGATGATGATGATGATGATGATGTGGAACTGAAGTCATCCATTGGCGCTGTAGTGGGAGGGGAAGTTTACACTCTTGGGGCTCAAATTTCTTGAACATTATCTGCCAACATAGTTTTTTTTTTATATTTATCTGTGTTGTTTTACGTAGATCATTTCTTCTTTCATTCTTTGTGTGTGTGTGTGTGTGTGTGTGTGTGTGTGTGTGTGTGTGTGAATGAGAGAGAAAACATACGGTCGTAAATCAACGGCACCAAACCACGTCTGTGGCACGTAAGCACATCCTCATATCCTGAAAGTCCGCTGACGTATCGCTGTGGTGTATACAGTAATATACGGTGTTAAAAGATGTTGATTATCATGCATCAGGAACATGATTCATCTCTTCATTAGGCGAACCAAGTCACCTGTAGGAGGTCGGGGACGCGGCTTTCCCGACGCGGGAGTACCTGCAGCAGGAGGCACCCCTCCCCTCAGGTCTAGGCCTAAGTAGAAAGATAAAATTGGTTGTTTTCCGGCGGAGGACATTCCAGGGTTGACCACTCATGATTGCGCAACCTCCGGCCTCCAGCGGCCACCACCCGACCCTCCTCCACTACAACCTCCGACCCCCAGCGGCCACCTCCCAACCTTCCTCCACTACAACCTCCGACCCCCAGCGGCCACCTCCCAACCCTCCTCCACTACAACCTCCGACCCCCAGCGGCCACCTCCCAACCTTCCTCCACTACAACCTCCGGCCTCCAGCGGCCACCTCCCAACCTTCCTCCACTACAACCTCCGGCTTCCAGCGGCCACCTCCACTACAACCTCCGGCCTCCAGCGGCCACCTCCCAACCTTCCTCCACTACAACCTCCGGCCTCCAGCGGCCACCTCCACTACAACCTCCGGCCTCCAGCGGCCACCACCCGACCCTCTTCCACTGCAACCTCCGGCCATCATTACCGGCGATCGACCTCTACAGCAACACACATTAACACCTTCATTATTGACATTACCCTCACTGCCACCACCACCATTAATATAACTACCGTTACCATATATATATATATATATATATATATATATATATATATATATATATATATATATATATATACACAAACACAAAGTTAGATTACTTATTTTTCCGCCTTAACAAGGTAGTCAGGAACAAAGGAAAAATGGCTTCATTTGCACACATCCTCTCTCGCTATCATGTGTAATTTGCCTCAGCCAAAGCCCTCTGTCCACGGTTAAGACCCTCAGACTACTACCTGGTTAACCTTGACGGTTTCATATGCCCTGGAGCAACTCATTGACTGTACGTTTACCCCCTTATACCATATAGCTCTATACTGTACGTCGCCCCTCATATACCATATCGCTCTATTTAATGGTATCTAATGTTTGCATCTCTTCCTCTTGATAACCCGAAGACTTCTTCCTTCTTTCCGTACATCTACTTCTGATACGTACATCCCTATAGTCATTCGTTCTTTGTTCATCCTCTCCAAATTATTCGTATATATATATATATATATATATATATATATATATATATATATATATATATATATATATATATATATATATATATATATAACATGAGGCTTTCACAGTTTACAATCACGTCTATACATTGGTGCGTCTACGCCGAGGTTCTGAGCAGAAGCCCGCGAAATAGCTTTGTGGTCCCAATTCAAGCTACTATTAGGTGTCACTTTACGTATACTTTCAAAAGCTGTGCGTCATATATCGACTTACGGCGGAGAGCTGACTTACGCTCTTCTCTCGGCAGTAATTACTCACGCCTTCTTCAGGAAGGCCAGAACAGCGTCAGTGACCAACGCGAGCTGTGGGTTGGGTTATGGAATATTTCAACTGTTCTTGAAGGTTGATTATGAATATTTCTTGAGAGCGTTGCCAACTTGGGATCGGGCGCTGGTGTAAACAATGGAAACGAAGTGTTAAAGTTGGGGCAAACATTGTTTGTACTCAGAGATTTATACCACGATAAGTTACCGCAGGTCAGAGAGAGGAAGATGTGGACCTCTGCGGGAGCTACTCTCCATGACTGCAGACTTTGTCACAAGTGAAGGAGGAAGAGACTTGTAGAAATCTACGAGCAGTGACATGATAAGAGGCGTTATATTTAGAGAAAAAAAAAACACTTTCGTGTTTAATATAATACCGACCGATTCGCCGTTAACGAACGATGTAAAGCTAAACATCGAAGACCATGAGTGTAGCGATGTCACATCAAGTGTTCAGCTCACATCAGGTGTTCAGCTCACTTCAGGTACACTATGTGTAGTGGGCACATACGCTCGCCATCTCTGAGGGCCACATACGTAATGAGGACTATATGTGGACTTGGAATGATCAGGAACACTACCGGAGGAGTGTGTCGAAGAGTTTTCGGCAGACGGATGTTGATTGATGCTGATGGTCGTAATGACCCTGGCAGAGGAACCGACCAACCCACTGTCTGACCTGACCCAATTCTCGTGTCAGCCTTTTCTTCGCACTTCTCCCTGTGCTCTTCACTGTAGCTTAACCAAGCCACCAACCAGCTTTTCGTCCACAAAGCATTTTCTTTACATACACAGCACGGAAGGTCTGTGTCCTCTTCTTACTGTTTCGTATTTAGAAGTTTTGTGCTGTGAGGAAAAGCATCATTTCTGTGAGAACCTTTGATCAAGTTGAACGTAATGAATTTTCAGAACGTTTTGGCTTGATTTCTCGTTTTCTATCTTCAAATAAAGAACTGGGAACGCGTCTACCGCTACATCCGCTACTGTGTCTTCTTACGCTACCAAAACAGCCAGAACTGCTACTTTTACTGCAACCACAACTACTATAACTACTACCACTCTTAATAACTGATGTCGTTACGTCTATTTCTTCGAGTTTCGCTTGAAGCAAATGAGATGGAAATACGTTTCAAGGAATATGTGGATTATTATCATTCGAGGTTATGCAGGACGTAAGCGTTCAAGGAAATTTTAGATTACATAGAATATAACGGGAGGTAGACAGGTGCCAGGCCACCAGTCGCTGAGCCTCTCCTGCCAGATACTGTCTTATCTTTTCTGGTCCTCCACTCGCCGCGGGAGGCGAGGCCAGCCATAGACCGGGTCATGAATAATATCTTTACGTAAAAGCCAACTTTCCAGGAACTTCTCGCAAAATATTTACCGTTTAACGGTGAAGTGCTGGTGTTACACCGTCAGATTGCGTTAGCATATAACGAAGTTACTTCGTGCATTGAATATATTACAATGCGTCAGAAAAAAAAATGTTTGAAAACACGTTATGTATAATACGTATGATGAATAAATCTTATGGATTTGTGTAGATTATGTGTAGTCTGTATCAGTCTTTATGCTTGATCTGGGATATGCCTCTAGACCATCCATTCTCATTGAACAATAACTCGAAAGGATAATGGAAAAACATGATAACTTATCCAGAAGTATTCAACTCGATGGTATCTGTGTATTCAAATGTGAGGGATAGTGACTGAATTATACGTTACAGAATTCAGAGGAGAAAGAAATGATGATTTCCATGGTATAACAATTTTTCTTTCCCTGTACGAAATCATAATACTGGGTGTCGGGAAAGAGGTCAGTATATAACACTAGGGGTTTACATCGTCTCAGGCTTCGAGCACACAGTGGGGGAGAACTGACATGAAGCTTAACCTTGATCATAAAGCCTTCCTCACTGTGGGCCCAAAACCCTTCGTAGCTACATGAAAAAAAATTCATTGCCATAAAAAATTACAAATCAATGGAACACGAAGAGAGGGAATGAGTGTGACCATCTCGCGCAGAGGATGGTGCTCAAAGTCTTCATTAGAAATGGTTCCAGACAGTGTCACTCTTACGAGAGCGATATGAAAGTATCTGTAATGTCTTAGATGCCTCAGTGTGCGCTCTAACCTTGAGAATTCAACAGCCGTCCAAAGGGAATATTTTGGAAACATGTTTTGATAATAAAGAATTGCCAGCAGTTCAGGCATCATAGCAGTAGTAGTAGTAGTAATAGTAGAAGTAGAAGTAGTAGGAGTAGTAGTAGTTGTAGTAGTAGAAGTAGTAGTAGTAGTAGTTGTAGAAGTAGTAGTAGTATGTTATTACTAAGACCAGCAGAATATTACGATACCTTTAGCAACAGCGGTAATGGGAAATTACGTTAAAACGACGAAGAAAATTACGAACGACGTTAACTTTCATGATCAGGACGATTAATGACGTAAAACTAACCATTGATGATTTAATTGTAATCTATCACTTTGATAATAGAATAATGATAACGGAATTATGATGATGATAACCGTAATCATAAGGATAATAATACTAATCATAATGATAATAATGATGATAATGATAATAATGATAGGATGATAATAAGAATAATTAAAAATATTATCATAATGGCAATTATAATTATGTTAATGATGATAATGAGATGATAAATATTGAATGATAATTATTATAACGACATTGATAATAGAATAAGGATGAAAATGATGGTACTACAACTGCTGCTTATATTGATAACGATAATGTTGATGATGAGGATAAGAATCCTTGAGAGATAAGCTGATGAAGTATCTGAAGCTGTGTTTCTAATGTACGTTCAATTCCAATTGTTGTGGAGGCAAATCAGTTCGCGGTACAGAGGTCACCATCTCATCACTCCAGTCAGCTGAAGCTCATGGTTAAGGCCTGTTCTGCCACGGTGGAATCATCCAACGTCCAAAGTGTACACACCTGGGCCAGAGGAAAGTGTACACACCTGGGCCAGAGGAAAGTGTACACACCCGGGCCAGAGGAAAGTGTACATACCAGGGCCAGAGGAAAGTGTACACACCTGTGCCAGAGGAAAGTGTACATACCAGGGCCAGAGGAAAGTGTACACATCAGGGCCAGAGGAATGTGTACACACTCGGGCCAGAGGAAAGTGTATACACCCGGGCCAGAGGAAAGTGTACACACCTGGGCCAGAGGAAAGTGTACATACCAGGGCCAGAGGAAAGTGTACACATCAGGGCCAGAGGAAAGTGTACTCACCCGGGCCAGAGGAAAGTGTACACACCCGGGCCAGAGGAAAGTGTACATACCAGGGCCAGAGGAAAGTGTACACACCCGGGCCAGAGGAAAGTGTACACACCCGGGCCAGAGGAAAGTGTACACACCCGGGCCAGAGGAAAGTGTACACACCTGGGCCAGAGGAAAATGTATACACCTGGGCCAGAGGAACGTGTATACACCTGGGCTAGAGAAAAGTGTACACCAGGACCAGAGGAAAGTGTACACACCTGGGCCAGAGGAAAGTGTACATACCAAGGCCAGAGGAAAGTGTACACATCAGGGCCAGAGGAATGTGTACACACTCGGGCCAGAGGAAAGTGTTCACACTCGGGCCAGAGGAAAGTGTATACACCTGAGCCAGAGGAAAGTGTACTTACCAGGGCCAGAGGAAAGTGTACACACCAGGGCCAGAGGAAAGTGTACACACCTGGGCCAGAGGAAAGTGTTCACACCTGGGCCAGAGGAAAGTGTACACACCAGGGCCAGAGGAAAGTGTACACACCTGGGCCAGAGGAAAGTGTACACACCAGGGCCAGAGGAAAGTGTACATACCAGGGCCAGAGGAAAGTGTTCACACCTGGGCCAGAGGAAAGTGTTCACACCTGAGCCAGAGGAAAGTGTACATACCAGGGCCAGAGGAAAGTGTACACACCAGGGCCAGAGGAAAGTGTACACACCAGGGCCAGAGGAAAGTGTACACATCAGGGCCAGAGGAAAGTGTACACACCTGGGCCAGAGGAAAGTGTACACACCAGGGCCAGAGGAAAGTGTACACACCTGGGCCAGAGGAAAGTGTTCACACCTGAGCCAGAGGAAAGTGTACATACCAGGGCCAGAGGAAAGTGTACACACCAGGGCCAGAGGAATGTGTACACACTCGGGCCAGAGGAAAGTGTACACACTCGGGCCAGAGGAAAGTGTATACACCTGAGCCAGAGGAAAGTGTACTTACCAGGGCCAGAGGAAAGTGTACATACCAGGGCCAGAGGAAAGTGTACATACCAAGGCCAGAGGAAAGTGTACACACCAGGGCCAGAAGAAAGTGTCATTGCGAAGATATTTTTTCGAACATATTTTGATATGTATCAGAAATCATTTTGAAACTGACTCATTGATATGTGATGAAACCGTGAATCATGATTCATCTCGTTCTCTATGATATATATATATATATATATATATATATATATATATATATATATATATATCCCTTGGGATAGGGGAGAAAGAATACTTCCCACGTATTCCCTGCGTGTCGTAGAAGGCGACTAAAAGGGGAGGGAGCGGGGGGCTGGAAATCTTCCCCTCTCTTTTTTTTTTTTAATTTTCCAAAACAAGGAACAGAGAAGGGGGCCAGGTGAGGATATTCCCTCCAAGGCCCAGTCTTCTGTTCTTAACGCTACCTCGCTAACGCGGGAAATGGCGAATAGTTTGAAAGAAAAAGAAAGAAATATATATATATATATATATATATATATATATATATATATATATATAATTGTCCAGGGCCCCTTTCATGTGGTTCCTCCTGCAGCTTCGAGGCTTCACTCCATTTAGCTCGTTGAGGACAATACTGCTTTGCCAGAGGGAACTTTTCCCTCGCGGTATTGCCACCTACTGTCGGAGGCCCGTAACCTACATTATTTGAGAAGTCAAGGTATCTGTATTTAGGTCTTTCGGCAATAATTCTAAGGGGAACGTCCTTCAATAAGTTGACATAAAAACCGAAGACATACTTTCGCCAATGAAAAGAATGAAGATGAATAAAACGGCAGGTCGTGATAATTTTTGACCCGAGATCAATGAGAGAGGCGAAAAATGAGATAGTTAAGACCTTGATTGGCCTTTTCAATAAGTCACTTGCAACAGGAAAAGTTCCAGATGAGTGGAAGTTTGTTGCCATTGTAACACCGATGTTCAGAAAAGGTAATAAGTTACTACTCGTAAATCATCGTCTTATTTGTTTGTCTGTAGTTGGAAAACTTATGGAAACCATCATTCGAGGGAGATTGTAAACCATTTACAGGATCACCACTTAATAAACGATTCTCAGCGGAGTGTTCGAAGTAGTCGCTTATGTGAAACATATGCTTGATTTCGTTCATGATAAAATCAACATAATTAACGAAAGTAGAGCAGTTGATATTGTCTATCTAGATTTTCAAGAAAAAAAAAAGAAAAAAAAAGGTTCCACATCAAAGGCCATTAGCAAAAATTAAGTCACACGGCAATGATGGGTTGTACTTCAAACGATAGGAAATTGGCTGACTGGCCGTAAACAAAGGGTTGTTAGTAATGGTCAAGCCTCAGAGTGGTTAGACGTGACAAGTGGTGTGCCACAAGGATCAGTTTTGGGACCGGTTCTCTTTCACATATGTATCAGTAAGTTTGAGATTGGACTCTGTTGCGAGATATCAAAATTCGCTGATGATACAAAACTGAGAAATAATTCTACAAATGAAGTTGAACGTCGACAGCTTCATACTGACATGAATTGACGGACTGGCCTCGTAGGTGGCCAACAAATTTTAATGTCGATAAGTACAAAGTTTTACAGATCGTTAGTAAAAACGAAAAAGCAAGTTACAAAATGAATTCTGCTGAAATGCAAAGATGAATAAGGAGAAAAAGACCAGGGCGTAATAATCTCTGTTGACTTGAGACCAAGGAAGCAGTACACAACAGTGAAAAGAGCGAACAAAATTCATGGATTCATAGATAAGAAATCTTCCTTACCGTTTACAGTTCATTGGTTCATCTTGAAAACTGAGATCAGTTTTGGTCACCGTACCTAACCTAACCTAACCTAACCTAACCTAACCTAACCTACCCTAACCTAACCTAACCTAACCTAGTGAAGGAAATATTGACGGAATGGAGAGGGTACATCGTCGAGCTAACAAGATGATTCCCGGACTGAGAAACAAATCCTACTAGAGAGCAGATTAAACCACTTGAATCTAATTACTCTAGAAAAGAGAAGGTTAAGAGGTGGTCTAATACAAGTATTCAAAACGATCAAAGGTGCGATAATCTTGATCCTTCAAGTTACTTAGGACTTAATTCGTCTCATTATAGTGGTAGTAATGGATGCAAAATCATGGGCGAAGTATTTTTTTTTTCAAGTGAATTGTTACCATATGGAACGATTTGCCGTTTAGAGCGGTTGAAAGCAATACTGTAGATACGTTTAACAATAGAGTTGATAAATACATCGCTTCAAGTTCACAGCTTGCATTATTTATGCTTCCTTAGTCACAGATAACTTATGAATTATTTTCTTATCTGTATGTCTTCTATCTTTTATCACACTAGTCTGTGAGTTTCTGCTGTTTTCCTATCTCAGAAACACCCTTAAAAGCGCCCAATGGTCTGTTGCTGTTTGAATTCCTTCGTATTCGTCTATATTCACCTAAGGCGTACGATGCCCACGATACAAAGGTAGCCATACTCAATAGAAAAATAAGATCTAGAAACATGAAGCAGTAAGGGCGACGGACTTAGTGATAAAGCTGTTAATATCCCCCTTTTTTGACTGTTGTTTAGGGGGGACGTGTTTTAGGAGCTGAAGAATTTGGTTATGTTAACTGGATTGAAGTGATGACCTGGAGGTTTGCAACACAGAAGATATGTAAGCACGTAATACATCCCCTGGCTGAGCCGAAATGTTAATTCACTGTCAACTATTCAAATAGTCTCTTCGTGATATGAGCGGGACTATAATGAAACGTTTGGCTCCGCGAAGATAAATCATCGTCAGATGAGAAAATGATGCGCTATGAATTTAGGTTTGTATTACACGAGAGGCCACAGGACCAGACAACAGCAGGTGACGTATAGGATAAACTCTTTACCTAAAATTCTATTGCGTGGGCGAATAAATAACTTATCTGGATTTCTAGAAGCTGACTTGTAGACGAATTGATAAGAGGAAGGGAAGAAGGGCGCTTGGAAAAGATGTCCATGTGGAAAAACCCTCTTGGATAAGCGTTCATTATTCATGATATCGAGAGGATTAACATGTAGAAGTGGAGCCAGAGGATTAACATGTAGAAGTGGAGCGAGAGGGTTTACATGATACAAATGGATTCCTAATCATAACAAGAGCAGCGGGGGCTGACGACTAGCGGGAACAGACCACAAAACGAAACTCTGGAGCGAATATACAGCACAAGTACACAAGTACACAGCACAAGTACACAGACTGGGTACACAGCACACGTACACAGACCGGGTACACAGCACAAGTACACAAGTACACAGCAAAAGTACACAAGTACACAGACCGCGTACACAGCACAAGTACACAAGTACACAGACCGGGTACACAACACAAGTACACAGATCGGGTACACAGCGCAAGTGCACAAGTACACAGATCGGGTACACAGCACAAGTACACAGACTGGGTACGCAGCACAAGTACACAGACTGGGTACGCAGCACAAGTACGCAGACCTGGTACACAGCACAAGTACACAAGTAGACATCCCGGGTAAACAGCACAAATACATAAGTAGACATCCCGGGTACACAGCACAAGTACACAGACCGGGTACACAGCACAAATACACTAGACATCCCGAGTACACAGCACAAGTACATAGACCAGATGCACAGCACAAGTACATAGACCAGGTACACAGCCCAAGTACACATCACAGTTACACAGCACAAGTGTACACAAGTACACATCCCTGGTATTCAGGACGAGGTGTTATGTATTCATAATTATTCCCCCCATGCGCCACGGATCACAACACACTGTTTGTAAAACTTTGGCTGGATGAGCGTAGTATAGGGAGGCAGACTGGCGGGGACTGTGACGTTATTATTTTGTTTTTTCAAAGGTTCAGAGACGCGGGATAGGACTGAATCGTCCAGTAACTGGCATTTACAAACAACGGCAGATTCTACACGTGATACCTGGACGGATTGTTGAAACCAGGGTGGTGGTGATGACTGGTTTCTCCCGTGTGTGACTCATTTCTTTTTATGGATCACGACGCTAATGCTCGAATGCCAGGGGGAAGGAAGGAAGGAGAGAGAGAGAGAGAGAGAGAGAGAGAGAGAGAGAGAGAGAGAGAGAGAGAGAGAGAGAAGAGATTTTGATTAATATATTATATTCTTGGTGAATAGGTTACTTAAGACATGTTGAGCCGAGGATGTATGCATTACACCCTATCATTAACTTATGAGAATCCAAAACTTTTGTCTCTTGTATAATGGAATCCACTACTAATGATCATTTGATCGGCCGAAAGTGAAATTAGGAGCACAAATAATGGATGTATGAGAGGCAACGAATTTTCAGCACATTTCAAACACAATTTAAAGTTTCTTTTAATTATGAAAGTTTCCGAGATATCATTCGGAACGCCTGCCACAACTTGTAGTGGTTCACTGTAGGAGCGGGTAGCACCTCACTCTGTCCAGTCTCGGAGGAGGATGTAACGAAACTCACGACTCAGAGCCAGACTTCACCATTTGCTTTTAGTTCAACATATGTTCACATTGCGTTCCACGAACTCACTGACACACACACACACACACACACACACACACACACACACACACACACACACACACACACACACATGATTACGACGCATTCATGGGTATGTTGTATATATAAGTTTAAGGCACAACTTGGTTGTTTGTTGAACAAGAGGTAAATAGTAAGTCTTGCCCTTTAGTCCGAGCTGGTGAGAGAGAGAGAGGACCCCACCCCACCCGTATATCAGCAAACGCTGGCCATTTCCAAAAGCGAGACAAATCACTCGTATGAAAGTCTGTAAAAACACCCGACTAATCGAACGGAGAGTTTGCCAAGGATTCAAGATAACATGGAAGATAGACAGAGCCTCACGTATACACATGAGACCGCCCGACAACAAAATCCCGCTCTGGTGTTGTAGTTATGAGAACTGGTCACCCAGTTCGTACAATGATTGATGTAATCGTATAATCTTCATGATAATATTATAGTCCTTGGTACACCTTTCGCCATGGATTGGTACAGTACACAGCTATTGTGTGGTTAGTCCAGGCTGTTTGAGGCCTCAGTTCTCAGATCTACACATCCACTATAACCCGGCTGATCAAATGCGCGTTGTATACATCTGTCAAGCGAGATATAGATACCCTACACTAAGTGGTTCATAATGTTTCTACTATCTGCACGTAGGGAGGAGGCCAGTGTCGGGCCCCGAGGGGAACAAGCAGTCTTCCTTAACTTCGATATTTGATTTGCTGGTGACGTCTACCAGTATGTCCCATGCAGACCATAACATATGTTTACCGTCAGTTCTGCAGGGAAACAAGTTCTGCATAATCTCAATCATTCCCAGTGACTCTAATTTTTGAGAATCAGTGTAGACCGTGAATGATATTCTTATATTTATTAGCATGATAAGGTATGTTCGTGGAAGACAATGATCTCAAGAGTAATGCGTGCTTTGAGATGCGTTCATAGATATTGTCTTATCTTTTTTCAGTGTTCGCAGGATCCAGCCTACCATATTTTATTTGCAGGTGGCTTAGTTACTCTGTTGTTCACGTTGGGAGGCTAAACCATCCGCATTATGAATTCCGATATATTTTAGATTTTCTCTTCACCATGTAATATTTTCGTGTATAGCGATCTGTCAGAAATTGTATTTGTTCATGCTTTCATGTACAGAGGAGATGAAAACCATCTGCTCTACAGACCACACGTTATTTTCAGGCACATCATTGAGGGACTTGACTGATGTCTGATTGTTGTCTTCCACAGATGAGATTTTTTTTTTTAATTCTTATGACGAATTTCAGAACGAGAAACAAGTGAGGGAGAAATATAGTTCCTTAGGAACCACCATAATCATCTGATCCCTCACGGTCTTGGGGAAGAAATGTATGGAGTACAATCAAAGAATTCAGAGACGATTTCACTGTTAGTCTTGCATTTCGACCATGAGACACCCTCTCCAGGTCGTGTGGGCGTACATGACTGATCTTGCCCCATCGTCAGCCAGACCCCCGCACTACCCTCGTCCCGCCGGACTCACTTAGGGTTAATATCACAATTACAAGTCTGGCACTCACGAGAGATACAGCTGGTGTAAATCTTGGTCCTGCGCTCCTCGTACGTTTGGACACAACGTACAGCTAGGAAATCTACCAACCCCAGCCAGTAGGTCAAGTGCGTACCATCCACTTTATATATATACATATATATATATATATATATATATATATATATATATATATATATATATATATATATATATATATATATATATTTATATATATATATATATATATATATATATATATATATATATATATATATATATATATATATATATATATATATATCGTTCAGTGCTCCGCCTGCAGGAGGTTACACCGCGAGTACAGCACAGTACAGTCTCGTCAGAGAACTTCGCTTCACAGCAGTTCGTCCTGTCCCTGCTACTGACTGTAGCGCAGTCTCTTTAGTTGTAGGAGCTCCTAGATCACCGAGGTAAGGGTGTTATGTCATTCTTTCTCTTGCATCCATACAACAACGAGCTGAGTCGAGGAACGGCTTGGGTCTGTACACTCGCGTGGTTTCTTTTTTGATCTGATTTCTTTTAACGATTCCGTGATGAGTGTACAAAGTGGTAAACACACACACACACACACACACACACACACACACACACACAGGTAGTGTGTGGTACGCAGCCATCAACTTGGGAGGCACTACCCGCCTGGGTGTAGAGAGGGTTTGTAACGGCGGCGCAATGAGCCAGCGCGACTGTGGCTGTCAAGATCTCGTCGTTGGCTCAGGTTGTTGTGTTATCTCTGCGCTGGACGTTGGTCGCTGGCATTCATTCCACACACACACACACACACACACACACACACACACACACACACACAGTCTTACACATAACACTCGACAACATGTAACTCGCAGAACTCTACTCTTAACTCTTGCATTTGTCTGCGGTGAGCGCTACTCTCTTGCGCTTTTCAAGGGAAGAATTTCGTCACAGGTAAAGGAAGGTCAAGAGATTAGACCTGCTGAGTGTAGAAATGTCTCCCCATACTGTACAAACAGGTAGTTACAAATAGTTAATTACTTGCAAACGAACTTGTACAAAGTTCTGATAAACACGCCCTTGGCATATGTACAGGTGTGTGTGTGTGTGTGTGTGTGTGTGTGTGTGTGTGTGTGTGTGTGTGTGTGTGTAATTACTATATGTGGTTATTTTACAGTAGTGTTGCCTCGTCTTGTATGTTAAGCGTCGCACGTCTTTACATGTGTGTGTTAATATACACATACCCCTCTCTTAACCTAATCCATGTACCCATTTATCGACTAACCCAGAGGGGAGGATGAACAGCTGGGTTGGATGTACGCTGATTGCCGCGGCCAGTTTTCGACCCCTTGCTGGCCTGACCCGGGGCGGGCCCGTACTGACTCGTATAGTAAGTAACGCTGACTACTACACCACGCGCGGCACGTATATATGTATGTATACGTTCGTTGGTCTACACATGTGTTTATAATGTGCGTTTATGAATTATTACATGTCTGCGTGTAGGTGTGTACGTGTAAACGTACGTATGTATGTAAGGCATTCCTTCGTGTTTGGATGGTAACCTTTCTATCCCCGACACTGCTAACCTTTCTATCCCCGGCTAGACGTATACCAGACCAGAGAAACACATTGTTGTTTTAGCCTAATTTCTTCTTTTGATAAAATGACGTGTTTGGTTAGAGCGATGTTCCTCTCCCCCACGAGCGGTACAAATGAAGCCAGCAGAGGAGGGTGTATTACCCCTGTGGAGTAAACGCGCCTCCTGCTCCTCGCACAGATCATACACAACACACACACGCATCCACCTGTATGAACACACACACACACACACACACACACACACACACACACACCTGATATGTGCTACTATTGGCACCCCGAGAACGAGCTGTCGCGGACAAGGGCCAGGGATGGACTGGGATTATCCACACACACACACACACACACACACACACACACACACACACACACACACACACACCTGCTCCTCGCCCATCACTGGAAGACACACTTGAACGTCATTATCGGTCAAGTCTCATATGCTGGACCGGTGTTGGGCTTCCCTCACTATTGGTGCGTAAACTCCACAGTCTCCGTCCACAGTACCAATCTTATTCCTCTTCCCCAACTGTTGCCTCTCACCCACTCAAGATGATCCTTGACGCACATACGTTTCCAACGATGTTTCAAATATTTATTTGATGTAAATTACCTTTCCTTTATCACCAAGGATTGGGAAAAAGGATACCACCCACTTGTCGTAGAAGGCGACGTAGAGGAGCTGGGGCCTGGAAACCCTCCCCCATCTGTACTGTATTTACTTTCCAAGGGAAAGAACAGAGGGAAAAGCTTATAAGGTCCCAGTCGTCAACTCCTGGCAACGCCTCGCTACGGCGAATTATATATATATAAAAAAAGGAAAGTTTTCTTTGCCACGGTAGGTCCTCTGTTCATCATTTGCCTCAGCACAGAACTTTCCGACAGACACACTAATCCCCGGCATGATCGTTATCTTCCCCACCTTCATCATACTTCACCCCATCACAGGTACACAGCGCCTTCTCAGAAGTTCTCTGCTCCCCTACAGAGGTCTACTCTCTCCTGCTTGGTGCCGTCCTCCCAGCAAAGTACCACTTCTCTGTCATTAGCGCAGTCCTCCCCTCTCCAACTCAAGCAATTCTCTTCACCAAAAGGTGCAATTTCTACCATAGGCGGTACTCTCCACCAAGAGGAGTCTTTTTTTTTTTTTTTTTTTTTTTTACTACTAGTAGTTCCGTCCACCAGAAGGAGTGCTTCCCACCACAGTCTCCCCCCTCCCCTACCGGAGACACCGTCCCTCTTCAGGAAGGCAGACTGCGACCTTCCCGGGCGTGAACCATCCAGCACATAATGTTCCACTAACAACGCCAATTGAAAGACAACAAATCTAGTGTCGTCTGTCCTCAGGCGGGTGTGGCTGAGGTGCGCCTTCGTCCGTAGCTCCATCCCCCGCCCCCGGTCCTCTGCGTCTCCCGCCCAAGACTAAAGATCTGTTAAGACCCACCAACAGCCCGGCTGCGGCTCCTTCCGGTCTCCGGTCTGTCTGATGCTCCTGTCGGTGGGTCGCTCGGATGACCGTGCGCAGAGCCAAGCCCGCCTGGGTGGTGGTGTTTAGGGTGGCCACTGGTGAAGGTGGGGGCGCTCTGCGTAGGGCGGCGGTGCGGGCGTTGGGTTGGATGAGGGTGTGGGTTACGGCGGTGGTTGAGGTGTGGGCGGAGTCACGGATGGTGGGACGCGTAATCGTGTGGGTGGTAATTTGTACCATAGGGCCAGTCTGATGTGGCCGCTGGCGTAAGTGGTAATGTCGCGCACTACAAGGTCTCTTCATTGTGGCCATTAGTGTGGGCGGCAATGTGGGTAATAATGTACACCAAAGGGTCATTCCATAGCAGCCTGGGCTGTGGGCCGCGGCAGCCTGGGCTGTGGGCCGCGGCAGCCTGGGCTGTGGGACTCAGCAACCTGGACTGTGGGCCGCGATAGCCTGGGTTGAGCCACGGTATCCTGGGCCGTGGGCCGCGGAAGCTGGGCTGTGGGCCGCGGAAGCTGGGCTGTGGGTCGCAGTGTTACATGTTCGGTTTGGTAGAAACGTGGATGATGATGGTTCACGCCGGAGATGTGGCCAGTGACGTGGTGGGCTTCGGTGTGCTCTGTGATGTGGGACGGGGTGTAGCGTGGTGATGAGAGTACACAGAGGAGGGTGGTGCAGTGAGTGCCACTGCGGTGTTGTGGTATGGGTGACGGTAAGGCCGGTGGTGTGAACTGGCGTTTGACCATCAGCCATGGTGTTAGTGCCGGTGCGATGTGGATAGTGGCGAGGATGGCAATACAGGAGGGGATCGTGGTGTGGATAGTGATGTGATCGGTAGTGTGAATGGGGATGTGGATGTTTGTGTATGTGTGTGTGTGAGTGAGTGAGTGTGTGTGTAGGGATCGGGCAAGGGGGGAGGGGGGGGAGGTTGGTTTGCTGGAGGGACGGTGCTATGGATGTAGGCTAAGGGTGGATGGTGAAGTGTGTAGATACATTAATGGAAGTGTTGATGGTGTAGTAGAGGTTATAGTGTGGATGGGACTATGGATAATGATGTGGATAGTAACGCGGAGGATGACGTGGAGAGTAGCGCGGATGGTGAGGTGAGGTGTGGATGTTGGTGTGGGTCGGGAGTGTACAGAGCTGTAGACAGTATTGTGGATAATGCTGCACACGGTAGTGTGGATGGTGATGTGAATGGTGGTGTGGACGGTAATGTGGATGATGGTGTGGATGGTAATGTGGATGATGGTGTGGATGGTAATGTGGATGATGGTGTGTATGGTAATGTGAAGGGTGATGTGGATGATGGTGTAGATGGTAAAGTAGATGATGGTGTGGATGGTAATGAGGATAATGGTGTGGATGGTAATGTGGATGATAATGTGGATGATGGTGAAGATGGTAATGTGGATGATGGTGTGGACGTTGCTGTTGATGATGTTGTGGATGGCATTGTTGACGTTAGTGTGAAAGATAGTGTGGATGATGATGGTGATGTGGTAGCGTGGATAGTCGTGTGGAGGTTGGGATAGTGGAGCAAATCGGGTGGCGGAGGCCATGGTGTGGACGTGGAATTTCCCTGGTAATGACACGGGTGTTGGATATGTTATGATTTCTGGCCTGATTAGTGGAATAGTTCGTGAGGTGGGCGTGTGGATATGGCCAAGGTGGATGTTGAGCGGGCGATATTCGGCGTAGTATCAGCTCTTTGGGTAACGATAGCGGCTACACAAGTGGAAGGTGTGGATGACCACACAGTAGGTGTGTGGATGGTTACACAAACAGTGTGTGGATGACCTGACAAGTGGTGTGTAGATGGCCTCACAAGGGGTGCGTGGATGGCTTCTCAAGGTGTGTGGATGGCCTCACAAGGGGTGCGTGGATGGCCTCACAAGGGGTGTATGGATGGCCTCACAAGGGGTGTGTGGATGGCCTCACAAGGGGTGCGTGGATGGCCTCACAAGGGGTGTGTGGATGGCCTCACAAGGGGTGCGTGGATGGCCTCACAAGGGGTGCGTGGATGGCTTCACAGGGGGTGTGTGGATGGCCTCACAAGGGGTGCGTGGATGGCTTCACAAGGGGTGCGTGGATGGCCTCACAAGGGGTGCGTGGATGGCTTCACAAGGGGTGTGTGGATGGCCTCACAAGGGGTGCGTGGATGGCCTCACAAGGGGTGCGTGGATGGCTTCACAAGGGGTGTGTGGATGGCCTCACAAGGGGTGTGTGGATGGCCTCACAAGGGGTGCGTGGATGGCCTCACAAGGGGTGTGTGGATGGCCTCACAAGGGGTGTGTGGATGGCCTACAAGGGGTGTGTGGATGGCCTCACAAGGGGTGTGTGGATGGCCACACAAGATGATGTGGGTGGCTTCACAAAGGATGTTGAGGATGGCCACACAAGGGAAGGCAAGATAGGCCACACAAAGGTGTTCCGTGGGTGGTTGGCCACGAGGGGGTAATGGATTGTTGAGGACGGACTGGGCGCGTGTTGGGGTCAAAGGTCGTGTCATCGAGGAAGGTCAGGGTTCTAAGGGTCCCGTCAGGGGGGGGGGGGGAGAAGGTTACCCTGTTATAGGCTTTGTTAGCGGAGGCAGGCCTATGTGCCGGTGCAGGTCGTGTCAGAGGCCTGGGGTCTTTCACCCAGACGTTGGGTCAGTGCTAGTAGGTTAGCGAGTTACAGGTCGCGTCATGTCAGTGAGGAACACGCCAGCGGAGGCAGGCCAGTAATCTGCATGTGTTATCCCTGCAGGTCGACGCACCCACAGTGGCGGTCGGTCGCTAAGGAAATGGACACATGTGGTTTGCAGGCCGCTGGGGTAGGCTTGTGAACTGCAGGTTGTGTCAGGGTTACCGTTACTGTCACCTGACTGGCGCGGGTCAGTGTGAATCACCAGGTACGGGTCGTTTCCCTAGGGAATAGTCCAGACGTCTTAACACGTCGGAGAAGACAGGTCAGGGTGCTACAGGCTGGGTTAGCAGAGGGTAGGTAAAGCCATCCTGGGCAGGTGAGGGAGGAGTAAAAGTTGATTTATTAAGGTCAGGTCAGACACCTGCAGGAGGCGCGGGTCATGGTGCAGACTACAGTTGGCGTCAGCGAAGCTTCTCGTTATGACAGTGATAGTTGTGAGCAGTGAGCTGCAGTCATGTCGGCGGGAGAGGAGACATAGGTCATGTCACCGGGGCCGGTCATGTCACCGGAGGCGGTTCATTAAGCTACATGTCGCTACAGCAGGTGGTGGGACAGACTGTTGCAGGTCACGGTCCTCAGGTCGACGAGCTACAGGATGTCGTGTCAAGGGAGGCACGCGAGTGACACGTGTTGACCTGGCGGGTCACTGGGAAGCGTTAATTGGCAGCGAGGGAGGCGAGTGGGGAGTCGGCGCCGCGTTTTCCCGCTAACCAGGGCACCACTGTCTCCAGTCGGCCGGCCAACCAGGAACGCGGTGTTCGAGCCCCGTCACGCAAGATCCTCACCATCCATGCCAAGATGACACACAGGTCGCTCATTCACAGACGATTAATCAGAAATTGATGGATTATTAGCAGCTAAGTTATTACCCAGGGATGGTGGACGGCCTCCTTGGCTGTTCCCCACCTCATACCGAAATCCTATAATGCGGGCATCAGAGCGGCGCCCTGGAAGAGAGGGTGCTCCAGTAGGTGACGAGACAAGAGTTCAGAATTCTCGGACGATCTACAGACCATATTGCGTCGCCATACACACTAATCCACCGTTGTTGATGAGCAAGTCGCAAATATATACATAAATAAATACCAGCACACAGACAGGATCCGTAAATGAAAGTCACATCGGCAGATGGAAGCCAGATAAGTTATCATTGCGACGAGGAAAACTTTCCAACACAAATGCAAACCTCAGAATGATTTCGCATCGTCAACAATTTTAAAGATTAATTCTTTAATCTAAAGTTCAGGAGACTATAGGTACTTCCCCCCCCTCTTCCCTTATGGTTCTTAATCCAGTAGTTTCAAACCCCACACCTGATTATGGATGAATGGGATTTGTTAGATGAAATCCCGCGTGCATGTTTTATTCATACATGCCACAAACTGGATGGGGAAAATTCTGACAGGGCCACACAATAATATATATATATATATATATATATATATATATAATTACCTCTAGACAGCTTTTCTAAGACAGTGTTTTTGTCAAACTGTGCATCTTAATTTAGGCCTCTACAGCCCTAGGCTGCGCTAATTATAGTAGCAGGGAAATGTGGACTCCTTTACAATGATAATTTATTTGACGAGACCGCATTCAAAGACGTACAGCCTCGCTAAAGGTGTCTTTTCACTTGTGGTGTAACCTCATGCAAGCGGAGTCCGGTAACACACACAATTATATATATATATATATATATATATATATATATATATATATATATATATATATATATATATATATATATATATATATTATTTATTTATTTATGATTAATGACAGGGAAGAGCACACACTCACAATTAATATAGCAAGCCTGCACTAATCAATACTACTGCCATGATATACAAATTATAACCAGGGAAAGCGTGCGACCCAGCGTCGGCCGCTCCAGGTAGCTCCCCCAAATTATATTAAAATCATCAGCATTAGGGCGGTGGGTGGGCGGAGGATCTCCCAACGTGGGCGCTAGATTTATTGCCGTGGGCTGAGGGTTTGTACAAGTAACCAAGGGAGATGTAGGCCACCGCCAGTGCTGAGCCGTAACGCGTTATGTCCGTCTTTTTCTTCTTACTGACGCAATTTCATACAATTTACGTGATGTGAGTTATCACCAGAAACGATTTTAATCCTGATTATTTTACGTGAAGAACACCAATAATCATTTATCTATATGAACAATTAATTTCATCAAATAATTCACCTAATATATAAGGTAAGGTATATCGTGTTCTGTGTATTGTAGAGTCAGATAAAGCAGAGAATAATTTATGGGTTTACAGAGTGTCACACAAGCTATAATAACAGACACGAGACGCCGCCGGTGTACATGATCCGTGATGGTGTTGGGGCAGCTTATCACCACCAGCCAGCGGAGGGGTCGCGGCGAGCTCAGCGGGGGAAGTAAGGAAGCGGAAAAACGCGGCTAGGATTTTCCACGCGTAGGTTAGGCTAACGCTAGAGGGAAACATGGTCACGAACAGCGGACGCACAGCACAGGGAGCAGCAGCTACGGCAGCGTGTGCAATGAGACGTGCACCTGTTGGGTGTACCTCCCTCCCTCACTCATACTAGGATACTAGAATTAATATGATGCAAAAACACACTCATTCTAACAGCTTGACAGTTAAATATAATACTATCTCAACAACTGCTAACAAATGTCATGGGTCTACTGCAGCTGTGTAGCAAGTATTTCCCTTCCAAATCTTATTAGACTGGCGATGCAGCAGGGCTGGACCACGGGGCAGTATCCTGGTTAACGCTGGCAACAACTTACTTGTCCGTATTCTGAATATTTTTGATTTGTCTGGCTTTCTCTTGGGGTTGATTCTCGCCGGTGATCTGCCGATGACTACCTCCGGTGCGACCTGCGCCATCCTCCCAGTCTCTAGTTTGGTGGTGGCCTCCACCTGCTCCACCTCCGCTACCTGAGCCGTCGTCACGTCACCTTCAGAACTCGGCATCGTCCTCAAGAGACGACTCTCAGGCACTCGCCGGGGATGCTGGCGCGGTCATCCTGCTGCATTCCAACATCTTCGGTATCGGCACTTTACACCTAACGGGTTTTGTCCCTGGCGGCCTCGCCCACTTCACAGTACACTGGCCGTCACCACCATAGACTTACTTATTCTGTCGTCTACTAGTCTCAGCGGTAGTGTGCAACAGTACACGAGCAACACGCTCAAGCCACAACACCTTCACTAGTCTGACACACACACGAACGTCACCATATATCCGCACTTTCTCTTGTCACCATTTCCATAACACAGGTTGTCACTGAAGAGCACGCGCCCGCCAGATTCGGCGCGACTGTGGGTAGGCTGTCCTAGTGTAGGGTCCGCGGCGCGACACTGGCCGACACTAGCGGTGTTCAAGAGCAGGACCACCGTTCGCAGCCGGGGTTCCCACTGCTCTGAACGCCCCCGGCCACGCTCAGCACAGCCACCCACCGCGCCGCACTCACGCTGCTAGGGGGAGGAGCATCAGATGGCGGGAGGAGGAGCCATGGCTAAGGGGTGGAGCTTCGAGTGAGCTTAAAATAAAAGCTCTTGCATTCGTATGAGGTGCTTGATATTAAATATAGCCCGCTCTATGATACACTGCTACTCCTGTTTGGCAAATATCATATTCTGTAGAATCTTATGGACATCCTCACGCTCAAAAAATGTCCCAAACAAAGTTAAGGCTCCGCCTTCCTTGGACAGAGTTGCGGGAGGAAGGAGGGCTTCCTGAGGAGGAGGAGACAAAGGCGGGGCTTAATATGATCATCTCCGGACATGCGCGACTCCGGAGCCTCGCGGCGACAGCTCCCTGTCACTAGTGAGTCGAATGGCGCTAAAGGTATCACACCAGCGGACACTACAATATCAACCTCTGCTGAACACGTTGCACCTGTGTCCAGCATCTGTTTATTGTAGCTGTGGCGTGCAGCTGCGTGTGACGTCAAAGAGCGGGCTGCGTCGACCAGTGGGCTGCCCTCCCGCGAGCCTCAGCCACACTCACCATGGGGATCGCCATCAACAAACATTATTGTCTCATCCATAATGTGATCGAAATGTTTCGGGTGTGATGAATCTTTGTCTCTCTACGTAACTATAATTTGATCATTGACTGAACCATCCCTTCTACGTTTTAGTAGATTTTACCCCTTCACTGCTGACTGGACCAACCTTTCCCCGCTGACTGGACCAACCCTGGTACGCTGACTGGATCTTCCTCTCAAACTGTCTCGAACATTTCACCATTGGCTAGATCATCCTCGCACCTCTCACTGTATCATCCCTTCACCACAACCTGATCTTACCTTACAATTAACAGTGACTGAACAATACCCAGTCACTGACTGGATCACCGCTTCAACTGCTGACCACGACGGGGGCATTTATTCACTGCTCACTAGATAAGTTCCATACATGTGAACGGACCAACGTATAAGTGAGCCACAGACTGGTCCATTCACCCGGCGAGTCATTCAGTAAATCAATTCTTTTTTTTTTTCTCACTGGAACTATTGACTGGACCATCTGTCTCTTCAGCGAGCCACTGATTTTGAATGACGGAACGTTTTTTCTTATTGCTGAGTCGACTGTCATCAGCTCAACTCTAACTAGAACACAAACCAGACTGTCCCAGTTGGGCTGACCGCACCTTCACAACAGTGCCGCCTCAACCATCCCAGGAGTGGTTGGTGGTGGTCGACTGAGCCATCTTCTCCCTGGTAGATCACTCGTTTTTATCCCCACACCTCCGACCAGGTGGTCGTCAGGTTGGAGGGGGGAAAAAAAGGGAGATGGCTCAGTCAGCCACCACCAGTCTTGGTCTGGTCTGTGTGGATGGTGCGATCAGCCAGGTAAGGGGGGGTCCTCACACCTGTAAGACGTTCAAGTCAGAATCTCATTTGACTAACTTGACGTCTACTTCCTTATGCTACCAAGTAGACCATCGGCTGGACCATCAGGGCAGCAGTGACTGCATCAGTTCCTTACTAACCACCGTTCGGGCCATTACCACACTGCTAATTGGACCATCTCCGCTCCACTGACTCCACCGTCCCTACACTATCGATTGGTCCCGTCTTCCCGCCGCTCTCTGACCCATCCTTGCTCCGTTAAGCGGACCATCTGTAAATCATTAATTAGACCACTTCCACATTATGAGTGGATAATGCCCACACTGGCTGGCCACCTCTCCATACTATCACCATTACCTAAGGTGACTGGGCTGCAGGCGCACTTCCGGTAGGACTGTCGCCTGATTATTGGCTAAGTTAACTAACTGGATTGACCCTACACAGCTGACTGGACGGTCCCCCCCCCCCCCCACCGCTCTCCCGACTGGACCATCTATACATCCTAGTGGATCGCAAGGTCATCACCGCTACACCGTGGACCCTTCCCATACTGTGAACCGAACCTTCCCTATGTGTGGAATAGACTCGACCATCCTTGCGCTAGACGCCCGTCACACACCTTACTCACTGTAGACGCACGTCACACACCTTACTCACTGAAGACGCCAATTACACACCTTACTCACAGTAGACGCACGTCACACACCTTGCTCACTGAAGACGCACGTCACACACCTTACTCAGTAGACGCACGTCACACACCTTACTCAGTCGATGCACGTCACACACCTTGCTCACTGTAGACACACTCGAAGTACTCGTAGTACCGTGGACCATTGAGACTTGATAACTTGAGCCAAACCTCATACTGTTGAGTGGAATACCCACCTCATAACAAATATATGTTGCTTGGCATTTTCGCTGATAGGGTGGTGTCGGGGAGGGAGGGAGGTGTTATGGCTAATGGTGTATTTAGGTAGTGATGTAGTGATGTAGAATTAAAGACTAGGGATGTTGTTATAACTGGACCATACACTATAACATCAAATGCAGCGACGACAAAGAGTTACTGGCACAGGTGAAGGAATGTTGGAGTGTGTGTGTGGTACAAGAAGGTGTAATACGAAGGGCAAGTGAGGTGCTTGTTTTGAAGAGGGGGAGGCAGAGGTTGAGGAATAGAGGGACGGGTTACAGGAGTTTCGGGGTTTGGGTGGCTGACTTCAGCACGGACGGTAGAATGGATGTTGACGTATTGGAATCGTATGGAAATGATTTTTATTGCCCGTCGGCTCAGGGTTGCTGGAGGGAGTGACTGTGTTCCCTCTGATGCTTGGTAATGCTATGTGTATCTGTAGAACAACAAGACATCTGTAGACAGTAATAAGAGACTTCTTAGGAAGTGATTATTGTGTGGATAGAGCCAAAGATGAGGGAATGATAAGGAGTTACGTTGATATGGAGCGACGAGTAATGTCAGAGGCAGGTGGATATGATGTGGTGCAGGACAGTAACAACAAAGTGGCCGATGAGAGAATAAGAGCAACAGTACAAGTCAGAGTTACATAGATGAGTAGAAAACGAAATAGCTTAAGAACCAGTATTGAGGTGAACGGGAGAGGATGGTAGAGGCAGAGGCTCCGCCTCATGTGTAGCATACCACATGAGAGATAGATATCTGTTTATCATGATGACAACACACCTGCTGAAGGCTATTAACTTAGTAGTGTCCACACCTGGCTCACTGTAGGTTATATCTAGCCTAATCATGGTTACGTCCAGCTTCGTGAGGGTTACGTCTAGGGTAATTAAGGTTACTTCAAACATTTAACTTCCTCCAGTTGGCTTGGTAGTGTCATGATGGTGTATATATACTTCACCTGGTAGCGTCAGTACCTGAATTGGTTTTGCTCACACCTGTTCAGTATATGCATGTCGCACCTCATTCACCCCGTGCACCTGTCATTGGGTCGTTTATTCCTGACTTGACTGTGCTTACATGAGTCAGTAATGTATACACGTAGTATAGCATTATCCACATACATCCAGAGGCATCACCTGACTTAGCAGTGTTCACATTGTCCTGGTTATGGACACATCTGAGGTGTTAATGGTAACAATTGGTTGGACTTCAGACTGTGTAACACGACTGTGACCTACTACCTCAACCACCTTATGTGACAGTAGGCCTCAGCACCGTCATCTGACGTAACTCGTAACACCCTCACCTGACCTGTTTCATAACATTATCTGACGTGACTGTTACAAAGGAAGCAGTGCACATAACAGTAGCCACAACACTGAGATGTGATGTTACAAACACTGTCACGCAACATTTCTTGACGTGACGATGTCACACAGCACCACCAACTGACATGTCCCCCAGGGAACCACCAGCTGAGACTGACAGTGGCTCATTGACCTGCCACTTGACATGATAGTAACCCACAACGCCCACAATTGACGTAACACTTCTCCACGATACAGCCAGCTGACATGACGGTGTGTCACATCACCAGCTGACGTAAATGACCCACATCACCGGCTGACATGATACTGTACCACAGCACCACCAACTGACATGATAAAGTCGTTCATCAAATCCAACTGACGCAACAGCATCGTCATCTCATACGATCGTGGCCTTCACATACCACAGTTGATATGACTATGGCTGCAAAACACCACAACTGACATGGCTGTATCTCATATCACAACCTTACATGATAGGGTTACATGTCATCACCTACTGACACGTAAGTATCCTGCAAAGCCACCAGCTGACATGACAGTGTTCTCAATGCCCTCTACTGACATGACAGTGCCCAGCAACATTGACACCTTACACCATAGTACCACCAGCTGACATGACATCATAGGCTGACGTGATAAAGACTACTCATGCCTTTAGCTGATGACAGTCTGTACCATCACCATTAGACATGACTTGCAAGCAGCCATAGCAGGCAAAGTAGTGGCCGAACATATCGCTAGCTAACATGACAGTCACTTACGTGACATTGATTAACACCAAATGAAATGACGGACACCTCACCCGTTGACCTGATAATGACCCACCACAAATCAAGGTTACGTATCAGTGATTTACTTGTTCATAACTTAACATGATCGTAATTCATACCGAGGTCAGGTGACATGACAGTGGCCAGCAACAGCAATAACTGAGACGTAAATAACTTACGAATATAACTCAGAATTAACTTATTCAGTTACCAGTGTCATGACAGTGAATTACTCAGTTACCAGAGTCATGACAGTGAATTATTCAGTTACCAGTTACCAGCCGACATGGCGAGGTGGCAGGTATTCCAGATGGACTCTGTTATGGAGCCGTTGTTCTTCTTGATGTGTGTGAGTAACCTGCCACAAGATATGGACTCACACCTGAATATGTTCACGGGAGATGTGAAGATTATGAGAGAAATAATGAATGATAAGGATTCCATCAACTTCCAGTAATGGACCTGGACAAACTCCAGAGTTGGTCTGGTGTATGGTCGATGACATTCAACCAGAGTAGATGAAAACTGATGTGGATGGATGGGACACTCTGAATGTTTTTAATATGAATGTTATATTTAAGGAATAAGCTTCAGAAATTTGAGAGGCACTTGGCCGTCGGCGTTGTATGAGAAGTGTAAATACGACAAACCGTCTGCTGGCAAAAGTGAATGGTCAGCAGATGTTCATTGTGTATACATGTGATAGATGGATAGAAAATGATTCTCAGGTTTGGTCACCACCATCATAGAAGCGCAAAAACTAAAAGGAAAGGTCAAGAGGATGGTAACAACACTGTTACTGGGAGTCAGAGAGAGGTGTTACAGTGAGTGGCTAAAGACCATGAATTTGTCCACTGTGGAAGAAAGAAGAGTAAGGTGTTCCTTGATCACAACCTTCAAGGTTCTAAACCAGTTTGATGATTGGAAGATTGGACAGTTCTTCGGAAATGCAAAGATAGAACCAGAGGTAGAGACCATAAATTGAGATTGTTGAAATCAAACAAGAAATGTGCTAGAAATGATATAAAGAAATGATATTAGATATCTGTGCTGTGGAAGAATGGTAAGATCTAAGTGATGAAACTGTGAACACTGAAGATAAAAAAAAGTTTAAACAAAAGTATGTAGGAGAGAAATTTCATGAGATTGGGGGGCCCATGGGTGTATAAATCCCTCTAGGTAATGTACAAATAGGTATTTACGGAACAGTGACCTACAACATTATCATCTGGCAGTATTGAACCATGTTCATGGTAGCTGATAAAACAGGGATCCAAAACACCGGAGTACATGGCGATGATCCACGGTCACCCCAGATGATAGGGCGGATACCACAACAGCATCAGCTTGTTGAATCTTCCTTTGCAATCCTGTAAAAATCTCCAAAACATTTGACAGGGTGTTGTAGCACAAGTTTTCGTGTCCTGATCTTTCTTTCTCGGCTTTTCTGCTTCTCCCTATTTTCTAATGCATATCTTCTTCTTTAGTCGATTCACAGGAGTGGTTGTTGAGGGAGCAGCATTCCCCGTCGTATCTCATGATAAGTGATGTCTCTCAGGGTTCTGTCCTACCGCCCTCTTTCTTTCGTCCCTCCATAGATGATCATCTGTCTTCAACATCTAACCGATTTGTTCATATGCTAATGATCCCACTCTACGCACTTCAGCTTACTTTCGCTCCCTTCTTCACTCTAATATTCGTTCTCTTTCTTCACTCTAATATTCGTTCTCTTTCTTCACTCTAATATTCGTTCTCTTTCTTCACTCTAATATTCGTTCTCTTTCTCGTACTGAACATAATTGTCTCGTACTTCGGATCTGCGCAGCATCTCTGGATGGGGAAGCAGTATCGTGGTTAAATCCAGTTGTGCTGGAAATCACTTTCGTCCAACATCTGTTTTAAAAGTCTCTCTCTCTCTCTCCCACGTGTTCAGTTTCTTCAACCCTGCAGTAACAAAAACATACCGGGAATAACCACGTCCTCCACTCTACCTTATAATCCTCGTATGATCAACATCACAAAGTCTTGCTTACCAAAAGGTAGGGGTGTTGTACAGGTGCTATGATAATTTTCCTATGATCAACGTCGTATCTACAGGGATCTTAATGTACTGTTACGGTGTATGGCCAACATATCTGGGATGGTTCTTCCTCCACCTCTCTAATTGCCAGAGAGGAATTAAAAGCCTCCCGTGTGATTGATTCTCCAAGCATTACGTCTCTCTAACCTTCCCTTTCTTTCCTGCTGCAGCCTGTCTTGTGATCTGCCTACGTATGTCCCTACCGTTAATACTTGGACTTAGAGCGTGCGTCTGGCGGCTGCTTCCCATAGTTTGTGTGTGGGGATCATCCACACGAGCAGTGACCGTTGACCATCGATTCTTTTCACGTTCAACGAAGCTGTGGTATTCCTTCCCTTCTTTCGTCTTTCACTTCTTCCCTCTACCTTTAAGAGTCAGGAACACAAACACTCGGAGAACTCTTGGTTGCTTCCCCCAGTATCTTCCTTATGGAGCAACCTGGGGGAAAGCACGGAAAGGTCCGTGGGGCCTGGATGTAGAGATAGCGGGCTGTGGTTTCCGTGCATTTACACATTACAGCTAGAAATAGGATGTGAGCGAATGAGACCTTTTCTTCGTCTGTTCCTGGCGCTACGTCTCTAACGCGAGAAACGCCGAACAGTTTTATATATATATATATATATATATATATATATATATATATATATATATATATATATATATATATATATATATATGCTAGCTTGGCAGTGACTCACAAGAGCACAGATCAACATGTCAGCGATTCATTCAGTCGCTGAATGAATCACGAGTGGCCAGTATCATCGACGGACAACAGTGTGTCAGAGCAGCAGCATCAGTTGACCTGACCTACAACAGCAAGAGTCAACATGACAGTGACGTCATTCTACCAGTGAGGTATCTTGTGTGGCTTTATGATTAAGAGCGATAATATGACGTGACTTGGGAATGGCCATATTATCCACTACGTGACCTGGTAGTAGCCACATGCGTCAAGTGACCTGGTAGTGGCCATATCACACATCACGTGACCTGATAGTGGCCACATCATACATCAAGTGACCTGGTAGTGGCCACATCATGTGTCAAGCGATCTGGTAGTGGCCAGGCCACATCATACATCACGTGACCTGGTAGTGACCACATCATACATCATGTGACCTGGTAGTGACCACATCATACATCACGTGACCTGGTAGTGACCACATCATATATCACGTGACCTGGTAGTGACCACATCATACATCATGTGACCTGGTAGTGGCCACATCATACATCACGTGACCTGGTCGTGTCCACATCATGCCCTGGTAATACCTGTATTACTGTGCTTCACATCAAGTGATTATTCAAATCACCAGTTTGTGTGAGGATCATATCGTGGGCTGGCCACGGTATTGGCCTCCTGTGTAGGCCCTTAATGGGTCATGGGTTTATCATTCTACTGAAAGTCATTTTCTGAGTCGCTCGCTTAATGATGGTCGTTCAATGGGTCGTCGTCATCTTCTTCTTGAAGGGCAGTTAATGGATGGCCCCTCTTGTTAAAGGTCATTTAGTGGGTCACCTGCTTATGGAAGGTCATCCAGTGGGTCGTCGTCTCGTTGAGGGTCGTGTGTGGGTAGTCTGCTTGTCCACACACCGTGTCACGAGTCGTCCAACGTGTTAACCATCGTCTGTGTGACTCACTATCATGCGTTATATTGTCTGCCAGTTTAATACCACATCGTGGGTACGTCTTCTCGTCTGATATTCGTGTTGATGGACGTCTGTATCCCCTCAAGTCTTTCCCTAGGCTCGTCCACTCATACAGCGTGTGTGTGTGTGTGTGTGTGTGTGTGTGTGTGTGTGTGTGTGTGTGTGTGCCTGTCACTGGTGAACGTCGTAGGGTCGTCTGCAAATACAGTAGTAAGTCGTGTGGTTGTAGAGTGTGTCGACGTAGCCACACACTCCATGTGATGATGAGACGTGTCTCTGCTCTGGTTACTCTCGTCTGTGTATCGTCTGCTGAATCTAACTTGTATTTCATCTTTTTCTTTTTTTCATCTATTTCTGCTCTTTTTTCATCTTTTTCTGTTCTTTTTCATTTATTTCTGTTCTTTTTTCATCTATTTCTGTTCTTTTTTCATCTATTTCTGTTCTTTTTTCATGTATTTCTGTTCTTTTTATCTATTTCTGTTCTTTTGATTCTGTTCTTTTTCAAGATTGCAACAATAGTTTCTGGTTTGATTGCCCAGCGAATTACATAGTTTCTTTTGGTTCTTCATTTTGGATATTTTTCATTTCATTTCGTAATTGGTTCGTATGGATTTTGATATTAACGTAACGACTGTCTCAGCCTTCGTCACAAGGAAGGATTCGTTTTGTTCCTTTGAAGAGTTTAATGAACCTCTAAGTGATATGCAAAGTGGGCTACTGAGTGGAAGCCAGAGTAGACCACTGAGTGAGAGGCAACGAGGACAAAGTAGACGAGTCAGGGGGAGAAAATTGGACCACTCTGACGAGAAGAGAGTGGACGGTGGAGCCTGATCCAAGATGAACCACTGAAAATAAGACGAAGACAACAGGGATTAGAAAGTGGACTGATGGGGCAGAGATGGAAGAGGAAACGAAGAAATCTGAGAGAGAGAGAGAGAGAGAGAGAGAGAGAGAGAGAGAGAGAGAGAGAGAGAGAGAGAGAGAGAGAGAGAGAGAGAGAGAGAGAGAGAGAGAGAGAGAGAGAGAGATTGAATTAATGAGGGAGTCACAAAGTGGTCTATTGAGAAATGAGCTGAGTGACTTGATGCTGAGAGGGATGTGAGAGTGTATGTGAGGAATAATGGGGACTACTGAGGGGAAGGAAGAATAAATTACTTACGTAACGGTATGAATTATGACGAATGAGACAGAGTGAGAGAGTAATGCACTGGTTTGACAGACGCCACGTTTTTCAATTGAGGGGGAAACAAAAGTAATCTTCAGAGACTAATGCAAAGTGGATCACAAGTGGAGAAAGACACATAGACTCGCTGACCGACGCAGTGGAAAATGAGGTGGGAAAATGAATATCTTGATTAGAGACAACAGCAAGTGCTGAAGCGGAAATAACATGGACCACTTAGAGAGAAGCAACATAGGCTAATATTAAGGGATGAATAAAGTGTATTACTGAAGAGATAGATTGGACCCATGAGTAAGGTATGAAGAGGAATATGCGAGGAAAGGTATAATGGACTATAAAACAAAAAGATAGCGGAGGATCAGGCAGATAAGGTGCATTATTGATGGGGTTAAAGTAAAGTGTGAGAGATTAACCAATTTGTTTTAGAGTGAAGGCAGCAGAAGACTGCTATCTATTGTCACTGGCTCTCTTCCTTCGGCATTGCTTTATTATCATCATCAGTTCCTTATTATCTATACACATTTCTGTGCTTTCTGCTTAGGGAACCACATGATACATTATAGAGAGGGAGGGAACGTAAAATGTAGGAAGGGGGAGATCACTCTGGCTATAGAGGGAGACACGACGTGGATTACAGAGAGGGAAGACGACGTGGAATGTAGAGGGAGACGCGATGTGAATTACTGAAATGCTGGGATCGTGGACTATAGAAGGAGACGCAGTGTAGATTATAGACAGGGAGACATGATGGACAACAGAACTACAGATGATGACACAAGGGAGGACGAACCAAGGCTACTGAGGGAGGACGATCCTAGGCTACTGAGGGAGGACCAACCTGGGCTACTGAGGGAGGACGAACCTGGGCTACTGAGAGAGGATCAACCTGGGTTACTGAGGGAGGACCAACCTAGGCTACTGAGGGAGGACCAACTAGGACTACTGAGGGAGGACCAACTAGGACTACTGAGGGAGGAGACTAATACGAACTCACAACGTGGGCTGGTAAGTACCTGAATAAGATACAGAAAGACACGAGTGAAACATTGACCAACCAATTGAGAAAACTGATATAGTGAGAAAACAAAATGATATAGGAGATACAGGGTGCAGCGAGACAGTACGCTAACTCCGGGTGCGACCAAGCGGCCTCCTGAGAAGACAGACCACAGGAAGAGATTATGTGGTAAGGCGTATAACAGTATATTGTGGGACGTTTCCATGAGAGATGACGGACATTAATTTCTTGCAGGTTATCAGTGAACACTAAGCAACACAGTGTCGCTCACACCTGACCATCACTTGCTTCACTACGTAGACTGGGGGTAGTGTAGTGGCAGCCAGCGAGCAGTGGACACACCCATTATAACGTTATTTCTTACTTTTCCTTTTGATGGCGACCTCGAAGCCTCATAGGATCAATCTTGATACAGATTAAGATTCGGATCCCTGTCGCATCGGTCTGGCGTCCACAGTCGTCACTGGCAAACCTTGGCGGTTGAAGAAACACATGTGGGACGCATAGGTTCAGGTCGATACCACCAGCAGCGGTACTGGTGTCGCCCAAAGCCAAAGGCGAGGCGACGGGACGCGAGGGAGGCTGGTATGATCAACTGGCTGGCGCTCCTCACCAGCTGGACACCCGGCGCTCTGGTCAGGCTCGGCGACTGTGTTCTAGCAACAGGCTTACTTGTTGATTACCTCACTCTTATATACACTGGAGCACTGATACGCTAACGGAAGGGTGATACATGAATTAATCTTCGAATTTCTTTCTTAAATATGACTGGGACTGACAGTCTATACCCAGGCTTGGCACATGGGAAAGATTGTATGAAATGTCAGTTCAAGTCTAATGACACTCATGGGGGAGATTCAGCCATAACGAAGGTTTATTTTCACCACCACTACACACTGAACATTGTCAGCGCTCAACGATCATGGCGCATCCCTCCAGGGTCGTGAGGTGGCACAGTGCCACACCGAGCGATCAGTTTCTCATGCTGCTGCCCTACACTAAGCCGAGATGTGACCATTGATTCTTCAGTGAGATGGGCGGCCCTACACTGGCGCTACCGTAGACGGAGATGTGACCGGTGATCCTACGGTGAGACGGGGATGAGGTCCAGCAGCAGCGGTGAGCCGTGGGCACAGTAACACATCCAGGTGATCATCACTCTACTGTTTACTGTAACTCACACCTGCAGGAACTGCGGGAGGCCACGTGACTGAACCAGTCATGAGTCCTTATCCTGCACCCGGGTCCTCGCTGTGTGAGTGTGGGATACCTGTTGCCCGGCCTCGTAGCAGTAAGTTAGCTGCCCTGAGCACAACATAAACACATCAACTACAACCACATCATACGATACAGTTGTTTCAGTTATGGTGGTTGTATAGGTACCACTCGCACGCTGTGACTACCACATGCGTCCTGTAGTTATCGTCAACATAATTGTAGTTATCATGAGGATTTCCTGGATACCGTGACAAACTGAAGTATTCCTGAAGGTGTTGGTGTTGTGCTGTTGCTAAAGTTGGGGTTCTGTAGCTCATGCGATGGTGTCAGAGGTTTTCTCGTAGAACTGTAGCTAACACAGATGAGTTTTAGCTTCCATGATCATATATGCCGAGAGATCTGTGTGTGTGTGTGTGTGTGTGTGTGTGTGTGTGTGGGACGTCACAAGGTGGGGAGGACTGTGGTGAGGCAGGCATGGAGGTAGCACTCACCAGCAGCCGCAGTGGTGAGAGGTGCACGGGGAAGCCATGGCCACCGACCACCAAACTCGCTGGCCGGTCTCCTACGTACCTGCAGACGGAGAAGAACAGATTAATGACCAACTACTTCTGTGAACTTTATGTGTATAGAGGAAGAGATATTATATATATATATATATATATATATATATATATATATATATATATATATATATATATATATATATATATATATAGACACGCACAGATTCATACGTGCATACACATGAACGTCCGTAGCGCAGCGGTCAGTGTTGCAACTTACGAAACTAATAAGTTCAGGTTCGAATACCGGAGAGGGTAACCGGCTGACAGCCACCTCAGCCGTTCATCCTTCCCTCTGGAGTTGGTCGATTAGTGGGTACCTGCTGTAAGCTGGGCTCTGTGTGTGTGTGTGTGTGTGTGTGTGTGTGTGTGTTAAGGCAGGAGTATAAAACAGTTACATACATGTACACAAATACTCGCTCACATACACACAAACCATACGGAAGTATGTATACACACACACACACACGCACATGCACACTCACACACACACACACACACACACACACACACACACACACACACATACATGTACACACTCACATACAGGTCACACCCAAGCGGTGTCCCTAGTGTTAGCCGGCCAACACGGTGGTCGCCCCTCAAAGCCATGCCCCGTCCTGCTCTACTCATATGGAAAATATGACTAGACTGGGAAGGCCGGACCTGAATGTCAATACCTCTTCGGGTGTTCCTTCCCTACGCCCGAGGGGAAGCTGTGTAGCCTTTGTGCCACCACACGGGAGTTTAAAGGAATCTTTTCGTCCAGCCTCGTCCTTGTAGGGGCCTGCGTTAACACGGAAGTACACGGGAAGGATAGGTAGGAGAAGACCTGACGGGTCTTTTTCGAGGTTATCTGCTGGAGGGCAATGATCGTATCCCCTCCCCCCGACCTTCACATCCCTGGCAGACTGTGCCGCCGTCAGGATACTGGAAGGCGCCTTTCCAGTCTGTAGCGTCCCTGAAAGGAATGAGGTAAGTCGTGCGTCCTGAGAGGGTTCAACTTGGCCTGTGCCATCCCCGGGAGAACTGTACTTCCACGGGTGTGTTGAGAAGGCACACCCAGAGCGGGCCTGTTCCCCTGCCTCCATCATGCGTGAGTTGTAACATAGAGCAGAATGAGCTCAATCTGAGAACCCCGCACTGAAGTGAACGTATAAACGGAGGTTTTACCCAGACCTGCAACAGCCAGGGAGAGTAAGAAGGCTTCAGCAGGCTGGGGGAAGCTTGTCTCCGTCCCGTATCCTGGGGTTTGTGAGGAGGCCTCATTACTACGTGGGAAACTACATCTCGTCCTGCACAGTCCTGGTGGTCGTGAGAAGGCTTCAGTATGCTGTGGGAAGCCACATTCGGTTCTGCACAGCTTTGGTGTACCCACGAGGTGTCGGTATGTGGGAGAAGCCCTCTCTGCTCTTGTCGCATTTTTCAGAAAGGAATATGCTGAATACCATGAGATGGGAGAGTATGATGTATGGTAGTGGGTGGGAAGGGAGGTGCACTGCACAGTGAAGGGTGGGACAGTGTGGGATGATGCGGTATACAGCACGGTGGGACAGAGCAGGGTGCTGTGAGGTGTGGGATGGTGTGTTGCAGAACAGATGGCGGGGCGATGCGTTACTCAGCAGGAATCAAGCTCTTAATTGATGTATGGGCGATGTCTCACACGGTCTGGGGTGTGGGTAGTAACCTGTTGCTCATTTGGGATTTATCTGTGGCGGCTCCTCTTCCTCCTTCTGCAGGAGATGAGGACAAGTTCTTCCTCGCAGTGTGAGTCCTAAGCTCCAGGTTCAGGTGGACTTCATGTTCGTAATGTATCGAGACCAGTGACCAGCTCCCCCCGGATAACATGGTGCCCCTGATGGTGGCCTCCTGAACTTCCCATGATGGTGGTCATGTCGTGAGTTGTGGTCCCCACCTCCCCTTAGTGGTAGTGGTCACCAGCTCCCCTTCGTGGTAGTGGTCCCCAGCTCCCCTTAGTGGTAGTGGTCCCCAGCTCCCCTTAGTGGTAGTGGTCCCCAGCTCCCCTTAGTGGTAGTGGTCCTCAGCTCCCCTTAGAGTAGTGGTCCCGAGCTCCCCTTAGTGGTAGTGGTCCCCGGCTCGCCCTTGGTGATGGTGGTCCCCGGGCTCCCCTTAGTGGTAGTGGTCCTCAGCTCCCCTTAGTGGTAGTGGTCCCCGGCTCGCCCTTGGTGATGGTGGTCCCCGGGCTCCCCTTGGTTCAGGTCTGGGCGCAGATAATCCCTGTGGGCCGTGCGGTATTGTGTGTTTGTATTGGTGGCCGGGATTACACAGGTACTGCCAGCCCGGCCTGCCAGGTGACGGGGAGGGTGTACCTCCCCTATGGCCGGCCTACCCATTTGGAGAGGAGGAAGAGAGGGACAAAAATAAGACGAAAGAGAAAGGAGAGAGGAAAGAGAGCAGTAGGGAAAGGAAAACGGCAGGGGAACGAAGCTAGAGAATGAGCTTTGGATCGTACGGGGAAACTGCTGAAAACTGGTCGAACCGCTTGTAGGAGGAGAGGCGACTGAGGAAGCAAACGGATGAGGAAGATGATGGAGACTAACTGAATGATTAGGGAGAAGAGAGGATAAAGTCGCGGTAATAGATGGCGAAGATGAAAATATGATTTTAAGGAGAGGAGATAAAGGATGAAGTTGAATGGGATCCTAGCTAGGGATCCTGACCGTCCGGGATCTGGAGTGTTTTTCGTCCTCGGTCAACCATTCATTTATGTCTTTGATCAGATCCTGAGTCACACACCGAGGATCGCTACATATTCTGGACCCTAGAGCGCCTCTTCACAAAGTTCTTCTTCCTTTGATTCGTCCTCGGATGAACCCGATGGAAAACATATGAACCACTCACTAGGCTGAGGCTTCAAACACACGAAGTGAAACGGTTCGAACAGCTTTCTTCATGACCACACTTACCAGACATCTTCAGTTATCCTCGATGGTCATAACGATCACGAACTTGGGTACAGTCGCTACGAATCTGTTGAAAATTTTGTTCATGTGGGAACGGCTGATATGTGGGGGGGGGGGGTTCTGTGTTCGAACACCGACGTGCCAAGGAAACCAGACTTTGCAAACCTTAATTGTCTTCAACTGCTCTATGCGACACCCGAAGTGATTCAGACAGTTGGTTACCCCAGGACTCAGTGCGACACACACGAGTTACGAAGGTTCCAGATGTGGGGAGAGAGAGAGAGAGAGAGAGAGAGAGAGAGAGAGAGAGAGAGAGAGAGAGAGAGAGAGAGAACACGAATTACCGGAGACCAGCAACATTAACCAACATTATCTTGGACGAACATCAGTTGATTACTCTGGTATGAACCATGACCGCACGAACTGCGGTATGCTGTGATGTGAACACAGCCATGATCAGGGGGTCATTGTTTTGACGAAGACACGAATGAACGGACCAATTTAAGCCAACTTCGTGTCACGAAGAGTTAATGGGAGCCTTGACTGTCAAGTTAGCAAGCAAACTCTTATAATCTGAGAAGGGGGACCACCAAATTTGAATAATGTATGCAGTAAAAACATAAAGAAGGTGAAGGTTCATCTCTGTTTTTCTGAACAAGTCATCTAGATTTATCATTCTGAATATATTTTTCACAGAGGACGGGCAGGATGACTTGGAGGCAGCAGTGCTCATCAAACTCTGGTATGAAAGCTAACTGATATTACTCTGGACTAACATAGGTGTTTTGAGTTGTCTGGATACTATTCGCAGGTGTTGGAGCCCCTGGTTAGCTAGGTGGTGAGCGGCGGGTGGTTGGCAACTGTAGGATGTAAAACAGTTTCCTCTACGAGTAAAACCATCGCATGATGGCGAAATATTTGTTCTTAAACAACAGGGAAGAACGTGCGTGTTAACCCGAGGCGGCAGGTCATCGCTTGTGCATCCCCGACGCTGTCGCAGCTGCCCCACCAGTCCCTTGTCCTCCTCCTCCTCCTCCTCCTCCTCCTGCCGCAACTCTTACTACACTCACACATACACACATGCATCCCTCACTCTCGCTACTGATGATAAGGAGGAGAGAGAGAGAGAGAGAGAGAGAGAGAGAGAGAGAGAGAGAGAGAGAGAGAGAGAGAGAGAGAGAGAGAGAGACAACAGGTGTGATACGTGCGGCAAGTGATGAGGCACACGGGCGGGCGAGGGTGTCTGGCATCAGGAGGTCTGGCCGGCGCGCGCGAAACAACCCATCCTCAGAGCGATGTAAAACCTGCCACTTATTACCCTCCTCGCTTATGTGCAATTACCCTCCGCATGCACAGGATCCCCACCCTTAAAGCCTGTGACGGCAAGGGAGAATACTGTGAGAAACGTGACATCCCTACAGACCACACCGAGCACCACCCGGATGCGTATTGAGAACTTTGCAAAAATTCCACCCGTTGACCTTAAGATGTGACCCCCTCCTCCCTGACCCGCCCCCTCTGCCTATGAGGTGATCGTCCTGACGCGTACAGCTCTAGAGAAGAAGTGAAGGTGACGAGCCAAGGGATGGAAGGAGACAAGAGGGGATTAGTATTGAAATAAGGAATTGAATACCCTATACACATGGAAGAAGATATCTTGGTTGTATAGTTTCACCCGAAACGAAAATGTATGACGGTATTACACAACCCCAGAACCCCTTTTAACGGTGCTCCTTGTAGCTTCGAGGCTGCACTCCACGCAGGAGCAGGGAAATATTGGACGTTTTTTGGGGGGGGCGAGGGGGTCATCCTCTCTGTTCACTGACGATGATGTAGCCTTGCCTAAGGCTGGGGTCAAGCAGGGCTGCTGTTACGAGTGAGGGCGGCGATGCATGACTGCGTGACCTCAGCAGTACATGACCCCAGCACTGCATGACTCCTAGCAATGTATGACCCCAGTAAAGTACGATTTCAGCAGTGCATGATCCCAGCACTAAGTGACCCCCTGCAATGCACGACCTCTGCACTCCGTGACCCCAGCATGCATGACCTCAGCACCGCATGCTTGCATGTTTCCAGCACTGAACATCCTAGACCCTGAGATTACTTGACCCCAATACAATATGACCTCAAGTATGAATCTCATGGGCATCACTTCCTGACCCTACCAACAGCCTGCCCGAACGCCTCCTGACCCCAACACCGCCATGATGAGTCTAACCCCAAGACCTTCTGGCCCACCTGACCTTGGATAGTCGCGCCGGTACTGTAGACCTCTAGAGGAAGGTGGCTGACGAGGGAAACGACGAGGAA